>NC_066584.1:28054384-28401884 GCF_024323335.1 Lathyrus oleraceus
ACAAAACTATAGTAATAGAAATTCGAATTTCTTTAAAAAAAATAGAGGGAATATCTCCTCACAAAATATGGCATCCTACATTTTTTTTCTAACTCACGGTAAGCATTTAAATCTTTGGGCCCACAATGGGATAATTATCGATTTGGCAACAATGCATTTGTTTTCTGTTTTAATTAATAAGGTGGATCACTACTTTCTTAATGAGAGACTATCAGAATTGAGTTTGAGTGCTATCTTTTAAGTCTCTATATTACAAGTTTGGAGGGAAGACAAATTAGGATTTTTAGATAAAGATATTTAAGGAAAAAATTTAAAAAAATAAAAAATTGAAATTGTGTTTTTGTATAAAAAGAAAAATAAGTATTTATCATTAATATAATTTTAACTTTTAGAATATTATAACAATATAAATTATATTTGAAGAATTAATTTAGACCTCCAAAACCCTACCATCTCTCCTCCAATGAAATTTTTAAGTTTCCCTAAATTAACAGTATTTTGTATCATAAATAAAAATAAATCTCTCAAAATTCTTTTCAGTCAAATCTCTCAGTTTTTTTCAATTATTTTCTTATTTAAACCCTTTCCATTATACTTTGAACTCTCTAACAAAACTTAAAGGATAAATAATTTAACATCTCTTCTTATCATGTTCTTTATATTTTATTTTAGAGTTAAACATAAATCATTTTAGTTCAAATTTATATAAAAAAAATCAATTTTATAACAACTTAAGCATGAAAGAGCCTAGCAAGTCATGTTATGGAGTCGCTAGAGACACCTAAGACATACATTTTGATAACATATGTTTTGTGCTAAACACCTAGACCCCCGTCGAGATAATTTCTACAAATCATAAGATATACATAAAATATAGGGAACATCACATTTAAGATTGCTCGTTACTGCTTAGGCAGAAGTATATTATTTTGAGGACACTTTTGACACAAATAGTTAGTTATATTAAGACAAACCTAAATCAAATGTCACTTGTTCGAGAACTCGATGAAGTTAAAAAGAAAACAACAAACTAAGTGATTCAAAATTGCAAAGAAATTAATTAAGACACCGCATCTTCAATCAAAATTTTAAATGATAGGATCTACGAATCACTTATTTAACAAACTACCCGATTAAAGCACTTGCTAATGTTACAAACTATCCTATTACAACACTTGTTGAATAAAGTGTTTTAGTAAAGAATCATTCTAGATGTCGTGTAAAAAAATAGTACCTCCCCATTTTTCATTATAAGTCATTTTTGATATTTCATGTATATTAAAAAAAATTGTCATATGAAAATAAGAAATTCCAAATATTTTTATAAAATTGTAATTTATTAATGACATGAAAAATATAAATTGACAAAAAAAAATAGAGAGAATAATAAACTTTTAAAAATATAATAGCAAAAATAACATTAACTATTAATTGATAATGTAAAATAACTTATATTATAGTATAATATTTTTTTCTAAAACTATTTATAAGAAAAAACCGGAGAGAGTAGCATATTAACAGCAGCACCGATAAGAAAAAAAGTTAATTGAAAAAATATCTAAGTTACTAGTTACTACTAGCTATAGATAGTAGAAATTCCTTGTCTTTAAAAGCCACTAAGATATGAAACCATTATTATTTATCCCTATAAATATTGTGCAATTCTCCTCTTTCATTCTCATCCATAGTTCAACATCTAAACACACAAAACATTAGTGTTTATTTCTTAACAATGGCTTTCAACAAACTTAGTGCACTCACTATATTGCTTTCTCTTCTATCTTGTTCCATATTTTCACATGCTTGTAAATCATGCAGTCCAAAACCTAAACCTTATCCTCCACCACCTTCAACAACACCTAAGGCCAGTCCCCCTATTCCTACTCCATCAACAACACCTACGGCTAGTCCTCCTACTCCTTCAACATCACAAAAATGTCCTAATGACACATTAAAGCTAGGTGCTTGTGCTAATCTTCTTGGACTTGTTAATGTTGTTGTCGGAACTCCTGCTTCAAGCAAGTGTTGTGCATTGATTCAAGGTTTGGCTGATTTGGATGCAGCCATTTGTCTTTGTACTGCTATTAAGGCTAATGTTGTTGGTATCAACTTGAATGTTCCTGTCACACTCAGTCTCTTACTTAGTGCTTGTCAAAAATCAATTCCCTCTGGTTTCCAGTGTTCATAGACTTTCACGTTATAAGTTGAAGTCAAACTATGAGTTTATGTTAATAATTGGAACCACTATGAGTTTAACAAAATCACGGTAACATTGTGATTCTGCTAAATTATCATCAATCCAAATGTACTTTGTGTTATTTCAATAATGGAGTAAGCATGTTTGGTTTATTTACCAACTTTAATATATTTGAGAAATTTTTATGAATTTGTTCAGTGAATTGATTATGATATATTTTTACGTGTTTATTAGTTTTGTGACAATTAGACCAAAGCATGTAAGCTTCATTGTTAAACTGAATGGTATGATGTTAAAAAAAGAAACTTTATTTGGACTACACATTCATGCCGATGGTATAATGCTTCGTTAATCAAAATTGCAGTCACACCATTTTAGCTGTTTTATTTTCCAAAGAATGATAAGTATTTCAACTTAATAAACCCAACCTATCTAAAACATGAATTCAAGTTGATATCAAAGGTATAATTAAGTATGGTTTTTTTATTGGGTCAGAATACAACGATTTAGAAGGGATGAATAGACCTCTCAAATAAAATTGATCAATTGAAAATAAATTTAAAAAATTTATCAGAATTTGAAAATTAAATTAAATTTTTGTGGCATAAACAATATGCATATAAAATGATTATGCTTATCAAACAATATATTTAGAAAACACCTTAATCAGTATAGAATAAGATAAACAATCGAATCAAACACTAACAAAAATAATAATTAAGTAATGTATTGTATAAATATCAAATTTACACAAATCAATACAATCTAGATTCTAGTACCATATATATATATATATATATATATATATATATATATATATATATATATATATATATATATATATATATATATATAGAGAGAGAGAGAGAGAGAGAGAGATATATGCTTAATTTATAGTGGTATGACTATCGTCCTTGTTAAGCTTACTCCGCCCTTTAATGCTTTCCCATAGAAATTTATGGTCTTCCACTATTACAAATTACATGATGTTTACTAAAATCATAATTTCCAAATAATGATGGAAATATAAAAAATATAAAAAAATAAACTTCTATATCGATCCCTTAACTAGTACATAGTATCCAAACCGAATCCTTGAAAAATATTTACTCTAATTCATCTTAAATGTTCTAGCCCCTACAATTCTTCTAATTCTTCTCTGAATCTCTATTCTGCAACGATCTTTCCTCAATCCTGCCGGTATCTTAACTGTTGGTCTATCTGAAGATTGATAAGAAGTCTCACTTTGTTCGTAGGCTTCCACAATACTACCAAAGTAATGATGGAGAGAAAAACTCCATTCTTTTCCATTAGACTTGTCAAAACTTGCCATAACACCACAAACTGTTATTACATTTGGATTGGTGTATTTTTATAGGCAAAATTTCAAACAAGATGTCTCAAAAGTTTTTGTGAACTTCTGGGCTATGCGTTTCTCTACTGTACTATTTTTCAAAAGTTTGATTTTGCCTCATTTGATCTAATATTTGACTCCAAAGATTATTACAATGTTTGGTTCTGCTTTGTTCAGTCCAAGATTATGCTAAAGTGGTTTCAAATTTTTTTATTCGAAATAGTCTAATTATATAAATCTTGCATGAAGAGATTTTATTGGATTTGCATTAATTACAAGATTGAGAAATGCCTTTAATTAGTAGATCTTCATCCTTTTATTGAAGATGATTTATAACACATTTCTTTTTTGTAAGAGATTTTATTCTCAATCCTTTACTTGAAGGTTTTGAATTTTTAATTATATCAAGTAAAGATATTATTGAATTTGTGTGAATCAAAATCCAGAATCGGCATTAATGAAGATACGTGGAATTCAACATAATAAGCAAAATATATAATATTTTGTGAGACATCTTGTCTCGGACTATTTTTTTGGCGCACAAGGTTGAATGAAGTATATCTCACGATTTTGACATTTGTTTCCTCTTCTGTCCAATCAGATATATGATTTCTATAACACAATTTTGGTTTTAGGAAATATTTTTTCTGAATTTGTTAAAATCAAGAGATTCATATTTATTGAATATTTGATCAATCAAGATTTACAAATAACATCATTGAAGATTGATCTCATGAACTTTTTGGAGATTAAGCCACTTTCAACTCCAAACCCTATTGGGCTTTCTAGCTAGACTTTGTGCTACTGTTTAAGGAGGATATCTCATTTGTGAAAACTTAGACCTCAAGAGATAATATCTACTCTATAGGGAAGTTTCAATCGATTCTATGTATTTGTATCTTATACATTCTATTCTCGGGCATCGAGTATAAGTCAGCCAAATAGAGAATTGAGTTGTAATGGAGTTTTATCTTTTATCTTTGTAACTATCAAAACACTTGGGAGAGTGCTCGAGTAAAAGTGAGAGGTGTCTCAAATTCAGGAGGAGCCCTGATCGAAATTTCACCGGTAGTATTAGTCAAGCAACATTGAATGTGGTGAGTTCAGATAAGACCCATTGTAATTTTGACTTTGAAGAGTGAATTTCCTTTAAGGAAGACACTGGATCCAAACTTCATGGTTAGTATTAGGAAGCTACACTGAACATGGTGAATTCAGATAAGACCAATTATATTTTTGACTATTAAGAGTGAATTTCTTTTATTAGATTAATGCCCTCCAGACGTAGGTGACTTTACTCTCCAAATCATTGAATGCCATACCAGAACCAAATCTAAAAGCACCTTCTTTTACCTTGACAAAATCCTGGAACACCTAAAACATACCAATAATCGAATGTGAAAGAAGCATCAGCCTTCCCACAACCTAAACACTCTATATTAGATGACAGAGGCAACCTCACAAAGAACAATAACATGATATTATGACATTACATGACCTACGCTCAAATTGCACATCGCCTCTATTATGACATTCACAATGTCACGCCTAAGAAGGTTCTAACTTGTCGGTAAACTATTCTGAATCAGCTGCCAGAGACACTACTAGAAAAATGTCATTTTCACACAAATTTACGTATGAATTTAAATGGATTTTGGACATTTTTAGCAAGAATTTCAATCGAAAAGTTACTTTCGCACATATTTCAAACGAAATACACTTTCTCCAAAAAAATCCTCATTGCAAATTATAAAATCCTTGCCAAAATATGTCCCAAATATATTAAGCACGAATTTCAGAAGAAAAAAAAGTGTCAGAAAAACCCTAGTGCAAATTATAAAATTCGTCCAACATCCGTCTCAAATATTTTTCTACGATTTTCAAACGATATACAGTCTATCTAAAAATCGTGTTTCCAAATTATAAGTTATGTCCCAAAACGTGTCCAAGATATTTTGAGACAGGTTTCTATTAGAATTCAAACAAATTTATGAGTTAAATTTATATTATTTTGATTTTGAGCATTTAATGTAATATTTTAAAAAAATTAAAAAATAGATTTTAGAATATTATTTGGAAATTTAAGTAATTATATTGTTCAAAACATATTTAATGTTTTGGACAAAAATGAGATA
Source organism: Lathyrus oleraceus (assembly GCF_024323335.1). Lineage (NCBI taxonomy): Eukaryota > Viridiplantae > Streptophyta > Magnoliopsida > Fabales > Fabaceae > Lathyrus > Lathyrus oleraceus. The sequence continues at coordinate 28,060,071 of NC_066584.1, forward strand.
AACTTATGTATTAAATTGACGTATTATCAATTTTAATTTACAAATATATTAATCTCATACCTTCAAAAAGAAGTCATAGAACAATTAAAATGAGAATTAAATTACATAAAAAAAATTATATTATATACAAATTTGACGAACAACAAAAAAGAAATTATACTCTAAAGCTTATTTAAAAAAAAATTTAAACAGATTCATCTAGCATGCAACACAAGAGCTCAATTCTACTCAATCATCAAAATAAAAATAATAATATTATTTGATTATTCATTCATCTCTCTTCGAATTCTTTGTAAAATTAGCATACTAAAAAATATTAGTTAATTGGGAGACTGAGATTTGTTATCATGTACATCCTTTAGAGCCTACTTTCTGAAAAATCTATCGCTACAAATCTGTAAATAGATAAAAAGTAATTGAATAAACACAAATAATTTATAAAGTAAAGATAACTACCCATTACACTAAAAAAAGATTTAAAAATGGATAAACATGCAAATCCACAAGCTATATTATTTTTAGAGTAACATTTAAAGTCGTGAAAATCACCAGGATAATTGTATGATGCTCCAAAAAAAATTATTAAGGGAACATAAAAAATGTACTACAAAATCCAACGTATTCTTAGGGGAGAAAGATAAAGGTGAATTAAAGATAAAATGTGATGGTAATAAAAAAGTATATAAAGAAAAAATTGAAAAATAAAGGAGCACGTTAGGATTTAGGAATTCTAATGATGGAATAAGAAAATTCACATCATTGTATTTACTTTCCCAAATATGTCCCAGAGACTTGTGACGCAATTGAAGAATAAATAATACATGCATAATATAATATTTTTTTAGAGATAAAATTGATTAACAAATTAAAAATACACAATATTAGGTGTTTTGTTTTAAATCTGTCCAAATATTATACCCGAAAAATAAATTATTTTAGCAACAATCTTTCACAAAAATTTGAAACCAAGTATATTAAATAAATAAATAAAACTTCATATATATATATATATATATATATATATATATATATATATATATATATATATATATATATATATATATATATATATATATATATATATATATATATATATATATATATATATATATATATATATATATATATATATATATATATATATATATATATATATATATATATATATATATATATATATATATATATATATATATATATATATATATATATATATATATATATATATATCAATAATTCACATAGATTTAAGACTGATTTATTAAATAAAAAATCATTATAGACTTCGTCCTAAATATGTCTCAAAATTTCTCACAAATATGAAAATAAAAAAAATAAAAAAATTAATTTTTTACTAAACAAGAAATTCATTAACAAAAAGAATATAAAGGTACTCAACCCTTAAGAACAATCCGGACTCATCACCTTGAGTTTAGACAACTCAAGGGAGACCCACACCATTCTAAAAAACTACAAGGGGTCTATCCTTATTTCATCCAAAGTATGGTTCAAAGTTTTACACAAATATGAGACAGTTCTATGAAGAAACCTTATTACATATATCGTATGAAATGTTACTTAATATTTTACACAGATTTTATGAGAACTCATAAAAAATAAAAATAAAAAACTTTATTATATATTTTGTCTAAAATATATCTCAATGATTCGTACAACTTGGGACAAATTTCATAAAAAAAAACATCATGATATATTACATCTAAAATATGTCTCAATATTTCATATAGATTTGAGACGAAACTCATAAAAAATGAAAATAAAAACTTTAATAATGTAATTTGTCCAAAAGATGTCACAATGTTTTGCATGGATTTGAGATAGAATTCTTTTAAAATAAAATAAAAGATGTCACAATATTTCATATAGATTCGAGATGAAACTCATGAAAACATAAAATAAAATGCTTTATTAATTATGTATTTTGTCTAAAATTTATCTCTAAATTTCACACGGATTTGAGATTAATTTTATAAATAAAGTATAATTATATATTTTGTCTGAAATTTGTCTCAAACTTTCATACATATTTGGGACAAAATATGTTACAAAAACATTTAAAATAATAAATTTGAGATAACACTCGTCAAAGATGACTTCATATGCATTCATTCATGTTACTTCACCAAAACAACAACATATCATCGTATAAATATAAAGATTCGCTAACCGATCATACAAGCCATCGCAAACATTTCTATATTATGTAATTGAGTACAACTCAAACATTTCAAAAAGCACTACCATGAGGTATCTCTATACGTTAGCTTTCTAAGATTCAAACGACATATCATTTAGACCTACGAATCAAAAGATACAGCCAAAATCGTCGGACAATGCAACAAACACAAAAGTATAGTTTTTCATTATTGGCCTATGACAATCGATTGTCATCTAGTGCAATCGATTGTCACAGAAACACGTTTCGCTACTGACTTCGTAAAAATCATATTTCCAGGCATTGCGGTTGATTGTAACCCCCTTACAATCGATTGCAATGCTTATTTTTTCACTTTTTGAAGGCATACAATCGATTGTAATCCCCATGCAATCGATTGCAATGCTTATTTTTTCAAAAATTACAGTTTTCATCGTACGATCTCCACCTCTCTTAACCCTAAACCTTCATACATGTCTCCAACTAATTTTTCTCAAAATCCATTGATTCAAAAACGAATTTGACTGAGACTCATGTTAGCATAATCATTAATATAAACATCATTTATCTCACTACAATCCATAGCAATCTCATCTATATTGTTAACAACAAATTCATCATCAATCATGAATAAAATCAAGCTTTCACAACCTCATACATACATACTCATGATCATTCAAATAAGGACTCAAGTATAACAACACATATAAACACAAATCAACCAACCAATTTTCAGAATTTCATCATATAACACATTGTCAAACAAAAACCTAGAATCCTAATGATATTAAGGACTTCTCATTAGAATATGTCAGATGTTTTCTCCCTTTTGCCTCTTTTCTACGTAGGTCAAATATTTTCTCTAAAACCTAACTTTCTCCCTATTTTTAGAATATATAGTCCCTCACCACTTTGTTTAATTATTAATTTTTCCCAACTCAATACTAGCTTTTCTATTCCCACCACCAATTTTCTCTAATTCTCACAAATGGCTCAATTCTATCATTTTATTATTTTAATGAAACACTATATATATATATATATATATATATATATATATATATATATATATATATATATATATATATATATATATATATATATATATATATATATATATATATATATATATATATATATATATATATATATATATATATATATATATATATATATATATATAGGATAATGCTATCTTGTGCCCTAGGGGCACATGTTAAGAACTAATTGTAAAAATGTTTTCTTGGAACCTGTGCATGGTCATTATCAAAATTTTATAATTAATATTTTTATTATTTTTTTCAATATAAACTTTCTATTTATGAATGGCTTAACATGTGCCCTTGGGGCACAAGTTAGCATTACCCATATATATATATATATATATATATATATATATATATATATATATATATATATATATATATATATATATATATATATATATATATATATATATATATATATATATATATATATATATATATATATATATATATATATATATATATTCTAATAATTAATTAAAGTTCTAATAACTTCTAAACAACTAAATCAACCTCTTAGTCTCTCCATACCTCTATTCCATGGATACTTACCACCCACAATCCCACAATAATAATTTAAAAACACCAATTAATCAAATAAAATTATAATTAATTAAATTAAATTAATTAATCGAATTCGGGGTGTTGTAACAAGGGCCCCCCAGAACTGCCGAAGTAAGCCTGGGAGAAGCTGGTATGCTTGTTACCGATGGTAAAGAAGTCACCACTCCTAGAATCGACGTAGAAATCGCTACCGGTGATAATATACGACATGTGACTCCGATAGTGTCAGTTGTCCCTATTGTACCAACCCTCGTAGTAACCGTTGTTTTAGGGTCTAGAGCGTTGTTTCGGGCACGAAAAGTGTTCTTTGGGTTAACTATTTCTGCTAAAATCCTACCACTCCTCAAACGCGTATGACCTCGGACACTGAAAACCTTACCACTCATCAAATGTATATGACTCCAAACATTGAAAATATTTCAACGATAAAACGAAGTAAATAATACGACAGTTTCTTGAAAAAGAAAATTATTTTTTCACACAAATATGTTTCCCATTGAGCGTGTCAATTTGTTCAGATGTGTTTTTAGCAAACACTCACAAGTTTGAAAGTGTTTGAGATTAACTCGAAAAATCTCGGGAATATCTTTGTGCAAAAACTTTACCATAAAAGTACATGTATGGTTTGATTACGAATGTCTGGGTGCAGACAGTGTAAACGTAAATTTTAAAGATAATAAAGCTTGAATTAAAGTAAAAGAAGTTTATATAAACAACATAAAATGCATTCAATAGATGATAAAATAAAAGATTGTTTCAATATCTATTCTTGAGATTCTTCCAAACTACATCTCAAGATGTCAATCGGAAAACCTTAGTCGATGTTTCGTTACTGTTGACTCTTGTCCATCAATTCCAACACATAACATTTCACTAATGCAATATTCATTTTAACATTCATTTGACTTTTCCTACTAAGTTAAAAATCATAGGTTAACACTACACCATTAGCATAGTTAGTCCCAAAGGCACCAAGGTTTCTCTAGTATAACATGCATAGTTAAAATCTCTTGTAACACACCATACTTCACCATAAAATGATTTTTATACTTCATTGAATCACCCCATATGGATCTCTTGTAGACACATGGAATGTAATGAGATCCACACAATTAACACCAAAAGAAGACCCAAAGAAAAAAGTAAAAAAAGCTCTAGTTGGAAATGGGGTGTAGTAAAACCGAGTGAGGTTGTTGAATATCCAAAATATAACCTAAATGAGTCTTTTGTCTCACAAGGCCCTCAAGCGCCATACTAAAGGGAGTAGGAATATGAGCACCCATTACCAGGATCATGATGAGTGTTAACGCAACAAGAAATGGAGGAGTGTGGTAGGTTCAACGGATACCTATACTACCACCCCTTTCATAGTTTCTTCCTACATTACCACAAACATTATCTAAAATCTCTTTCCGCTAACCTTGCTTTGTGTTTGCCAATTGATCCACCTGGATTCAGTTTCACCTTGAAAACCCATATGACGTTGATGGCTTTCTTGTCTTTTGGAAGCTCAGTCAACTCCCACATCTTGTTTCTTTCTATAACCTTGAGTTCTTATTTCATGAACTTCAAACACACTTTCTTCTTGAGCGCTTCTTTAACTGGTTTAGAGTCTACTAACATGACACATTGAATGACTTCTCCTTCAGAGTCTATTTTAGTATCTTGCATCATGTCAAACCCTGTCAATCTTCTTGGAATGTTTCTGATTCTTTGTTGCCTCTGAACTTATTCATAGTCTTCTTCAGACGCTAGAACAATATCAGATGCTGGAACCCCAAAAGTGCCACCTTCAGAGGCATGATCACCTTTAGAGTATGGAATATTCCCAGAGTCTGGATCTCCACCAAAGTCTTAATCACCATTAGAATCTGGATCAGAATCAGATTCACCTTCAGAGTCGGACTCATCTTCAGAGTCAGACTCGTCTTCAGAGTCACCTTCAGAATCATCTTCTAATTCTGACTCATCTTCATAACCTTTGAATTCTGAAGTATCTTCAGAAGTTAACTTAGGTGTTAACATTGCACCAGAGTTGGATTGAGATTTCTTTCAATCCCACACTTCCGATTCTTTCACAATGACATCTCTGCTGAATTCAACCTTGTTAGTGACAGGAAAATAGAGCTTATAAGAACGTGTACTATGGTACACTACAATTTTGTAACAAACAGAACCTGCTTATGTCATCCAACTTCCTTCTCTTAACATCTGGAACATGTTTGTAACAAATAGAACCAAATACCTTCAGATGGCTCACATTTTGCTTATCTCCAGTCCACTTCTCTAAACGAACAATTTGTTTCACTTTTTGGTTGGACACTTGTTGAGCACATATTTTATAGTGGCAACAGCTTCTCCCCATAACGTGTGAGGGAGCTTATTCTCTTATAGCTCCTCCTTGTCATATCAAGCAAAGTTTGGTTTCTTTTTTCAGCAAGACAATTGTGCTGAGAAGTGTATAGAGCATTCACCTCATGCTTAATTCCATTCCCCTCATAGACCTTTCTGAACTCTGTAGAGTTATACTCACCTCCACTATCAGTTCTAAGAACTTTCATCTTCTGACCACTTTGATTCTCATCCTTGATTCTAAATTTCTTAAATTCAACAAACACCATGTGTTTGAACTTTATAACGGATACCCACGTCATCCTTATGAACTCATCAAAAAATGACATAAAGTATCCATTCCCTACAAGTGAAGGTACTGGAAATGGTCCACACACATCAGAATGCACCACACCTAGAGCATGTTTTGCTCTTGGAGGCATTTTAGATACAAATGATAGTCTTGATTGCTTCCCTCTCATGCACACATTACATGACTTCTATGGCTTCTTAATTGTAGGAATTCCATGTGCCAACCTCTTTGAACTCAGATGCCCTAAGCTTCTGAAGTTCTGATGACCAAATCTTTTGTGCCACAACTCGCTTTCCTTCATAACACTTGTTGCACTAAAACATTCAGAGTCTATAGTTTTAACATTCAATTTGAATGTTATATTCCTTCTCTGTTTTAACTTCATAATCATCTTTTGATTACAGTCATACAGCTTCAAAAGATTATCCTTCATGGTAATTGAAAATCCTTTCTCAATTAACTGATCCACACTCATCATATTACTTTTCATGCCATGAACATACCATACATTCTGAATCAATATATTTTTACCCTTATTCAAAACTACTCTAACATTTCTCATTCCTTCGGCATTCAATTAATTGATCCACACTAAGCTTCTGAAGTTCTGATGACTAAATCTTTTGTGCCACAACTCGCTTTCCTTCATAACACTTGTTGCAGTAAAACATTCAGAGTCTATAGTTTTAACATTCAATTTGAATGTTATATTCCTTCTCTGTTTTAACTTCACAATCATCTTTTGATTACATTCATACAGCTTCAAAAGATTATCCTTCATGGTAATTGAAAATCCTCTCTCAATTAATTGATCCACACTCATCATATTACTTTTCATGCCAGGAACATACCATACATTCTGAATCAATGTATTTTTACCCTTATTCAAACTACTCTAACATTTCTCATTCCTTCGGCATTCAAATACTTATCATTAACACATTAGATCTTGGTTCTCTTACTAGAGTCAAACTCAACCAACCATTTCTTATTTCCAGTAAGGTGATTTAAAAAACCAATGTCCATGTACCACCAGTCTTCCGAAGATGCACTATCAGACTCAGAAGCTTAATATTGAGATTATTGTTTCCGTTCATCTTCAACCATGTGCAATTCACTCAGGTCTCACTAAACACTACTGTTTCCCAATCCCGCAGAATCAAGAAATGTGATTCTGTTACGATTCCGTCAAAAAAATTCAACACGAATTAAAGAAACGAAATCAATCACACAACGCCTCACCGTTCATTTGTGTTTCCCTATATATTTGAACTGAAGCTCTAGATACCAATTGTTGGTGCACAAGGTGTAGAAGATGATGATGGAAGAAGAGAGAGAAGAGAGAGAATTGAAATAACAAACTTCCACTTGTCATACCCCAAAATTTACCATACTCTTCACAATGTTCACCTCGGTCCATAACCCTAATTCATATGCATATATTCATGTTCAATCATTTCACTGTCATTGGCATTGTTCAAGACACGAGGACAGGTATCTTGGATTCAAAGCATAGCTGTGTGTTCCTAGAAACTTGGGGTTGCTCAACCAGGCTAAACCCTAATAGGTTCCATCTTTGCTTCTTTGTGTGTGTACCTTATTTTGAGGATTCATTTGTATCATCTTGGTAACAAAACCCTATTTATGGTTGTCACTCATTGTGTGTGCATCTAAGCCTAATTTTATCTGGTTCACTATCACCCATTATGCATGTTCATTTGCTTGGTCAAACTCCATTCAAGTTCACTTATTCTTGGTTCATTATGAGGCTCCATTGTTTGGATTAATTTCATTTTAATGCTTTACATGTTCATATATTGCCTAAGGGAATCCTTTGGTTCAAAGCCCATTCTCATTGCATCACAACTTCCACATGTTCCATTCATGGTCTTTTCATCTAGTCATTGCTAGTTCTTGGTTGGTTCACTCATGGTTGTTCATGTGTCCCTTGATGCTTCATTCAAGTCTCATTTCCCATGTTAGGGTCCTTGACCCATTGGTCATTTTTGCAATATGGGATTGTTCATTCAAGTCCATTTCATTCCCGTTCATTTCACTCTCAATGTCATGATGGATTGTCCATTAGTCTTTATACATGTATCTTGGGATTTCCATTAGTCCATGTTTCAACACCATTCATTTTCAGACAATTCAAGTCATTCAAATATCATTCAAATTCAATACCACTCATAAACCAATTATCCATTGCATTATACAAATCAAAAGAATGTTCATACATACAAAAATTACAAGTTTGACCATTTTTTACAATAGTTGACTTTTTGTTAACTATTGACTTTTTGGTCAACTAGTTGACCAAAGTCAACTGACCCCCTTTACAATCCTAAGACCTAACCTAATCCGTATTGTCTTGATTCATCATCCAGATCCATGTTTGCTTGGTTTTACCATGATTTCTTCATTTACAAGTCACCTTGGCCATGTTCATGTTCATGCCACCTTACAAAAGGAAACCAATAATGCAATGTTACAAATCCAAGTTAGCACACATAACCATTTCAAACACAACATAAACCATGATATTTCTAAGCATTCAAACAAAGGCAATGTAACATTTCCTAGCATACACATCCATGGCACACCACATACATTCAAGCATACAAATCATATGCCACGAACCTGCCTACAACATTCATTTAAGCAACCATTACCTAATAAGCCATGGACACAACATGTACAACATGACCTGCATTCATCCAACAACAAGTCAGAATATAAGCAGCAGATGCTAGCAATTGCACAACATTGTAGCAAGAGCAACACCTGCACCAGACCTTGCATCAACCTACATCATGAACAAACCAAGGCACAAACATCAACCTGCAAACATTACACATCAGTCAACATCACACCTGCAGCAACACAAACCAAGCAAATCAAGTAAACACCCAAATTGAAAACGAACCAAGCCTACAACCACACCAAATGAACATACTTATCAGTCCATCCTATCAACCTAACTTGCATTCAACAAAAACAATTAACTGCACCATTGAATAAGACTAACTTCAACTAACTCCATTCACCTAAAATAACTTAACATTGCCACATCACTTAACTGTCATTTTTAGATGCCAACTAACTGAACCTATCATAACCAATCAGACAAAACATAAATAACTAACTTTCATCCTTGATTTCAGCAATTTCAGTTACACTGAATCCAACTGATTCCTCATGAATCCCAAAAGCTCAACCACATATAAATCACCCTAATCATTCCTTAATCATTGGCTATTCATTTCATATCTCATAATCACCAATCTTTTTTCCTAAATCATGAGTTATTTTCCAATCATCTCAAAACACAATCATTTTCCTAAGAATCAACATAATCTTCAACCTCTAAAACTCTCATTCATCATCACCTAAGGAACTCATCATAACCTCAATCTCAACCTCTAAGACATAAGGTCTGAGCACTCGATTCAACTCCCAATCTCTCCTTATTCACTCACGAATTCAAGAAAAAGAAGAAGTAGAAAGAGAAACAGAGATTTTCGCTTCAAACAAAGTAGAGAGAGAGAGAGAGAGAGAGAGAGAAAGAGGGAGAGAAAGTTAGGAGATTACCTGAGTCTGTTCCGAGCTTCTTTTCCGACGAGGTAATTTTGAATCCCACGTATTTCGTCATTTTCTTCATACCAGAATGTAGGATTTAAGGAAAGGAATCAAAGCCCTGACATCTTGGGCCTTGATTCCTCATAAAATCCATTTAATTTAACATATAGCATTTAGGGTTCTTGATCCTTCACCTTTGATTTGGAGTTATGAGTAATAATTTTGTAAAATCAACCCCAGATTCATAATCAGCATGCCATGGCGCATCAGGTAATGGTCTTAATTTAGGGTTCTGGTGCACCACCGCTGCCGAAGGCAACCTCCGGCGTGGTGGTTGGAGGTGGTGGCTAACCTGAGTCCTTTGAGTTTTCTTTTCATATTGACATGTTTTTGAAATTCAATTTCATTGTGTAAGACCACAATGTTGACCCTAAGATCCCTCATATTATCTCATCATTTGCATTATCTTTGGGATCACACCTTGGCATCCTCCTTACCCCTCATTCATTAGGTTGGAATTGGGAGAGATCACCAAGCATATTTAATTGTATCATACTTTTGTTTTCCTTTATCTACTAAGCAAAATACCAAAAATATGTCTGTGTATAGTTTTGTTTCTTTTGTAGGTAGTGTATGCATCCAACAATGCCTCATCAAGCTCACAACTAGGGTTTGAGATCCTCAGTGCAAGGATATCAATCAAGAGATGGGTCACTATATTTATCATTTGGATCAAGAAATCATCAAGAGTTTGAAGCTTGTCTGCTTTGGAAACCCTAATTCATCTGAGTATCTTGTGTAACTTTCTCAGCAAGCTTCTTCAACAATTGGTCCAATATATCAAGTTATACTTAATTTAACATTATCTTATGCATATATGATCCTCCACGAGTCCAAAAGATCAAGAGAACTTCAAGTTTGCAAGTTAGTTCAAAGAGGTTGACTAGAGAAGTCAACTGGTCAAAACTGGGGTTCTCTAGGCCCTATCTCCTACAATAATTGTCATATGAAAATGATTCCAAGAGACACGTTACTCCTTATGACATTAAAAACAAACTTCATGTTGACATCAAGAGCTATTTTTGCTTGCAAAGTCATTTTTTATGGTGGAACATTATAGGTCATTTTGTATGTGCCCTAGTTACGAGGTCAACTTCCAAGGACCATAACTTGCTAAATTTTTATGAGATGAAGGACATACAAGTTCCACGATCAATTTCAAGATGTCCTATCCAACTTTGATTCTTTGATAAATGTCAAATTCAACTTTCAAGGGCATGTGCCAAGAGGAAACATTATAGGTCATTTTGTGCCATTACCATTGAACAAGCAATTTTCCTCAACTTCTAAAATGCATAACTCCCTCATGCCAAATTTAAATGAGGTCAAATTTATGATCAAATTGAACAGGTATGAAATAGATACAACTTTTATTAAGGAACCATTTCCATTTGAAGCTCATAGCAAAAGTTATTCAAGGTAGAAGAAGTGGTAATTTTACTTGATACTTAGAAAATTTTCAATTATGTTTAATTTCTCAAACTTTCACCTCAAAATTCATCATGATCCAATCTTAAAATTGAAAAGTTTTCAACATCAAAGTTGTTCCCCTTGATGTCACCTTTCTAAAAAGTCTAAGATCACCTTATTTGGACAGTATTTGAAGGACTTGCGCATGGGTTCTTTACAAGGCTTCATTGGTAAGATCTATTTTCAAAATTCATTTCTATAATGCATGACCATGCGATATCATTTCAGGTTGATTAACACAGAATGTTGGATCATTTGGCATCATGAATTGGGCCTTGTACACGCCCATGCATCCATGCAAGCAAACTTGCTAATTTTAGCATAAATTTCAAATGGTGTAGAAAGCCTTTCCCTTGCCTATTTAAACAAATGCATTGCATCAGAACTTCACACACACCTTGCCCAAGCTTTGCCAAGTGATCTCAGAACCTCACATGATAGAATTCCTTGAAGGTTTCTTTAAAATCGCGTTTGAATTTCACCTTCTGTTTTGAGATTCAAACTCCAAGGATTCATTTCCTTTTTCATCTCAATTGGTCACTGCAAGCCAGAAGAGGAAGAATCAAGCAAATTTAGATCAAGATCAAGCCAGATTCAAGGTACCCGATGGTGATATTTCAGGAACACTTTCGATTCTCTCTCATTTCTTCACCATTCTCTTTGATTTTTGGTTGGCTGAAGTCCTACCAATGTAGGCGACAAGATTGAATTGCTTTGAGGTCAAATCGAAGCAACTCATATCATGAACCTCAATTTTCAAATCCATGTATCTTTCAATATACTTGGAATTGGATAAAACGGAGGTCAGATTCGAGCTCCTGAGCATTTTTCCTTTAAAACCATGTCCTTACTTTTCATTTTTGTGGTGGTTTGTGGTGGACCAGTCCGGTGAGTTCCACCAGAGAAGATGACTGGAGGTAGGGCTCCGGTGGTGTGCTGGCATTGCCCAGATCATCTGATCATTTATCCACGTTCTAATCCTGGCCCTTACTTTTGAATACCACACGTGTGATGCAATTGACTGAGGTGTTGGATGGAAGCGTGCGCTTGGCCATCAGATCTGCCACCTCAATTACTAAGGGAGATCTGATGACCCTTGATTTTTCATATTTTCTGATTTTTCATTTAATTACCTTATTTTGTTTAATTCATAATAAATCCATAATAAATTCATTTTCTTTCTATTTTTAGCTTTGTTTGTTTTGTTTTTGTTGAGTTGATGTACTTTAATTTTTGGTTATTTTATGTACTTCCCAAAAATTTTAGTTGAATAGTATTGCAGCTCTTTCAGTTAATTTATTTTTATGTTTATGTTATTTAAGTGAGTTTAACCACCATGAGTGGCTAACTCTGATCACCTAGATAAAGTTTGGATGCCCTATTCATGACCATACCAATCAACCATAATATCTCTAAAATGATTTGATGTGGTTTTCTAGAAGATTCATTAGAAGGGGTGCATGATAATCTTGAAAGCTTGTGAAGTTGCATCACACGAGAGACACTATGGACACTGTTAGCTCTTACCAACATGGTGAGAACAGAAAAAGGCAAATACATTTTTCATCCTATGAGAGAGCATTCAGGTATGTTTTTATCATCTAGACAATATGTTTACTCTTTTCTGATATCCATTATATGCTTACACGCAGTGAGACACATTGTTTGTTTAAGCCCAGAGCCTTTCTAGTTATCCCATATATTAATATATCTTTTGTTAACCTACTTTCTAGCCATACAACTAACACCAAAAGAAGATCCAAAGAAAGAAGTAAAAAAGCTCTAGTTGGAAATGGGGTGTAGTAAAATTGAGTGAGGTTGTTTAATAACCAAAACATAACCTAAATGATCTTTTTTGTCTCACAAGGCCTTCAAGCACCATACTAAAGGGAGTGGGAATATGAGCAACCATTACCAGGATCATGACGAGTGTTAAGGCAACAAGAAATGGATGAGTGTGCTAGGTTCAACGGATACCTATACTACCACCCCTTTCCAAGTTTATTCTTACATTTTACATTACCACATTTTCATATTAATTCTTAAAGTATCAGTCTTAAAGAAAAATAAATACTTTCAAAGTGGATCTGATAAAACAAAGGGTGGGACCAATTAATTTTAAATGCACTCACCAATTAATATCGTGGGTCTCCCCAAATAATTTATTTTTATTTATTTAATAGATATTATAGTAAATGTTTAACATAAATTAAAGATTTAAATTATATAAAAAATAAATATAATAATTTTAATTAAAATAATTATATTTTAGTTATAATATCGTATTAATTAAATTTTATAAAATAATTACGTGCAAATAAAATAAAATAATTTTAGTTTAAGTAAGGGTTCGATAAGTTATTGGAGGTTGATTTAATATTCCTTCAATTGACTTGCTAAATTCGATATATATGAGTAGTGTTTTTCTAAACCTCTTTCCATCTTCTTCATATATATATATATATATATATATATATATATATATATATATATATATATATATATATATATATATATATATATATATATATATATATATATTAATTGTGTTTTTGTATATAAAGATAAATAGCTATTTATCATTTATATCAGTATAACTTTTAAAATATTATACTAATATAAATTATATTTGAAGAATTAATTAGCAATAAATTTTGTTTCATGAATAAAAATAGACAACGGTTAAACAACTGTTGCTTATAGGGGTAATAGGCTTCATTTTTTTTATCCATTGACAGCTTTTTAGATTTTTGTTGAACATCGTTGCTTATTAAGTTTAAAATATGGTTTTGAAAGTGTGGATTTAAAATAACGTCACCTATTCACCTTAAGCAACATTGAAAATGTGGGTGAAAGACAATAGTTGTTTATTCATGTTATGCCACAATTTATAAATGTAGTCATCTCTAATTTAAAAGACAACAATTTTGAAAGCATAGTTAAAATAAGCCACAATTTTAATAAATAGTTTTCTCTTTTAAATTTGAGTTTAAATAAGATATAATAAAAATTGGTTAACATGGGTTATGAATACCCGCCCCCGTGTTTAACAATACGTTTAAGCAAGTTTTATTTCTGACTAAGTTTTAATTTTAATTACTCAACATTAAAAAAAACAAAGAAAACGGGTTCAAATCCACTATGTTATTAACATTTATTGTTGATTACTCATCCATTCATTTTTTATAAATATATAATTATAATATTTTTTATTAAAACTTAATTTTCAATGTTATTAGAATTAATTCAGAAACTAAAACGCAAAACTAGGTTTCGCATCTTTTGTGTGTTATGTTCCTTCTTCTCTTAAAACAATTGTGTGTCTTTACCCTCTTCATATTTCATTCTCTTAAATTATTTGTGCCATATAAATTCCACTCGTTCATCTCACTTGTTCTATTGGTTGTTCATAACGGGAGTGTGCAATATTACTATGAGTATGTTAAAAATACTAGAGATGTTTCATCTATATTATGGAACCTTGCAAATGGTATATATGTTTTTGTCTTGTTTGTTGCAACATATTAGCTTATTAAGTTTTCTAATGATTTAAACTTATTGTTAGTTTTGCTGCTTTATTATGGTGTAACCTAAAATTCTTATTTATATAATATAAAGCTTGTAAGTAATGTACCAATGAAACGGCATGTTTAATTATCCCTCATTTTACACCGAAACAATTGTGTATAATCGGTAAGACGAAACAATCGAAATTCTATTTATAACTTAAGAGTCGTGTCCATTCCCATTCTAATTCGTATGCGGTTTGCGCGACCTTTCTTTTTCATAACCATGTTTTTGTTACGGAATATTTGATCCCCTTGTTAAATTAGCTAATATTTTTGTTTGGTACCATTAAAAAACTTTTGTTGTAGACCCTAAATAGATTTATAACCTTGTAAACATTTGACAAATGCATAAAAACAAATTGGTGCACATTGCAACGTGCTGCAATAACATGTTACAAAGGCACACGAAAAGCTTTAATATATCATAAGCCTTCCCTCATTGTGTCCGTCATCTCGTGGACACTAAAAAATATATATTATTTTGTTGGTCAAATCATGTTACCTAGAGTGTGTTAGTTTTTTCAATTTCCTCTTTCACCACATTCATATAAACTTTCTTCTATGAATAGTTTGCTAGATTCTAATTAGTTACTCCATTTTAATCCCCTATCTACAAATAGTGCTCCTTGCCTATAGTATGTTGCCCTCACAGACACTATGATTGGTAGATTGCAATTATCTTTATAGACAGAGGTCATTGGATCGGTTTGTTGTAATGTGACCCTATTGCCAACCCTGACCAAATGCCATTATCTACGGGGAATTTTGTCAACCTACTATATCCTAAGACCCAAGAAAGTGGTTATAGTATCCTCTATCTCAAAAGCCTAGATAGTGGAGCCATTACCTCAGTATGATTATGGGGAGCCATTACCTCAGTATGATTATGGGGAACATAACTTTTTGCTTTGAATATATCTTATAACTTTACGAGAGATAAATACACATCTTCCTCCATGTTTGCAATAACACTGTAGCTTCAACTAAAATATTTGTAAAATAAAATAAAATCGCATCCTCAAGGGACCTAACGTTTATGGCATATTTGGATAAACAACTTATTTACACCTTATAACACAACTACTTATTAAAATGAACACTTTTGAATAAGTTTATCTAAGTTATTTTTATAACAAATGATAAAATAAATTTATAGTTTTATATTAACTATTGTTTGTTTTTATAAACTATGTCGGATAACTTTTTAAAATAAATTAAAACCTTTTTATAAAAAAATATCATAAATTATTTTAGTAATGTCTTCTAAATAATGTTACAAAATTTATGTGAATAAATAAATTCAAATAGATGAATCCAAATATATCATTAATCTCTAATTCACCCTCTCCAATAAGAAATAAGACAAACATTTACATCTTTTCTATTTGAGCATAATTGGCTTGGAACTACTTGCAAATTATCCCATTCACAACGTCAGTCAATTAAGTAATAAAAAACAAGTATGTGACATATGTATTTTGTCAAAGAAAACTACTTGTCAATATCTATGTAATCCTTTATCCTTTTTCTAACTTTTATAACAACTAGTTAAGTAGTATTTGAAATTGATTTGGTCTCTAATAAATTAAACAAGATTTTAATCAAAAATAAAAATACTTTTTTTTAAAGTAAATTTTAAAAATTATATAAATAATAATAAGAAGTTATAAGAATTAACTTCTGTATATTGAATGAAAATGCCACAAAATATGAATTGTTGTCTCTTTCATTCTCTGTTCACTCCATTTCTTTTATTATTATAATTTTAATGTATAATAGCATACATTTCTAAAATATTGATACAAAGCTATAGTAATAGAAATTCCAATTTCTTTTAAAAAAATAGAGGGAATATCTCCTCACAAAATATGACATCCTACATTTTTTTTTCTAACTCACGGTAAGCATTTAAATCTTTGGGTCCACCATGGGATAATTATCGAATTGGCAACAATGCATTTGTTTTCTGTTTTAATCACTACTTTCTTAATGAGAGACTATCAGAATTGAGTTTGAGTTCTATTTTGTAAGTCTCTATATTACCAGTTTGGAGGTGAGACAAATATATATATATATATATATATATATATATATATATATATATATATATATATATATATATATATATATATATATATATATATATATATATATATATATTAAAATTATATATATATATATATATTTTTTTAATTATGTTTTTGAATATAAAGATAAATAGTTTTTTATCATTTATATAAGTATAACTTTTAAAATATTATACTAATATAAATTATATTTGAAGAATTAGTTAGCAATATATTTTGTATCATGAATAAAAATATATTTTGTATTATAAATAAAAATAAATTTCTCAAAACTCTTTTCACTTAAATCGCTCAATTTTTTTCAATATTTTCTTTTTTGTTCCTTTCCTCCATTATATTTCGAACTCTCGAACAAAACCTAAAGGATAAATAATTTGACATCTCTTGTTATCATGTTCTTTATATTTTATTTCAGAGTTAAATAAAAATCATTTTAGTTCAAATTTATATTAAAAGCTCATTTTTGTAACAACTTAAGCATGAAAGAACCGAGCAAATCATGTTATGGAGTGGCTAGAGACACATTTTAATCACATATGTTTTGTGTTAAACATCTAGATCCGTCGAGATAATTTCTACAAATACATTATCTTTTATGTTGGATCATAAGAGAAACAAAAAAGATAGGGAACATCACATTTAGAATTGCTCGTTACTACTATGGCAGAAGATTATTTTTGTAAGGACAATTTTGACACAAATAGTTAGTTACATTAAGACAAACCTAATTCAAATATCACTCCTTCGAGAATTCGATGAAGCTTAAAAAGAAAATAACAAACTCAAGTGATAAAAAAAATAGGATATAAGAAATGATAGGATATATGAATCACCTATTTAACAAACTATTCAATTAAAGCACTTGCTTGTGAAAACAATGTAATAAACTATCCTACTACAACGCTTGTTGAATAAAGCATTTTAGTAAAGAATCATTCTAGATGTCCTATAAATAAATAGTACTTCAATTTTTAATTATAAGTCGTTTTTGAAATTTCACATATATTAAGAAAAATAATTATGATAAATAAAAATAAAAAATTCTGAATATGTTTATAAAATTGTAATTTATTAATGACATGGAAAATATAAATTGACATAAAAAAATAGAGAGAATAATAAACTTTTAAAAATATAATAGCAGAAATAACATTAATTATTAATTGATAATGTAAAATAATTTATATTATAGTATAATTTTTTTTCTAAAACTATTTATAATAAAAAGCGGAGAAAGTAGCCAATTAACAGCAGCACCGATAAAGAAAAATAGTTAATTGAAAAAATATCTAAGTTACTAGTTATAGATAGTAGAAATTCCTTGTCTTTAACAGCCACTAAGATATGAAACCATTATTATTTTTTCCTATAAATATAATCCAATTCTCCTCTTTCATTCTCATCCATAGTTCAACATCTAAACATACAAAACATTAGTGTTTATTTCTTAACAATGGCTTTCAACAAACTTAGTTCACTCACTATATTGCTTTCTCTTCTATCTTGTTCCATATTTTCACATGCTTGTAAATCATGCAGTCCAAAACCTAAACCTTATACTCCACCACCTTCAACAACACCTAAGGCCAGTCCCCCTACTCCTACTCCATCAACAACACCTACGGCTAGTCCTCCTATTCCTTCAACATCACAAAAATGTCCTAATGACACTTTAAAGCTAGGTGCTTGTGCTAATCTTCTTGGACTTGTTAATGTTGTTGTCGAAAGTCCTGCTTCAAGCAAGTGTTGTGCATTGATTCAAGGTTTGGCTGATTTGGATGCAGCCATTTGTCTTTGTACTGCAATTAAGGCTAATGTTGTTGGTATCAACTTGAATGTTCCTGTCACACTCAGTCTCTTACTTAGTGCTTGTCAAAAATCAATTCCCTCTGGTTTCCAGTGTTCATAGACTTTCACGTTATAAGTTGAAGCCAAACTATGAGTTTATGTTAATAATTGGAACCACTATGAGTTTAACAAAATCACGGTAACATTGTGATTCTGCTAAATTATCATCAATCCAAATGTACTTTGTGTTATTTCAATAATGGAGTAAGCATGTTTGCTTTATTTACCAACTTTAATCTATTTGAGAAATTTTTATTAATTTGTTCAGTGAATTGATTATGGTATATTCTTACGTGTTTATTAGTTTTGTGACAATTAGACCAAAGCATGTAAGCTTCATTGTTAAATTTGCGTGGCATAAACAATATGCATATAAAATGATTATGCTTATCAAACAATATATTTATAAAACACCTTAATCGGTATAGAATAAGATAAACGATCGAATCAAACACTAACAAAAATAATAATTAAGTAATGTATTGTATTAATATCAAATTTACACAAATCAATACAATCTAGATTCTAGTACCATATATATATATATATATATATATATATATATATATATATATATATATATATATATATATATATATATATATATATATATATATATATATATATATATATATATATGACTATTATCCTTGTTAAGCTTACTCCGCCCTTTAATGCTTTCCCATAGAAATTTATGGTCTTCCACTATTACAAATTACATGATGTTTACTAAAATCATAATATCCAAATAATGATGAAAATATAAAAATATAAAAAAATAAATTTCTATATCGATCCCTTAACTAATACATAGTATCCAAACCGAATCCTTGAAAAATATTTACTCTAATTCATCTTAAATGTTCTAGCCCCTACAATTCTTCTAATTCTTCTCTGAATCTCTATTCTGCAACGATCTTTCCTCAATCCTACCGATATCTTAACAGTTGGTCTATCTGAAGATTGATAAGAAGTCTCACTTTGTTTGTAGGCTTCCACAATACTACAAAGTAATGATGGAGAGAAAAACTCCATTCTTTTCCATTAGACTTGTCAAAACTTGCCATAACACCACAGACTGTTATTACATTTGGATTGGTGTATTTTTATAGGCAAAATTTCAAACAAGATGTCTCAAAAATTTTTGTGAACTTCTTGGCTATGTGTTTCTCTACTGTACTATTTTTCAAAAGTTTGATTTTGCCTCATTTGATCTAATATTTGACTCCAAAGATTATTACAATGTTTGGTTCTGCTTTGTTCAGTCCAAGATTATGCTAAAGTGGTTTCAAATCCAACACCTACAAAAATAATAATTAAACAATGTATTGTATTAATATCAAATTTACATAAAGCGTGTAAATATACAAAATCAATACGATCTAGATTCTAGTAAAGAGTATTTCAATCTTAATTAACAACAAGATTATTCAAATAAAAGATAAAAGCGACCTAAACAAATAATTCTCCGATATATATAAGCCTTCTTTTTTTTAACATTCAGTTTAACATATAGAAGGGATCGATACTATCTACCAAAAAAAAGAAGCCGTATATGATTATATCCAAATAATTATGGAAATATAAAAAAAAAATTATATTGATCCCTTAACTTGTAGCTAGTATCCAAATTGAATCCTTGTAAAATATTTATTTGAATTCATCTTGAATCTTTCAGTCCCAATAATTCTTCTTTAAAGTCTCTGTTCTTTAGTGATCTTTCTTCGATTCTACCGATATCTTGAGCGTTGATTTGTCTGAAGATTGAAATGAAGTCTCACTTTATTCGTAGGTTTCCGCACAACACTATCAAAGTAATGATGGAGAGAAAAACTCCATTTTTTCCATTGGACTTGTCAAAACTAGCCACAACACCACAAACTATTGTTACATTTAGATTGACATATTTTTATAAGCAAAATTTTGAACAAGATGTCTCTAAAGTTTTTGAGAACATCTTGGCTATGTTTCTCTACTGCACTATTTTTCAAAAGTTTAATTTTGACTCATTTGATCTAATGTTTGACTCCAGAGATTATTACAAGATTTGATTCAGCTTTGTTCAGTCCAGGATTATGCTAAAGTGATTTCAATTTTTTTTGATTGGAAATAGTCTAGTTAAATAAATCTTGCATGAAGAGATTTTATTGGATTTGCATTAATTATAAGATTGAGATTTGCAATTAATTAGTAGATTTTCATCCTTTTATTAAAGATGATTTATAACACATTTCTTTTTTTGTAAGAGATTTATTCTGAATCCTTCACTTGAGGGTTTGGAATTCTGAATTATATCATGTAAATATACTATTGAATTTATTTGAATCAAAATCCGGAATTGGCTTTATGAAGATACGTGAAAAGCAACATAATAAGCAAAATATCTAATATTTTGTGAGACATCTTGTCTCAGACATTTGCTTGGCGCACAAGGTTGAATGAAGTATATCTCACACTTTTGATATTTATTTCCTCTTTTGTCCAATCAGATATATGATTGCTATAACACATTTTTGGTTTTAGAAAATATTTATTCTGAATCAATTTCTTGCAAGATTGAATTTGTTAAAATTAAGAGATTCATATTTATTGAAGATTTGATCAATCAAGATTTACAAATCACATCATTGAAGATTGATCTGATGCGCTTTTTGGAGGTTAAGCCACTTTCAACTCCAAACCCTATTGGGCTTTCTAGCTAGACTTTGTGTTACTATTTAAGGAGGAAATCTCCTTTGTGAAGTTTTAATCGATTCTATATATTTGTATCTTGTACACTCTATTCTTGGGTATCAAGTTTAAGTCAGCCAAATCGAGTATTGAGTTATAGTGGAGTCTTATCTTTTATCTTTGTAACTATCAAAACACTAGGGAGAGTGTGTTAGTTGTAATTTTAAGTGTCGGGTTTTTGTTATCGTATCCACAGGGATTGTAAGATATCACCGCCGTTCGATGGTTGTATTAATTCTAGCTCAATGTAACAATAGGGTTTTGGTTGGTTGTCACGTTATCTTGCATAAAAAGGTAATAAATTGCGGTAAAAGTTTTGGTTTGAATAAATGAGAAATATTGCCAAAGTTAGGGTTCGATGATCACTTTGCATGTATTTGTTCGGTCAACAATCTTATAAACTCCTTTAGATGATAAATCATTTCACAAAGTCCTCCCAATATGTTTCTCTCGAACACACATTGTGAGTTTTCCCATTTTGATCCATTGTTTCTCTCGAACACAATCTATCAAAATGACAACTTTTTGGTTCAACCTTATGGTGAACAAAATCATTCATTACTATCTCTAGCTAACAAACAAGATTGGATGAAAACCTAGGTCAAGAGTTGGTAAACATCTCTCGATCATAAACCAACACAAAGAGTTTTAAATAGAAACAAAGTTTTCATCATATATTCACCATTAAAGAGTTTACACATGAAGATCCTTACATTTACACACAAAGCTAGTAATCACCTACATCTAACCTTGACAAATGGATGACTTAGCTACTCCTTTTCATGGTAGCTTGGTCGGCAAGTTTCGGAAGAAGGTTGATCAACATCCAAGTCGGATAATCGAGATTGGATGGGAATCCACCTTCTTTTTGTAGAAGATGGTTACAAGATGAAGAGAAATGAAATCTAGGGCATAAAAGATCCTAAGAACAATGCTGGAAAATATCTCTAAGAAAGTACAAAAATGGAAAAATTAGGTAAAACTAAGGTATGACTCTCAAAAGTGGCACTTGCTACTTATAGAGTTGTACTGGGCTGTCATGCTCGCTAGGCGAGCAGAATGGCTCGCCTAGCGAGGGTCAAATTGAGGCACAAGAGGCACCTGCGCCCAGAGACACAGTCTATCTCAGACTGTCATGTTCGCCTAGCGAACAAAACCTTCGCCTAGCGAAGGGCACGCTTCAACCCTCGCTCCAGCGAGGTTGAGAGGTTTGGCTACTGGAATGCTCGCTGGGAACTCGCTAGAGCCTCGCCTAGCGAGTGAGTGCTGGCTGCGCTTTTCACCAAAACTGAACGAACTCGCTACCACCTTCGCTAGCAGCTCGCCTAGCGAATTTATTGATATTTTACTGGAGCTTTTCGCTGGGCGCTCGCCTAGCGAGTGCTTCGCCACAGCCTTCGCCTAGCGAGCAGGCTGATGAATGCTTGATTTCTTTGGTTCCTTTGCCAACTTTCTTGTGTCTTCATTTTCAATTATTTCATGCCTTCTTCCTGCACAATAACACACAAATCAAAGATACCAAGATCGTTAATCAATGTAATGCATTTCATCTAAAACAAAGGTGGTTTTGACAATTTAGCAAGGAAATAGAGTGAAAGATGCCCATATATGATAGCTCAAATAAGCACTTTTGGGCATCTAACAACTCTCCCCAGCTAGATTCTTGCTTGTCCTCAAGCAAAGTATGCCCCTTGAAGGACAAGAGGATTTGCTTTAAGAAAATGGTTTCTCCGAAGTTGGATAAAACGGCTCAAACACAAGTGAGTCAGCATATACAAGTTTCCAACGGTTCAAATAAAATAATACACAAGAACTAAAACTTAATAGCAATGCGAAATATTTATCTATCTACAACAATATTATTCTGAATGAATCACCCTATCTCTCCTCTTCGAATAAGGAATGAAGAATTTACGCGTTTGCAACCGCGGGAATAATCTCACTCTCTAACAAATAATGAAGAAATCAATTCGATTCATACAATGTCTAACAATTATAAATGGTAATGTGGAAGCACGAAGATCACTAAGGGCTTTTCGGTTGAAGCTTGGTCAGGTTAACAAACAAGGGTCATTTCTAAGGCCATTGAAAACGAAATTGCCGATGCAAAAGAGACATTCAATGTACACATATTCACACATCTCGACTTCGTTCCATCTGTTTCTTATTTGAAACCTTCACAACTCTTATTTCACAACTCAATTTTTATTTTTCACTATTTTTCTTCCAAGCAAGCATTCATTTTCATTCTTTCTATTTTTGTTCTTTTCTTTCACATCATATTTACAAAACAGATGTTTCTTTTCTATATTTTTATTTTCAATGCTTGCTTGGTTTTTCATTTCTTTTTTCAAGAGTTGTGGTACTTACCTATTCTCCCCAACTTATTTCTTACTCACCCTAAGTGAATGCTCTTAACTTTTTACGGCAAAAGAACAATAATCAAGATTTTTCGGGTTGTAAAAAAAATATTTTTGAAATCTCGCTTTATTTCAAGCAGAGATTCAACTGTTTAAGCTCAAAGGGGTTAACGAATACTCTTTCTGCTCACAGGTAAGTTGTTTTTGGATGTAGTTGTGCTCGATAGAAAACAAGTGCCTTGATCATTTCTAATTACTTCCACATATTCAAAATAATAAAAGACAAAGCATGAATCAAATGAATCAACAAAACTTATTAGAATCCAGCATTTAAGTGTACAATGGAGGTTTCCTCACAATTTGTGGTTTTAAGTCCTAGATGAAACATTCATTCAATTATGTTGCAAAAAGACAATATTCAATTTACCAAAAAGAGTAAAGTTCTTAATGCATTCTAAAATTCTAGCCGGAGGTAACCATGTACCTTAGCCTCATTCACTTGTTTATTCTTATCATTGCCATCCAAGCTCGGATGCACCTTCATTGGGTACTTCTTTGAGGAGCAACCAATCTAGAAGGTTTGCCACTCAATCAACCAAAAATTTATTAAACAAACAAAATTAAAAACATAAATAAATAACATTACTGAAAATTTAAATTTGTTCATGGGGGACAAAACACCCCAAAAGTACAAAACCAAAGTCAAAATACAGAATCCGAAAATTCAATAGAAATAAACATAAAAACTGAAAAATACAAAAACTTAACCCTCTAAGGGCTCAGAATCCTCCTCGCTACCGGCTTCAGAACCGGTAGCCTCATCATCCACAGGCCTGTCCACAGGCCAGTTGGCGTTAAGCAGAAACTGCTCACGCGTCATCAAGGCATAAGCACCACTTCCCTGCAGCTGTAACCGCTGCATAGAGTCGTGCATATCTATCATGGCTCTCTGGGATGCCGCCATCCATTCAAAACTGTAATCGCACACAGCTCGCAGGTAGGGATCAAGTCCAGGAGTAGAAGTACCAGGACCATCAGAAGCCCGAGTACTCTCTGTAGCTGCACTGCCTCTGGCATTCTTAGCTCTACAATATTTGGCCACGTACCGGTCATCGGTGGCGACGGGATCCTTACCTTATCCCGAGACGGTAGTCTCACCCTTTCCTAAATGCGCAAACTCATGATCAAGCACGGGAAAGCTAGGGGACAATTCACACGAGCCCCCGACTTTAGCCCGCTTTCGATTACGGACTTAAGCTCATTAGCGATGATCCTCGCCACATTGATCTGGACGTTGGAGAGGATACTGTGAACCAAATGTGCCACTGGGATCGGCACTGTAGACGTGTGGGACTTTGACTGGATGTTTGTCAGCACCATCAGCAGAATCAGTTGAGCCAAGGGAGTCATGTCCTCCCTATGATACCTCATTGGAACCCCAGATGGGTTCCGCTCAACAGATTTCCCTGGTAATAGCAGGGCGGCAGAAATGGCTTCAATATCCCGGTGAAGCCGTAAATCAGTGTGGTATGTGTCTCTTTCCTCAGCTCCCAGCTGGAGCGGCTCACCAAGGACCCGGTTAATGGCATCCCTATCAAATGCAACTGGACGGCCGGCCACCCTAGGTATCCAAGTAAAGGGCTCGTCGTCATCAGGCAGTGCGTTTGCATAAAACTCACGCACCGTTGCTATGTCATAATGCTCAAGTGGGGAAATTAACCGATCCCACTTCATAGTGTCTATCAACCCGGCAAATGCTCTGTTTGTGCCTTGGGGGTTGATGAGGAATCGCTTCTCCAGAAGAATTTTCCGTTTCTCCAGAGAAATGTACCTGGCGGCCTGCTTCGGACCGACAAATTTGTCGTTATCAAACTGGATAGGTACAGACCGGGAAGTGTTTCCTCCCTTTCTTTTCTTTGACGCTCCAGACCTTGATTCGATCTGCAAAATATAAAAGGAAACAACACACACCAAACAAATTAGACAGCAAAACCATTTTTTAAAAGACTGTCAGGCTCGCTGCTGCTTCGCCTAGCGAAGTGGCAGCGAACGCTCGCCCCAGGTTCGCCTAGCGAGTGCTAGCGAACCTTACGGGTTTTTGGGGTTTTCAGCATGTTCAAAGAATATTTCCCAAAACCCATACTCTAATGGTTTCAATTTCAGAACCTAATGATTTATCGATTAAACAAACGTTCTATGGCTATTGGGGATTACACATTTACATGCAAAACCTAAAATCCCCAATTCCAAAACCTAAAATCCCAAATTGCAAAACCTAAACTCCCTCATGCAAACCTAAAGTTTCCCATACCACAACTCATCCTAATTGTCATTCAAATTGGAAATACAGAGTTCAAACATAAAGAAAATGTAGTAGGGCAAACCTTAGTTACAGTGATAGATTGAAATGTGAAGTGGAGTAGGGTTTGCAATCTCTAAATAGGGAACCAAGTTGTTAGTGAGAGAGATGCAAATGAGAGAGTGTGGAGAGCTCTGAAAAAATTTCCTCAGCAGAGTCGAAAAACAGAAAAATTGTGTTTGGGGCAAAATGAGTGCCCTGCTGAGATTTTAAATAAGTGTTGTCATGCAGCGCTCGCTGCTGCTTCGCCTAGCGAGCAGCTAGCGAATCAGCTCGCTACTGCCTCGCCTAGCGAGCAGCTAGCGAGAATGACAGCAAATGCCTTTTCAAAGGCAGCAATTCATGTTCATACAGCATGGTTTTAGCACTAGGAAACCCAACACAACACAACACAAAAAACAGTAAATACTTACAATGTTGGGGTGCCTCCCAACTAGCGCTTGTTTAACGTCGGCTAAGCTCGACGGTGTGATGCTCACAGAGGAGCATCCAACGGAATTGTGCCGCTTCCGCGATCCACTTTGTTGTTTGAGCTACCGGGATCCATTTTGTTGAGCAACTTTCTCAAGGGCTTTGTTGTCTTCACGAGGTTCTTGATGAACCTTCGATAAAATCTAATACCACCCTTTTTCGGAACTATTTGCACAACGCTCACCCATTCACCGTCGGCGATAGAATAATTCATCCCGGCCTCTACCAGTTTGACAACCTCTTTCTTCTTCAGCACCCGCATCAATTGATTCTCTTCGTTTGTGGACAAATTATTGTTGATGATCACGGGTTTAGTACAGTTATCATCAAGGTACACATATTTCAAATGTGGCTCCAGTTTTGGTTCCTCCACTATATTGGTCATATCCACGCCTTCCCTTGTCTCATCATGATAGAAAAGTTCTCCGTAAGCCTCTAATTCATGCAACCATGCTTCCATCTTTTTTTCTTTAGTTTTGGTCGAAACTTGGTAGACTCCTATAAGAGGTCTTTCGGAAGGATTAGAAATATGAACCTGGTTTGCGACCTCCACTAGCTTCTCCTCTGTGGCATCGATTCGGAAAGAATCATGTTTATCATTGAGATGCTTTTTGGCTTCAAAAAGATGGAAGGCTACCTCTTCATTTTGGACCCTTACCTTCATCAAACCGTTATCTACGTCTATCATCATTCGCGCGGTTTTCATGAATGGTCGGCCCAGGATGAGCGGAGCATCATCATCCTCTTCCATATCAATAATAATAAAATCAACCGGGAAGAAGAATTTATCAACTTTGACTAACATGTCTTGAGCCACTCCATATGGTGCAGTGGTAGATTTATCAGCAAGTTGCAAAGTCATCTTCGCAGGTTTGATATCAACATTTCCCAATCTTTTGATAATGGACAGGGGAATTAAATTGATGCTAGATCCCAAGTCAATCAAGCCATTACCCATGTAGGTGTCTCCGATGGTTACCGGTAAAGCGACTCGTCCTGGATCGGATTCCTTCCTTGGGAGAGTTTTCTGAATGATGGCACTACATCGTGCATCAAGCAAGATTGTCTCTGGTTCCGTGTACCTCTGTTTTTTTGTAAGTATGTCCTTCATGAATTTGGCATACTTTGGCATTTGCTCCAAAGCTTCGGCAAACGGAATGTTGATTTGTAGTTGTTTAAAAGTATCCATGAACCGGGCGTAATGCCATTCATTCTCCCTTTTGGATGGAGCATGAGGATAAGGAAGGTTTTGGATTGGAGTAGCGCTCACTACCTCCTTTCCTTTTGCAATTCTCGAACTCCTCCATCTAGGTTTTTTCACTGGCTCCACCATTACTTCATCACTTGTATTTTTCTCAATCTCCACACTTTTTTTCTTTTCAACTTCACCATTCGTTTTGTTCTTTTCAACTTCTTCCTTTTCACTCCACTCCCCCACTTCACCATCAATATTTTCCTCAACTATTTCCTCCTCATTTTCTCTCTCAACTCTTTTTTTATTCTCACTCATCAACTCCCTCCCACTTCTCGTTGTGATCGCCTTACAATACTCCTTAGGATTTGTTTGCGTGTTTGCCGAAAAGGAAGGACCGGTTTGTTGTTCCGCGAGTTGCTTAGCAAGTTGCCCAACTTGAGTCTCGAGATTTTTTATAGCCGCGTCGTTGCTTTTTTGATTTGCCATTGACATTTGCATGAATTGCGTCAATGTCTCTTCCAACTTCGAAGTTACGACCGGCGGTTGTTGAGGTATATAAGGATTTTGAGGAGGGTTTTGACGGCTAGAAGAACCACCTCCATAACCTTGGTTTTGGTAATAGTTACTTCTAGGTTGGAACCCTTGGTTCCCTTGGAAATGTTGTTGTTGATTTTGAAGGTTTGGTTGATAAGGTTGTTGTTGTTGTTGTTGTGGTCTCGGTTGGTAGTCCCTTTGGTTTGCCATGTAGTTTACTTCTTCAAACCCCGGAGGTGGACAGAAACCGGTGTCATGCTCACCTTTACAAAGCTCACAACAAGCTATTTTTTTAGCTTTAGACGGTTCTCTCAACTCTTTAATTTGTTGCGTTAAGAGTTCCACTTGTTGTGAGATGAGCTTGTTTTGGGCAAGGATGGCATCGTTCGTCCCTAGCTCAATCACTCCCGACTTCTTCAAAGAGTTGCCTCGACTTTGACTCTGAAGATCATTTAGAGCCATTCGATTTATAATGTCTGTAGCTTCTTCGGCACTTTTTGACAATAAAGAGCCACCCGAGGTAGCATCCAACAACGTCTTGCAGTTTGGTTGAAGTCCATTTTTGAAGATATGGATTTGAGTCAATTCATCAAATCCATGCCCTTTACATTTCCGAAGCATGGACTTGAATCTTTCCCACGCTTCATTTAAGGATTCACTGGTTCCTTGTGAAAACACCGAGATGGTCGTCTTGCATTCCATGAATCGGTTATGGGAGAAAAATCTTTCGATGAATTTCTCTTCTAACACGTTCTAGTCTGTCATTACGGCTGGTGTTTGATCTAAGTACCAATCCTTTGCTTTGCCGAGCAAAGCATGGGGAAATAATCTTCTGAATAACGGGAGCTCCTGAGCCTGATCCACTCCGGCCGCCAATGCTATCTCATAAAATTTTGTGAGAAAAGCAAATGGGTCTTCATGGTCCATTCCGGTGAATGGACTTCCATATAATAAATTTAGAGTTCCCGTTTTCATCTCAGCTTGCCTTCCCGTGTGGTTGGCAAACTGAGCGGTGTTTCTTGGACTGTTTATGCATGGAGTAGAAATAGGTGGTGGTGGTGGCTCCATGTTAGGTATGAATGGTAGTGGATTTGTGGTAGAAGAACTTTCTCCTTGCTCTTGGCGTTGTCTAGCATGTTGCCTCCTACGTCTCGTTTTGCTATTGAGCCTCCTTGCGGTTCTCTCGATCTCGGGATCAAAAAGAAGTTCGTCCACAGGGATTTGCCCTCACATAAGACGTAAGTTGCACACTAAACCAAACAAATTACAAGCACAAGTCAAAACTTCACAAGCTAAAACTTAAACAACCATTGCGATGCTCGCAATATCAATTTACAATCCCCGGCAACGGCGCCATTTTGTTAGTTGTAATTTTAAGTGTCGGATTTTTGTTATCGTATCCACAGGGATTGTAAGATATCACCGCCGTTCGATGGTTGTATTAATTCTAGCTCAATGTAACAATAGGGTTTTGGTTGGTTGTCACGTTATCTTGCATAAAAAGGTAATAAATTGCGGTAAAAGTTTTGGTTTGAATAAATGATAAATATTGCCAAAGTTAGGGTTCGATGATCACTTTGCATGTATTTGTTCGGTCAACAATCTTATAAACTCCTTTAGATGATAAATCATTTCACAAAGTCCTCCCAATATGTTTCTCTCGAACACACATTGTGAGTTTTCCCATTTTGATCCATTGTTTCTCTCGAACACAATCTATCAAAATGACAACTTTTTGGTTCAACCTTATGGTGAACAAAATCATTCATTACTATCTCTAGCTAACAAACAATATTGGATGAAAACTTAGGTCAAGAGTTGGTAAACATCTCTCGATCATAAACCAACACAAAGAGTTTTAAATAGAAACAAAGTTTTCATCATATATTCACCATTAAAGAGTTTACACATGAAGATCCTTACATTTACACACAAAGCTAGTAATCACCTACATCTAACCTTGACAAATGGATGACTTAGCTACTCATTTTCATGGTAGCTTGGTCGGCAAGTTTCGGAAGAAGGTTGATCAACATCCAAGTCGGATAATCGAGATTGGATGGGAATCCACCTTCTTTTTGTAGAAGATGGTTACAAGATGAAGAGAAATGAAATCTAGGGCATAAATGATCATAAGAACAATGCTGGAAAATATCTCTAAGAAAGTACAAAAGTGGAAAAATTAGGTAAAACTAAGGTATGGCTCTCAAAAGTGGCACTTGCTACTTATAGAGCTGTACTGGGCTGTCATGCTCGCTAGGCGAGCAGAATGGCTCGCCTAGCGAGGGTCAAATTGAGGCACAAGAGGCACCTGCGCCCAGAGACACAGTCTATCTCAGACTGTCATGTTCGCATAGCGAACAAAACCTTCGCCTAGCGAAGGGCACGCTTCAACCCTCGCTCCAGCGAGGTTGAGAGGTTTGGCTACTGGAATGCTCGCTGGGAACTCGCTAGAGCCTCACCTAGCGAGTGAGTGCTGGCTGCGCTTTTCACCAAAACTGAACGAACTCGCTACCACCTTCGCTAGCAGCTCGCCTAGCGAATTTATTGATATTTTACTGGAGCTTTTCGCTGGGCGCTCGCCTAGCGAGTGCTTCGCCACAGCCCTCGCCTAGCGAGCAGGCTGATGAATGCTTGATTTCTTTGATTCCTTTGCCAACTTTCTTGTGTCTTCATTTTCAATTATTTCATGCCTTCTTCCTGCACAATAACACACAAATCAAAGGTACCAAGATCGTTAATCAATGTAATGCATTTCATCTAAAACAAAGGTGGTTTTGACAATTTAGCAAGGAAATAGAGTGAAAGAAGCCCACATATGATAGCTCAAATAAGCACTTTTGGACATCTAACAGAGTGCTCGAGTAAAAGTGAGAGGTGTCTCAAATTTAGGAGGAGCCCTGGTCGTAAATTTCACTGGTAGTATTAGGAAAGCGGCATTGAATGTGGTGAGTTCAAATAAGACCCACTGTAATTTTGACTATGAAGAGTGAATTTATGTTAAGGGAGACATTAAATTGAAACTTCATGAGTAGTATTAGGAAAGCTACACTGAACATTGTTAGTTCAGATAGGACCAATTGTACTTCTGACTATTAAGAGTGAATTTCTTTTATAGAATTAATACCCTCTAGACGTATGTGCCTTTACCCTCCAAACCACCGAATGCCATATTGAAATCAAATCTGAAAGCACCTTATTTTACCTTGACAAAAATCCCGGAACACCTAAAACACACCTGAAATCATGATATTGTGACAGAGGCAACCTAAACACCAAAAATATGCAACCTAAACTCTCTTTATTAGATGATAGAGGCAACCTCCTAAAAAATAAAAACATGATATTGTGACTCTACCTAACAACATTCACAATTTCACACCGCCTCTCTGACGACATTCACAATTTCACACCTAAGAAGGTTTTGACATGTATTAACCTGCTTATATGAATTATGAAACTATCAAAAATGAGTTGTTATCTATTGTTTATGCTTTTGACAAATTCAGGTCTTATTTACTAGGGTCAAAAGTTATTGTGTATACTGACCATGGTGCTTTGAAGTATTTGTTTGCTAAGCAGGAATCAAAGTCAAGATTCTTAAGATGGATACTACTTCTTCAAGAGTTTAATCTTGAAATCCGAGACAAAAGGGGGTGCGAGAATACCATGGCTGATCACTTGTCCCGCATGTCCCTAATTGAGAAGGCATAAGAGACACACCCTTTTCAGGATGTCTTTGCTGATGAGCACATCTTGGGAATTAGTGGTGTTCCATGGTTTGCTGATTATGCAAACTATTTGGTAGGTGAAGTTTTACCTGACCTAAGCTCAAATTTCACAATGCCTCTCTGACAACATTCACAATTTCATGCCTAAGAAGGTTTTAACATTTCAGTAAACTATTCTGAATCAGCTGCTAAGAGATACTACTAAAAAAAACATTTTCACACAAATTTACGAATGAATTAAAATGAATTTTGGACATTTTTTTGCACGAACTTCAATCAAAAAGTTACTTTCACAAAGATTTAAAATGGAATAGACTTTCTCTAAAAACAACCTCAGTACAAATTATAAAATCCTTGCCAAAATATGTTCCAAATATATTTAGCATGAATTTCAGAAGAAAAGAGTGTGTCAGAAAAACCCTAGATGCAAATTATAAAATTCGTCCAACATCCGTCTCAAATATTTCTTCTACAATTTTCAAGGGAAATACAGTTTGTCCAAAAAATGTATATCCAAATTATAATTTTTGTCCCAAAATGTGTCCCAAATATTTTGAGACAGATTTCTATTAGAATTAAAACAAATTTCTGAATATTAAATTTTACACTGTTTTGATTTTGAATATTTAATATAATATTACAAAAAAATCATAAAGTAGATTTTATAATATTATTTGGAAATTTAAGTAATTGTATTGTTCAAAGCATATTTAAATTTTTGGACACAAATAGATAAAAATCATGTATTAAATTGACGTATTATCAAATTTAATTTACAAATATATTAATCTCATATCTCAAAAAGAAGTGATAAAATAATTAAAATGACAATTAAATTACATAAAAAAATTATATATAATAATTTGATCGACAAAAAAAAAAGAAATTATACTCTAAAGCTTATTTATAAAAATTTAATTTAAACAGATTCATCTAGCATGCAACACAAGAGCTCAATTCTACTCAATCATCAACAAATAATATTATTGTTTGATTATTCATTAACCTCTCTTCAAATTCTTTGTAAAATTAGAGTAGTTAAAAGAAATTTAACTTGGGAGACTGAGATTTGTTATCATGTACAACATCTTTTAGAGACTTCTTTCTGAAAAATCTATTGCTACAAATCTGTAAATAGATAAAAAGTATCAACACAAATAATTTATAAAAATAAAAAATAACTACCAATTACACTAAAAAAATATGAACAAACATGCAAATGCACGCAGCTATATTATTTTTAGAGTAACACTTAAAGGCTTGAAATTCACCAGGATAATTGTATGATACTGCAAAAGAAATTATTAAGAAAACATTAAAAAATGATACTACAAAATCCGAGTTATGGTTAGGGGAGAAAGAATATGGTGAATTATTCTTAAAATAACCCACTTTTTCGTTTTGGTAAAAAACGAAAAGAAATTTTCGTAAAAAATGATACTACAAAATCCTATGTTATTTTCGTAAAAATTCACAAAAGAAATTTTTACAAAAATAACCCACTTTTTAAAGAAAATTCCCAAAATACCTCTGGTTTCAAAAAAAATCCCAAACTACCCCGTTTTTAGGAGGAGTCGCCAATTGAATTGGAGACTCCTCTTAAAAATTGAATAGAGGCGCCAATTGGATTGGCTAGGGCAGGTGCCCTAGCCAATTGGATTGGCGCCCCTGTGTAGGGCTTAAGAGGAAGCGCCAATTCAATTGGAGACTTCTCCTAAAATGCAATTTTTGTGTTATAAATAGATGCGTTATGTGAGTAATTGTTCCACATCTCATACAATCATTTGGCAATCTTGTTTAGTGTTCGTCGGCGATACGGTAAGGTGATTTATGCGAGAGACAAACCTCAGATGTTGATGTTGTTCTGGAACATCACTACGTTCGATCAACTGAAGAGGGAGCTGGTTCGTTGGTTAGATGGAAAAATACCAGAAGGGGAAAAATTAGAAGTATTGAGAGACTTGACAGTATCTTTGGTTGGGTACGAATGAAGACTGATAAGGATGCTAGGGAAATGATGTTCGGTCGAGACGACATCAATTTGATTGTTGTAATCAGTTATAAATATTTCTGTTTTCAGATAGCTTATTTTGTACTGATGTTTGTTGTGAACCTCGTTGTAACAAAAATTTAATGATATATAATGATTGAAGGTTACAGAAATACAATGTTACAAAAAGCTTAAGACCTAGATGATGCTCCTCGATTGGGACAGTTGTTCTTGTTGTGTCCTGGTTAACGACAGATACTACATAATCTTATCATTTTATCTGTGGAATCCATCTCTGTTCTGATACGTGTGCTGTTTGGTCTTCCTTTTTTCTTTCTACGCATCTCGTCATTGTGCCAAACAATATCACCTTCATATGGAGGCCAGTAATCCTCCATTGGTAGTACCGAGAAGCTTTGATTATATACATTCATGACGGTGTCGGCCTTGTACACATCAGATAAATGGCTGTAAGCATCTTGACGAGTATAAACGCATGTTGCAATGACATGGGAGCAAGGTATGCGGAAGGCCTGGAATTTTCCATAATCGCACCAACTTCTGTTTAGTCTAACAGCGTAGGCTAAATTTGGTCTCCCCTCGTTGTGGTTCATTGTTTCCTGGACGCTGAAATTTTTCCTATGACGGTCAAAGACTGTTATAGTGTGTGTGCTAGCTTTGATGCTCTCCTCTTTCATGACCTTCATGCAACACTCACTGAATACTTGCCCGGACATTAACACCGCACTCCATCTTTCACCTCTGGTTGCGAACGTAGAAGCCAACCTATAATAGGTTGATCTTACCAAGGCGGTTATCGACAGATTTCGAATTCCTTTGAATATCCCGTTCATGCATTCCACAAGGTTTGTTGTCATGTGGCCCCATCGACAACCTCTATCAAATGCCCTTGTCCACTGCTCTACTGGTATGTTATTTAGCCATCTCCCTGCGTCTTCATTAAACAGTCTAATTTCATCACGATAATATTTGAAATGACGGCTGAGTTAGAGCATACCCAGCATTCACCACCGTCTTGCGAAGATTCTTATCTTTTATAGCACGCATGAAGTTTTGTGCAATGTGTCTGATGCAATAGACATGGGTAGAAGGAGGATCCTGTCATCCGTTGTCATGGTTGTTGTAGGCACTCTCAATGGCAACATGTCTGTCAGAAATCAAACAGAGATTGGCTTATGGAGCCACATGCGTTCTGAGATGTCGAAGAAAGAAACCCCATCCACCAGCCGTTTCACCTTCAACAAGAGCAAAGGCAATGGGAAAGACATTGTTGTTGCCGTCTTGTGCAACCGCCATGAGCAAAATACCCTTGTATTTTCCGTATAACCAAGTGCCATCAATTTGAATAATAGGTTTGCAGAATGCGAAACCTTTGATGCACAGGTCAAATGCCCAAAAGAGACGGTGAAAGATTTTATTACCTGTAGCACAGGTTCCGTCTGGCATCATCGCTGACAATGTCTCCATAATTGCCACAATTCTTGGGACATATGTTTTTAGTGCCCATAAAAACCGTGGCAATTCCTTGTGTAAACGGAAAATTTTATTAATATCAATTGGTCTATATCAAATTTAAGGTAGCTAGAGGATGTGGGACCGGAGATCGGTTAGGTGATCCCGGTCATCACCATTAGGTTTCTTTGTGTAAACGGCAAATTTTATTAATATCAATTGGTCATATATCAAATTTATCTATCACATATACCATTTACCAAAAAAAATTGCATTTTACACTGAGGCTCCAGTTGAATTGGCGCCTCCTCTTAAGCCCTACACAGGGGCGCCAATCCAATTGGCTAGGGCACCTGCCCTAGCCAATCCAATTGGCGCCTCCATTCAATTTTTAAGAGGAGTCTCCAATTCAATTGGCGACTCCTCCTAAAAGTGGGGTAGTTTGAGATTTTTTTTGAAATCAAAAATATTTTGGGAATTTCCTTTAAAAAGTGGATTATTTTCGTAAAAAATTCACAAAAACATAAAGAAAATATCAGTATGTATTTTGTATAGAGTCTATCTCAAAATGTCATATTGATTGGAGATGAAACTCATAAAAACATAAAACAAGATGATTTATTAATTATGTATTTTATCCAAAACCTATCTCTAAATTTCACACAGATTTGAGATTAATTCTATAAATAAAGTATAATTATATATTTTGTCTGAAATTTGTCTCAAACTTTCATACATATTTGCAACAAAATATGTTTTAAAAAATATTTAAAACAAATTTGAGACAAAATCTCTTTAAAATAGATATGGATTTGGGATAAAATATCTTATCAATTCATTTGAAACCTATCTCTAATATTTTCAAAAAGGTAAAACAAAATTAGATTGAAACAATTCTGCCTGAAATTTCCGTTTGAAAATATTGATTATCGAGTGGTGAGAACACCACTAAAAGTAATCTTAATTGATAAAAATATCTCTCATCTACGTATTTTCTTATAAAAAAAACATAAAATTCTCAAACAATTTTCTATTCATGCTATTCATAATATTATTCTATATACTGCTGAACTTGCTGACTTGTTCAAGATTAATTGCGGTTGATTCTGTTTTAATAATCAAATCATATTTACATTGACTTTTAGATCATCAAATTCTAAAGGCTTATGGCATATAATTTGACCTTGCCATAGCCACTAAATTTAAGCCTAGCCGACTCAAAAATTGTACGGATGTGGACTTGTGCATTTGTTATTCACAAAATTGCCTAATTTGATTTCAATAATTCATTTAATTTAAACGTAATTGGCTGGGAACTACTTGCAAAATATCCCAATTACAATTTCTGTCAAATATATGTAACAAAAACAACACACGAATGTCAAATATGTATTTTGTCAAAGAAAACAACTTGTCAATATGTGTAATCCTTTCTCATATTTCTAACTTTCCTTCTACTTTTTTTCTTCTTCTTCTTTAAGAAAATTTAACTTTTACAACAACTAGTTAATCAGTATTTGATATTCATTTCGTCTCTTATAAGCTAAACAAAATTGTAATGAAAAAAACAGATTCTTTATTATTTTCAAATACGTTTTAAAAATTATATATTTAGTTAGAAGTGATACAAATTAACTTTCGGAGAAAATATGGTCGGGAATCAAATTGAATCAGAGCCATTTCAGAGTTTTTGGTTATGTGGCGTATCAACATGTTCTAGGATAACTTAGAATGAAGTTGGATGAATAGGGAGAAGTGACGATAATTATAAGGTATCACCCTATCGATGGTTATAAGTTGTTTGATGTAGTAAGGAGGAGGGTTGTGATCAGTCGAGACGTCATTGTTGATAAAATCAAGGAGTTGCAGCAGCTAGTAACTAGTTACATAAAAGTTGTAACCAGTTACAGCTTTGAAAATTCAAATTCTACAGAAACAGAAAGAGCAGAAACTCTTGTTGTCGAAGCTCGAATTGAAGAGAATGTTATAAGATCAACAAGGAAAAGAGGTTTTCCTTAAAGACTTCAAGATTTTGAGATGTTCCAAAACAACAAAGTCAACGATATTGGTGGTTTTGTTCATTTGGCACTTATGGAAGAATTCAAACCCGTTAAAATGGAAGAGGCTTTAAGTGATCCAAAATGGATTTGTGTTATCAAGGAGGATCTGGAATCCATAGGGAAGAACAATACTTGGGAGTTGGTTTATTTACCAGATGAAAAGAAGTCAATTGGTGTGAAATGGGTGTTCAAAGAAGGCAAATCCCAAGGGTGAGATAATCAAGCATGAGCCTCGATTGGTGGCTAAGGGATTTTTGCAAAGAGAAGGTATAGCCTTTGAAGAGGTATTTACACCAATTGCTAGGATTGAAACCATTAGGCTTGTTGTTGGTATTGCAAATAACCACAATTGGCCCATTTACCAAATGGACGTCAAATCTGCGTTTTTGAATGGACCATTGAAAGAGGAGGTATATGTAGGATAACTCCCTGGTTTTGTTTTGAGAAACCAAGAGATGAAGTTCTACATGTTGAAGAAAGAGTTATATGGTTTAAACCAAGCTCCAAGAGCTTGTAACAAAACGATATATGGTTTCCTAAATGAGGTTGGCTTCAAGAAATGTGTATCCGAGCATTAAGTGTATGTGAAGACAAATATGAGTCAAAGAGTGATTATCCTTTGTTTATATATAGCCGACTTGTTGATAACGCACTGCAACCGAAAGTGAATTTCAAATTTCAAGAGTGAACTTATGAAAGAGTTTCAGATGACCGACCTTGGTCTCATGATATAATTCCTAGGTATTGAGTTCCACAAGTCCAAAAGGGGATTGCTCATGCACCAAAGAAGGTATGCTCTTGAATATTGAAGAAGTTTGAAATGGAGCATTGTAATGTTGTCATTACTCCAGCTGAACCAATGATGTAATTGTCTAAGAATGAGGATGAGCAAGATGTTGATCCAACTCAATATAGGAGGTTGATTGGATCCTTGTGCTATTTGTGCAATACGCGACCATACTTGGCGTTTAGTGTCAGTATTGTGAGTAGGTTCATGGGGATACGAAAGGTGTCTCACTTGGCAGCAGTGAAGAGGATCCTAAGATATGTCAAAGATTTTGTTGGCTACGGAATTCTCTATCCCGCAGCAGATACGGGCAGAAAATGCAATTTGCTCGGTTTTACCGATTCTAATTGGTGCATAGATAAAGATGGTCGAAAGTCTATAGCTGGATACATCTTTATGTTTGGTGGAAAACCAATCTCATGGTGTTTGAAGAAGAGACCGATAGTTGCACTCTCATCTTGTGAGACCGAGTACATTTCCGCCTCATTATGTGTGTGCCAAGACGTTTGACTTATGAATCTATTGGAGGGGCTGGGAAGCAGTGAGAGTGAGGATGTTACTCTCCTAGTTGACAATGTTTCTGCGATTAATCTTGCTAATAACCCAATTGCACATGGGAGAAGCAAGCATATTGATATGAGGTTTTCCTACTTGAGCGATCTTGTTAGTGAAGGATTGTTAGGAAGTTGTAACCGGTTAACCTCAGTTGTTAACCAACTACCTTTGAAGTTGTTTTAACTTTTAGTGTTAGCTATAACTAGTTAACCAAATTGTGTAATCGGTTACAGGCCCGAGTTTTGCACTTTTTCTGTTATACAATTGTTTTTTTATCCCAATCAAATTGTAACACTTGTATAAATGTGTTGGATACATTCTCATTCAAAGTAATGACAATTATCATTATCTCTCTCTCTCTCACTCACTTTTCACATTCACTTTTCACTTTCACTTTTCACATTCCAATTTTCTCCACCATTGTTCATCAACCTTGTGGTCCAAATTTCCAACATTATCCAATGCAAATATTTTTTGCAATAGAAGTGTTTCTGAGCTTGATGGTGGGTTTTTGTTAGTAGGACAAAACATTGAAAGCTGAAAACGAGTATGTGACACACACACACGCACGCACACGCACACACGCAAACGTACACGCACACGCACACGCACACGCACACACACAGAAAGAGTTATGGAGTGGCTAGACACACAATGTTCGATAACACACAATGTTATGGAGTGGCTAGACACACAATGATAATAAGAGAAACTTAAAATATAGGGAGCGTAACAATTAGGATTGCTCGTTAATACTTAGGCAGAAGTTTATTATTTTAAGGACACTTTTGACACAAATAGTTAGTTATATTAAGGTAAACCTAATTCAAATGTCACAACTTCGAACTAATTCAAAAGTCACAACTTCGATACTTCGATAAAGCTTAAAAAGAAAATAACAAACTTAAGTGATTAGAAAATGCAAAGAAATTAACACCTCATCTCCCACCAAATCTTAAATGATAGGATATATGAATCACCTATTTAACAAACTACCCAATTAAAGCACTTGCATGTAAAAGCGATGTCACAAACTATCTCATTACAACACTTGTTGAATAAAGCATTTTAGTAAAGAATCATTCTAGATGTCGTGTAAAAAAAAGCATATTAACAGCACTGATAAAGAAAAAAAGTTAATTGAAAAAATGTCTTAAGTTACTAGTTATTACTAGCTATAGATAGTAGAAATTCCTTGTCTTTAACAGCCACTAAGATATGAAACCATTATTGTTTTTCCCTATAAATATAATCCAATTCTCCTCTTTCATTCTCATCCATAGTTCAACATCTAAACATACAAAACATTAGTGTTTATTTCTTAACAATGGCTTTCAACAAACTTAGTTCACTCACTATATTGCTTTCTCTTCTTTCTTGTTCCATATTTTCAGATGCTTGTGAATCATGCAATCCAAAACCTAAGCCTAGTCCTCCACCTTGTCCTCCACCACCTTCAACAACACCTAAGGCCAGTCCTCCTCCTACCCCATCAACAACACCTACCACTGGTACTCCACCTCCTTCAACAACAACGCCTACGGCTAGTCCTCCTACTCCTTCAACATCACAAAAATGTCCTAACGACACATTAAAGCTAGGTGTTTGTGCTAATCTTCTTGGACTTGTTAATGTTGTTGTCGGAAGTCCTGCTTCAAGCAAGTGTTGTGCATTGATTCAAGGTTTGGCTGATTTGGATGCAGCCATTTGTCTTTGTACTGCTATTAAGGCTAACGTTCTTGGTATCAACTTGAATGTTCCTGTCACACTCAGTCTTCTACTCAGTGCTTGTCAAAAATCAGTTCCCTCTGGTTTCCAATGCTCATCATAGACTTTCACGTTATAAGTTCTATTTTCACTGTTGTTTTATTTTTATTATTGTTTATGTTAATAATTGGAACCACTGTGAGTTTAACGAAATCACGGTAACATCGTGATTCTGCTAAATTATCATCAAATCAAATGTAACTGTATTAGTTCTTGTGTGAGATGTATGTTTTTTCAATAATCGGGTAAGGATGTTTTCCTTATTCACCGAATGTACTTTGTGTTATTTCAATAATGGAGAAAGCAT
Source organism: Lathyrus oleraceus (assembly GCF_024323335.1). Lineage (NCBI taxonomy): Eukaryota > Viridiplantae > Streptophyta > Magnoliopsida > Fabales > Fabaceae > Lathyrus > Lathyrus oleraceus. The sequence continues at coordinate 28,101,433 of NC_066584.1, forward strand.
GTTTGCTTTATTTACCAACTTTGACCTATTTTATTTTAATATATTTGATGAATTTTTATTAATTTGTTCAGTGAATTGATTATGGTATATTCTTACGTGTTTATTAGTTTTGTGACAATTAGACCAGAGCATGTAAGCTTCATAGTTAAACTGAATGGTATGATGTTAAAAAAAAGAAGCCTTATAGGAATATGATAAACTTTAGTTGGACTACAGATTCATGTCGATGATCTAATGTTTGACTCTAGAGATTATTACAAGATTTGGGTCAGCTTTGTTCGGTCCAAGATTATACTAAAGTGGTTTCAAATTTTTTTTATTGGAAATAGTCTAATTAAATAAATCTTGCATGAAGAGATCTTATTGGATTTGCATTAATTACAAGATTGAGATTTACATTTTATGAGTAGATCTTCATCCTTTTACTAAAGATGATTTATAGCTCATTTCTTTTTTTAAGATATTTTATTTTGAATCCTTTAGTTGAGGATTTGAAATTCTTAATTATATCAAGAAATATATTATTGAATTTGTTTGAATCAAAATCTTGAATCAGCTTTATGAAGTTACGTGGAAAGCAACATAATAAGCAAAATATTTAATATTCTATGAGACATTCTGTCTTGTCTCACTGTTTGTTTGGCATACAAGGTTGAATGAAGTACATCTCACGTTTTTGACATTTGTTTTCTCTTCTGTCCAATCAGATATGTGATTGCTATAACACATTTTTGGTTTTAGGAAATATTTATTCTGAATTTTTTTTTGCAAGATTGAATTTGTTAAAATCAAGATATTCATATTTATTGAATATTTGATCAATCAAGATTTACAAATAACATCATTGAAGATTGATCTCTGCGCTTTTTGGAGGTTAAGCCACTTTCAACTCGAAATCCTATTGGACTTTCTAGTTAGACTTTGCGTTACTATTTCAGGAGGAAATCTCCTTTATGAAGACTTAGACCTCAAGAGATAATATCTACTTTATAGAAAAGTTTTAATCAATTCTATGTATTTTTATCTTGTACACTTTATTCTCGGGCATCAAGTATAAGTCAGCCAAATAGAGTATTGAGTTGTAGTGGAGTTTTATCTTTTATATTTATAACTATCAAAGCTCTTGGGAGAGCGCTCGAGTAAAAGTGAGAGGTGTCTCAAATTCAGGAGAAGTCCTTATCGAAATTTCAGGGGTAGTATTAGGAAAGCGGCATTGAATGTGGTGAGTTCAGATAAGACCCGTCGTAATTTTGACTATGAATAGTGAATTTCCTTTAAGGGAAACACTGGATCGAAACTCCACGAGTAGTATTAGGAAAGCTACACTGAACATGGTGAGTTCAGATAAGACCAATTGTACTTCTGACTATTAAGAGTGAATTTCTTTTATTGGATTAATGCCCTCCAGATGTATGTGACTTTACCCTCCAAACCACCGAATGCCATATCGAAACCAAATCTAAAAGCACCTTATTTTACCTTGACCAAAATCCCGGAACTCCTAGAACACACCTAAAATTGAATGTGAAAGAGACATCGGCCTTCCCGCAACCCAAACACTTTATATTAGATTACTGAGGCAACCTAACAAAGAACAAAAACGTGATAGTGTGACTCTACCTGACCTAAGCTTAAATTGCATATTGCCTCTTTGACGACATTTACAATGTCACGCCTAAGAAGGTTCTGACTTTCCAGTAAACTATTTTGAATCAGCTGTCAAGACACACTACTAGAAAAATATCATTTTCACACAAATTTACGAATGAATTAAAATGGATTTTGGACATTTTTCGCACAAATTTCAATCGAAAAGTCACTTTCTCTAAAAAAAAACCTCACTGCAAATTATAGAATCCTTGCCAAAATATGTTCCAAATACATTTAGCACGAATTTCAGAGAAAAAAATGTCAAACCCTAGATGCAAATTATAAAATTCGTCCAACATCCGTCTCAAATATTTTTTCTACAATTTTCTCCAATATGTCCCAAAGTTTTAGAGAGAATTGTGACGCAATTGAAGAACAGATAATACATACATAATATCCTATGTATTATCTCAAATTTGTCCTAAAATTGCAGGAAAACTAGAGATAAATTTGATTAACAAATAAAAAAATACACAATAGCATGTGTTTTGTTTTAAATCTGTCCAAATATGATACCCGAAAAATAGATTATTTTAGCAACAATCTTTCACACAAATTTGAAATCAACTATATTAAATAAATAAATAAAGCTTTATATATATATATATATATATATATATATATATATATATATATATATATATATATATATATATATATATATATATATATGTTTAACACTGATTTTATAAAATAAAATATCATTATAGACTTCTTAAATATGTCTCAAAAATTCTCACAAATATAAAAGTCAAAAAAAATAAAAATAAAATGTTAAATTATTTATTTTGTCTAAAGGATGATTCAAAGTTTCACACAAATATGAGACAGTTCATAAACATCACTAAATATTTGGTATGAAATCTTACTTAATATTTCACACAGATTTTAAACAGAACTCATCAAAAATACAATTAAAAACTTTATTATATGTGTTGTCTAAAATATATCTCAATGATTTGTATAGTTTGGGACAAATTTCATAAAAAAAACATCATTATATACGTCTAAAATATGTCTCATTATTTCACATAGATTTGAGACGAAACTCATACAAAAAAGTGAAAAATAAAAACTTTAATAATCTAACTCGTCCAAAAGATATTGCAATGTTTTACATGGATTCGAGATAGAATTCTTTAATAAAAAATATCAATATGTATTTTTGTATAGAGTTTATCTCAAAATATTATATTGATTCGAGATGAAACTCATGAAAACATAAAACAAGATTCCGTATTTTATCCAAAATTTATCTTTAAATTTCGCATGAATTTGAGATTAATTCTATGAATAAATTATAATTATGTATTTTGTCTGAAATTTGTCTCAAACTTTCATATATATATATATATATATATATATATATATATATATATATATATATATATATATATATATATATATATATATGCAACATAATATGTTTAAAAATATTTAAAACAACAAATTTGAGACAAAATCTCTTTAAAATAGATATGGATTTGGGATAAAATATCTTATCAATTCATTTGAAACCTATTTCTAATATTTTCAAAAAGGTAAAACAAAATTAGATTGAAAAAATTCTGCCTGAAACTTCCGTTTGAAAATATTGATTATCGAGTGGTGAGAACACCACTAAAAGTAATCTTATTTGATAAAAATATCTCTCATCTACGTGTTTTCTTATAAAAAAAAACATAAAATTTTCAAACAATATTCTATTCATGCTATTCATAATATTATTCTATATACTGCTGAACTTGCTGACTTGTTCAAGATTAATTGCGGTTGATTCTGTTTTAATAATCAAATCATATTTACATTGACTTTTAGATCATCAAATTCTAAAGGCTTATGGCATATAATTTGACCTTGCCATTGCCACTGAAACTTGAGCCTAGCCGACTCAAAAATTGTACGGATGTGGACTTGTGCATTTGTTATTCACAAAATTGCCTAATTTGATTTCAATAATTCATCTTAACAACCTAGTAATGGGCATGAAACAAGACGAACACTATAACCCATTTAATTTAAACGTAATTGGCTGGGAACTACTTGCAAAATATCCCAATTACAATTTCTGTCAAATATAGAGAATTTTTTTTAAATAAACAATTTTTTTAAAAAAATTACAAAAATAACCTTTATTTCAAAAAAAATTGCAAAAATGGACACATTTGTGCCCTAATTTGTACATGGGCGCCCCCCTAGAGGGCAAGTCGCCACTAGGAGTGGCGCCTACTCCTATTTTCTTTTCTTTTTTTTTAATTTTTTTATTTTTATTTTTTTAAAATTTTTTTTAATATATTTTAATTATTTTTTTAAATTTTTTTAACTTATTTTAAATTTATTAATTTATATTTATATTAATTTACAAGATATTATTTACAAGATATCTTTTTTAACATATATATAAATAATATTTTTTACAAGATATATATATATATATATATATATATATATATATATATATATATATATATATATATATATATATATATATATATATATATATATATATATATATATTAATTTATATATATATTAATTTAATTTATAACTAAATAATATTATTTATAAATTATTAAAATATATTAATTTATATACATATAAATAAATAATATTATGTATATATTTGTAAAATACACAAGATATATATAAAATATATATTAATATATATATATATATATTATATATATATATATATATATATATATATTAACTTATATATATATATATTAATTTAATTTATAACTAAATAATATTATTTATAAATTATTAAAATATATTAATTTATATACATATAAATAAATAATATTATGTATATATTTGTAAAATACACAAGATATATATATATAAATATATATTAATATTAATATATATATATATATATATATATATATATATATATATATATATATATATATATTAATTTATATTAATAAACACAATATATTTATATTAAAATAATACACAAAACAAATATTATAAAATTTAATTAAAATGCATTATTAATTTGAGATTTATCACATATTATGCGGTCCTTGGTACGATCCGCACGGGGGAGGTCTAACTACTCGTCTAGACGGCTCACGTGGTGGTGGTGCTTCCCTATTCCCACCCCTAGTCCTAACGCGTCCCCTTGCCGTTTGTCGTTGTGGTTGGGTCGAAGTCCCTTCAATGCTGTAGGCTGACGTTTTTAAGATGCCAAGGTTCCAAAGACATTGGGGGGCCTGAGATTTCTTGATGCATTCCGAATTGCAGTTTAAAACGGTCACTTTGGTGTATCTCCACAGTGGTGAACCGCATGATATCCGTTTTTGCTGTCCAAACAGCTGCATCTTCGGGGTTGGGTTGATGTTCCAATCCCAAATATGGCCTCTAAATAAACTGCAAAGAAAAAAATAAATATGTTATTTATTGATAATGCTTGATATTAATAAATTAGTTAGAAGATGAATGATTTAGTGGTAATACATCTTTGGCTCGGAGACGATCCAAGAGTTGACGATAAAGACAAGACTTAGCCATGATATTATGGGTTTTAGTATTGTCTTTGAATGATTTAGTGGTAATACATCTTGTGATAGGGTCCATTTCTCAAGCTCACACTTGCGTCAACACAAACATGGCACAGGATCATCGCAAACTTAGCCATGATATGATCTGCCATTCCATAATACCTCTTGTTGAAGCTGACCTGTCACTCAAGGTCAAAACTATTATCTCCTATTGTGTTGCTGTTTTCAAATATACACCGTCGTACATAAAGGCTTGGTTAGCGAAAACCAAGGCAATTGAACTGGTATACGGTAATTGGGAGGAATCATACAAACAACTTCCGCGCTACCTGGCTGCACTACATTTGTATTCACCTAGGACGGTTTCTATAATGGAGATCTTGCCGGCACAAACCCCTGACGGAACTCATCTAGAAGGTAATGGAATATTCCATAGACTTTTCTGGGCATTCCGTCCCTGCATCATCGGTTTCACATTCTGCAAGCCGCTTATTCAAGTCGATGGAACTTGGCTGTATGGGAAATACAAAGGATCGTTACTGATGGCGGTCGCATAAGATGGAAATTCTAATATTTTCCCAATAGCCTTTGCATTGGTAGAAGGAGAAACGGCTGCTGCTTGGAGTTTCTTCCTTAAGAATCTCTGAACGCACGTGACTCCACAAGCTGGCATCTGTGTGATTTCTGACAGGCACGCTTCTATAGACAGTGCATACAATAATCCAGCAAATGGTTGGCATGACCCCCCGTCTACGCATGTCTACTGCATCAGGCATATTGCTCAAAATTTTGTGCTGGAGTTTAAAGATAATTTCTTGAAGCAAAATTTGATAAACGCGGGGTATGCATTAAACCAACCTGGATTCCAATACTACCGCCGGGAAATAGTGTTGGCAAATTCTGATGCAGGGAGGTGGATCGATAATATTGACAGAGCAAAGTGGACTAGGTCATAAGACGATGGGGTGAGGTGGGGCCACGTGACAACAAATCTTGTGGAATCAATGAACGGCGTCTTTAAGGGCATACGTAACCTCCCGGTAACCGCTTTGGTGAGTGCGACCTATTTTCGGATGGCAACGTTGTTCGTAACAAGAGGCAAGTGCTGGCATGAAGTGTTACAGACGAGTCAAGTATATAGTGATGCCTGCATGAAGTTTATGAGGCAGGAATCTGCCAAAGCCAGCAGCCATCGGGTAACGGAATTCGACCGCCATGGCCACACTTTTAGTGTCAAGGAAACAATTGACCACAACCAGGGGCTGCCCAGACAAGAGTATAGGGTCCTAATACCAGACTGTTGGTGCGACTGTGGTCAATTTCAGGCCTATCGTATGCCTTGTTCCCATGTCATTGCAGCGTGTTCACACACCCACTTCGATGCATTGTCGCTAGTGTCTCCCATCTACAAAGTTGCAACATTGCTAAATGTATACGACAATCCCTTTCCGGTGGTAGCATTGGAGGCATATTGGCCAGAGTATGACGGGGAAATTGTTTGGCACAACGAATCGATGCGGCGGAATAAAAGTGGTCGCCCAAACAGCAGGCGCATTAGAACTGAAATGGACGTCGCAGAGAAAATGCAGAGGAAGTGTAGCATATGTCGACAACTGGGGCATAATAAGAACAAATGTCCATATCGTGGATCTAGTTCCACAACATAGTTTTCATATTCATAACTCTGTGTACCAATGTTATTTATCAATAAAGTTTACTTTTTATTCCAAATAGAAGATGACACTGGAACAACAAACACAAACATCTAACATTACAACAACAATTACTAAAACAAAAACATATACTGGAACAAGAACAAGTACTAGAACAAGAACAAGTACTAGAACAATAACAAATACAAGAACAACAACACAAACAATCATTAAAATCTAGGAAATTACAACAGTTAACACTATGTCATCTGATCCATGCATCATTTGGATGCAATCAATGTCGCTTTCAACTTCAGCCCACCAACATTCCGTTTCTCCAGTTTCAAATGAGAACCTTCTTCTAAGCCTCTGAATCCTTCTGATGACTTCACCAGGTTGGTAATCTCCCTCTAACCAAGACATCAAGGACCTTTTTAGTTGGTCCAACAAACGGATGTTCCAAAATTTCATCTCCATTGGGGGTTTCACAGGCGAGAAAATAACATGCCCATCCCTTTTTAAGATTACTGGTTCAGGATCCGGCCGCCTTGATGATGTTCGCTGCCATGATGACGGTCTGGGGGATGCCATGAACTCAACTTGATAGAGAAAGTGATAGGAAATAGTGGTGAAGAAAATGCAAGGAAATAACACTTTATTTATAGGAAAAAATCTAGGTTGTACATCAATGTACTTAACCCTAATTAGTGTCGCACTTGATTAATTAGTCTTAGGGAGAACTAGGGTTTGAATTAGGTCATAACTACCAAACTCTAATTATAACCGATCAATAAACCCTAATTATAATTGATTAATTAACCCTAACATGATTAACCCTAATTCTCCCAAAAATTTGTAAATAATATTATTTAGTTATAAATTAAATTAATATATATAAATTAATATATATAAATTTATATTTATATATATATATATATATATATATATATATATATATATATATATTATAAATAATATTATTTATATATATGTATTAATATAAATTAATATAATTTATAATAAATATAAATTAATAAATTTAAAATAAGTTAAAAAAAATTTTAAAAATAATTAAAAACATATTAAAAAAATTTTAAAAAAGCAAAAAAAAAATATAAAAAAAAAGAAAATAGGAGTAGGCGTCACTCCTAGTGGCGACTTGCCCTCCAATTAAGGGTAGGCGCCATCTAGGGTGGCGCCCATGTACATATTAGGGCAAAAATTGCCCATTTATGTAATTTTTTTGAAATTATGGGTTTTTTTGGAATTTTTTTAAAAAAATTGATTATTTAAAAAAAATTCTCTCAAATATATGTACCAAACAACATGAATGTCAAATATGTATTTTGTCAAAGAAAACAACTTGTCAATATGTTTGATCCCTTGTCATATTTCTAACTTTGCTTCTACTTTTCTTCTTCTTCTTCTTTAAGAAAATTTAACTTTTATAACAACTAGTTAATCAGTATTTGATATTCATTTCGTCTCTTATAAGCTAAACAAAACTCTAATGAAAAAAACAAATTCTTTATTATTTTCAAATATGTTTTAAACATTATATATTTAGTTAGAAGGGATACAAATTAACTTCTTTATATTAAATTATAAAATTATGCAAAATGACATCCAATATTTTTTCTTACTCACATCCTAAGACTATGCTAGGGTTTGCATAGATACCAAGTCGTCAATTTGTGCATGACGGTCATAGCTACTCCGACCGTTGTGCCTAACACTATATCTTATGTGCAGATAATCAATAATAGACATCATGAAGTAAGTGTCAGCCAACTTCTGAATCCTACTTTAAAAGAGGATTATGTCAACAATAAAATAACGCAGAAAGAATATTAAAATAGTATTGATGATTGCAAGAATCATCTTCACAAACGATTGGTAAGGGAAAAAGAAAACAAACCAATGACAACCAAAGATTTATCAGTTAAGTTGGGAACAATTTGGAAGAGTTTTGAAGCTTGGAAAATTTTCTCGCTCGGTAAGGGTTTTTTTCGAATTTCGTTTTAGTTATGCAGAAAATAAGAGAAGAGCATGGTCCTTGGGAACATATAACCTAAAACTAAGTCATACTCAAACAAACTAATGTCAATCATGGGTGTGTATATGTGATCTCCATCAAGACTATTAGAGACCACATACTTTGATTGAGATTGCTAGATGGGTAGGTAGACGACTCGTGCTAGATCATGCTACTAGAAATCGTTCCTTTGGTCGATATATAAGGGTCTTGGTGGACATTGATTTTTCTCAAAGATTATATGATGAAATTATGGTAAAATGAGAAGGGTATGCTTTTTATATAGAGATGGTGTATGAGAAGATACAAAATTATTGTGTTCATTGTAAAGCCCTAGGTCATGCTATAAACTATTTCCATAAGTTGATACCTAAAAATGATGTAGAGGTGGATCAAACAACAAAAATGGTGGGTGCAAGGCCTAAGAATACAACCAAGTATATTGAAAAGAGGAGTACTTTGATTTTTTCAAGCCTTCCTATTATCAATGATGATACACTTATTATCAAGGAAACACTGTTATTATCAAGGATGGCACTCGTATTTACAAGGAAGACACTCCTATTAATAAGAAAAACACATTTATTACCAAGGAAGACATTCGTATTATCAAGGATGATACAGTTATTATCAAGAAAAACACTATTATTATCAAGGAAAACACTTCATTTAGCAAGGAAGGCATTCATATTATTAAAGAAAACACACCTATTTTACAAGAGCATAATACACAACAATATGATGAGGATTTAAAGGAAGATTTTAACAACTCACCTTATGGGGAGAATCTTAACCCGACGAAGCAGGTTGGTCTAATACTTGACAATCTAGAATATGGTGAGATGGTCGTGACAAATATGGATAACCTGAGTGAGGATTTTCATGATGTGAATACCTTTGTTATTCAAGACACTGCTCATATTGTTAATCAGACATAAAGTATAAATGATGTTTTTGGGGTGAGTCCATTTAATGCTTGCAAGAGGCCGAATGATATAGTAATTTCAAACACCCTTCCTAGTGGGGAAATGATTACTTAAGATACACAAAGTTTGATATATCTTTGGGGGTACAAAATGATATTCAAATTACCAGAGAAGCTTGGGTGAATATGGAAGAAAGCAAGCAAAATGATACGACATATGTATCTCATCAACAAAAACAGAAAACTTTCAAATTAGCAAGAAGTGTCATTCAATCTTACAACACATGTTCGAAGGGTGTCCCTTCTTACACGTCATTATGAAGTTCCTTATTGGAACGTGATATATATCGTGAAGGTAATTCTTGTGTTGATAAATTTGTGAATTATGGTAATTTGATTGCGTCTTCCACGTGGTGGAATATTGTTCATTCTTTTATAAAAGAGGAATTCTTGAGGGATAAAAGAGGAGTCCCAAACAAATTCTCAATCTCGCACCAATGTGTATCCCCTCTCTAATTTTCTTATAATATAAGAAACATAGAAGAACAACTTAACATGAAGAGATAACCATCATAGCTAACCTTTGGTTATGGCATTTGGGAATTAGTTAAGAGATTACAATCTTATAGGTGTAGGTGTAATGTAGCTAGCATAAAATTTACTTATTTTTTAAGTAATGTTTGTACTCTCCATATTCAATCAATGAAAATAGATGAAAATCACTAAATATGCTTGTTCATAATATGGTATAAGATAGAATAATCTAGTTTTATTCTCCTTTGCCTCATTCATAAAGAACATTTTCTCGACTTATTTCTTCATTGCCATCAACTTCTTGTTTCATTGATTCACCATCTGCTTCATCCCATTATTTTATGCATACCAGTTTTTGGTTTGTTTCAGCATTTGTATCAGTTTTGATGCTTCCTCTCATAACAATTCTTGCTTTTTTGTTCATCATTTTCGATCCATCGTTGCTATCACAAATCATGCCTCTACACGTTGCTTTACCAGGTCAACAAGCTGACAATGAATCACACAACTATATTCATCCCAGCGAAGGTCCCAATTATATTTTCATTTCGCCAAAGCTTAATGGATCCAATTATCCTACATGGAGCAACTCCATGGAGCAAGCTTTAAGTGCGAAAAACAAGCTTCAGTTCATCGACGACACATTTGATATTCCTCTTAACCATGATCTCAATCGCAAGCAATGAGAATGGTGCAATTACTTGATTCATTCTTAGTTGTTAAATTCTGTTTCTGAGAAAACTGCATCTACCATCATATTTGATGTCAATCCATCGATGTGCGGATTGACCTGAAAGAACGATTTTCAAAGTTGACCGCATTCGTATTTTCAATAATCAATTTGAAGCAATCATCTAAGTGTGTTATGGATTCACTCATTGAGTTAAAAGGTTTATGGGAAGAACTCAATGAACATTGTCCATTTTATGTATATGCTTAGCCATGAGGAAAGTTCGTGCTTATCGACATGAAGATAAAGTTATGCAATTTTTATCTGGTTATAATGATCAATAATCAGTTGTAAAAAAAATCAAGTTTTGTTGATGGAACCCCTACCACCAATCAACAAAGTCTATTCGTTAGTAGTGGAAGAAGAGACTAATCAAAAACCTGTCAACATCACTAAAGAAGATAACCCATTATTGGTCAATACAACTCAATGATTTGATCAGAAAGGTAAGCCACAACACTTTAAGAATCCTTATAGACAATGTACATTTTGTAATAAGAGTGGTCACACTATAGATTTATGCTGCCAAAAGCATGGCCACCAACATTCAACAAGAATAAATCTAAGGTTAATGCATCTACCAGTCAAAATTGTGATCTTGCTCAACCAATAGATACTTATGTAGTTACTTCTTATGCAAGTAACAATTATACTATTTCTCAAGAACAATATGATAAATTAATTGGCTTTCTCTAATAAGTTAATTTACTACCTACATCAAATCCTTGCAATAATGTTTCATTTTCTTCCATGATTCATGATAATCCATTGATTGCGGGCTCTTAAGGTATTATCTGCATAACTTTTAAAATGTTACCTCATAATCAATTTTGGATCCTTAATTCTGGTGCTAATGACCATGTATGTTTTTCATTTCATTTCTTTACTTTGATTCATGATATCAAACCTCTTAACATCACTTTTCCAAATGGACACTCTATATTTGTCAAACAAGATGGCAACATTCATTTTTCTTCCACCTTTTATTTACACAATGTACTGTATTCTGATGAGTTTCATCTCAATTTCATATCCATCTCCAAACTTTGTAAGTCTTTTAAACATAAAATTGATTTTTCTATCAACAAATATGTTATACAAGATTTGAACATGATGAAGATGATTGATTTGGGTTAGCAGATTGGAGGACTATACAGATTGCAAATGGATGCGTGTTCCCTTGTTGATAACACAAGACCATATCCCTCTATTTCTACCAGCATTAACACCATATTACATAGTAATGTTTTATGGCATTTTAGACTAGTTCATGTTTCAAATAACAATCTTAGCTATATGACTCTGTTGTATCCGTCAATTTCTTTTGATAATAAAGCAACTTGTGATATTTTCCACCTAGCTAGACAAAAGAATCTTCCATTTTGTCATATTTCTAGCACTACTAACTAAAAGTTTGAAATTCTCCATCTAGATATATGTGGGCCTTTATCTATACCCTCAGTATGCCATCACAAATACTTCTTAATATCCTTGATGATTATACAAGATATGTGTGAATTGTTCTTTTGAAAACCAAAGTTGAAGCATCTACAAAAGTGAAACATTTTGTCACCATGATCCAAAACCAATTCCACATTACACCTAAAACCATAAGAACTGATCATAACCTTAAGTTTTTGTTTCAATCCTTTTATGATTTCAAAGGAATCAATCACCGAAGGTCTTGTGTTGAAAGCACTCAACAGAATGGGAGGGTAGAGAGAAAACACTAACACTTACTCAATGTTGGAAGAGCCTTACTGTAGGTGTTTAATTGGCTGCATTATATGGTAAAACACTAGCTGGATTCTAATGTCTTGACTGATGTCATGACATGGTGTGTATGTGTAACTGCATTGTAGGTTAGAATATCTAACTGTACTCTGATGTCTTGACTGATGTCATGACACACTTGAGTAGTTACTGCAGGATTGGCTAATACAGGATTTATTGAATGTCAAACTGGATGTTGTGACATTCATCCCTGTCAGCAGATACTGAGGAATAGAACAGTTGGTGTTCTGTTAGAGCTCAGTATTCATTTGCAGTCTGGTTATCAAAGGAAATACCAGACCTGGCATAAGGCCTACTGACTGAATGTCAAACTGGATGTTATGACATTCATCATTGACAGCATATACTGAACAATAGACAGAGTGGTGTTCTGCTACACTTCAGTATGTTTCTTAGTCTGTTCTCCAAGAGGATAACAGAACTAACTTAAGGCCAAATGTGTAAATGTCAAATTGGATACTTTGACATTTATTAATGTAAGCTGTTACTGTAGTATGGTCATTTTGGTCATGTACAGGTCAGCAAAATTGTACAGTCTGTTTTCTGGAAAAACAGACTCAGCATATGATCCTTGATGTCAAGCTGAATGTCGTGACATTCATTCCTGACAGCATATGCTATATTGTAGGTTGTTCAGTTTTCTGTTTCAGCTTTTTCTCAGGCTATTCTTCAGGGATTCAACAGCTGAGAGAAAATCCAGGAAATTAACAACCAAGCTACATTTAATGAACCTAACAAATAGCCTATTTGTTAGTAACCTAGATGTGGAATTTAGGGGAACTCGCGTGACCTTAAATTCAGGAGAATACAAGTGCAAAGGCCCAAGTACTGCAATATAAAAGGAAGTCGTTCCTTCATTCAGAACTGGGGATTTTGAGGCGTGAAGATTTAGGGTGTCCATCATACTTCACTACTGTATTTTTGTGAGTCTTGTATTAGACATATCTTGTAAGCCAAGCCATTATCAAGTAGATGATTGCTTTGGCATAGGGTGTTCATTGAGTTGTAAGTGTTGTGTCGGTCAAAGCTTTTAAGCGTGAGTGTTGTGTATCTTGATTAAAGCTGTTAAGCACAATCAATAGTTGTTTGAAGTGTGACTTCAAAGTTGTCTTTAATATTGATTAAAGGTAGTAATCACTGTGGTGATTGAGGGGGAGTGAGTAGGAACTCTGATCTTAGAGTAAGATTGAAATTGCATTGGGTAGGGATTAAGTGACAAGTTGTAAACGGGTGAGTTTAGCTTTGAATTAATACTACTGATAGTGGATTTCCTCCCTGGCTTGGTAGCCCCCAGATGTAGGTCATGTTGGACTGAACTGGGTAAACAATCACTTGTGTTATTTACTGCACTTACTTTTAAGTTCTGCATAATTCTTGTCTGTGCATAATTGGATGTCATAACAACCCGTGTGACATCTAAAGTATGATAACTAGAATTTCAATTGGCATCAGAGCAGGCACCCTGCCTGTGAATTTTTGGGTGAGATCTAGGGAAGTTACTTTCTAGTACCATGGACAAGGATATAGGACACTCAAACAGACCACCCATGTTGGATGGCTCTAATTATGATGACTGGAAGCCTCGTATGATAGCCTTCTTAAGGTCTCTAGATAGCAAAGTCTGGAGAGCTGTCAACAAAGGATGGGAACATCCAACGAAGACAGGTGAAGATGGAGTCAGTGTGCAGATTCCTGAAGAAGAGTGGGACAAGGAGCAAGAGGCATTAGCTCTTGGAAATTCCAAGGCCTTGAATGCATTGTTCAATGGAATCAGTAAGAACATATTCAGGCTGGTGCACCACTGTGAACTAGCTAAGGAAGTTTGGGATACCCTCAAGGTAACTCATGAAGGTACTTCCAAGGTGAAGATGTCCAAACTTCAGATGCTGACCACCAAGTTTGAAAATCTGAGGATGAAAGAGGATGAGACTATTCATGACTTTCACATGAATATTCTTGAAATTGCAAACACCTCTGGTGGACTAGGTGAGAAAATGGCTGAAGAGAAACTTGTAAGAAAGATTCTCAGGTCCTTGCCTAAGAGATTTGCTATGAAGGTCACAACCATAGAAGAGGCTCAAGATATCTGCAAGATGAAGGTAAATGAGCTCATTGGTTCCCTCCAAACCTTTGAAATGGGCTTATGTGAGGATGCTAACAGGAAGAACAAAAGCATAGCATTTGTATCTAACACTGAAGAGAAGTCAGAAGAAGGAAACAGTGGAGGAAATGGAAGCATCTCTAAAGCCATAGCCTTGCTTGGAAGACAGTTCAACAAGTTCATAAAGAAGGTTGACCAACAGGGTAGACCTAATGTCAAGAACATCCCGTCTGACATAAGGAAAAGATCAACTTCTGAAGAAAAGTTCAAACAAGGCAAGGGAATCCAGTGCCATGGATGTGAAGGATATGGTCATATTCAGGCTGAATGCCCTACCTTTCTCAAGATGCAAAGGAAAGGGCTATCTGCCACCTGGTCAGAGGAAGACACGGAGAGTGAATCTGAAGGAGAATCGGCTAAACATGTCACAGCTCTGACCAGTGTCTGTGGTTCAGAGGATGACTCAAGCGGAGATGAGCTCAACTTGGATGAACTTGCTGCCTCATATAAAGAACTATGTGTTAAAAGTGCAGAAGTATGTATCCAAGGAGAAAAGTAGAAGAAACTCATCAAAGAGCTAGAATCTGAGAAACAGGAGCAGCTGAAAGTCATAGAGGGTTTAAATGGTGAGATAACCCTGCTGACCTCCAAGCTGAATCAAATGACCAAATCCATCAGAATGTTGAGTAAAGGATCTGACACCTTGGAAGAGACTCTAAAAGTGGGACAGAAGTCAGGAACCATATCTGATTTAGGTTTCACTAAGAACTCTTCATCTGAACTCAAAAAGTCTAAGGCTGGAGTTCAGAAATTCAAGCGGAAGTCACATCCAATGTCTCAACATCAGAGAACCAGAATGAGCAAACATCAGAAGAAGAAATTTCAGAGATGGAGATGTCATTATTGTGGTAGATTCGGTCACATAAAACCCTTCTGCTATAGGCTGCATGGTTACCCAAACCAGACCTCGCAAGGTAGGCCTAAGAAGAAGGTGTCTAAGCATAATGTCCCCATTAAGAAACAAACATGGGCGGCTAAGCAGACACCTCAGGTCAATCCTAAGCAGCAGGCATCTAAGCTTCATCCCTCTCCTGAGAATCAACTATGTGTTGCTAACCTTGCTCACACATCTCCAAGGGCACCTATCAAACAAGACTGGTACCTTGATAGTGGTTGCTCAAGGCATATGACTGGGATGAGCAACCTAGTGGTGAATCTACAACCTCCTACCACCAAGTTTGTGACATTTGGTGATGGAACTAAAGGAGAAGTCAAGGGTGTTGGTAAGCTGGACTGTCCTGAAGCTCCAAAACTGAGTGATATATTGTTAGTAAAAGGACTGACTGTAAACCTCATAAGCATAAGCCAGCTATGTGACCAAGGATGTAAGGTGGAATTTACTAAGGAAGGATGTGTGGTATTGAATGGTTGCAATCAGGAAGTGATGAGAGGAGACAGATCCAAAGATAACTGCTATCTATGGAAATCTAAAGACTCACTCTACTTCCCCAAGTGCCCCTTAGCCAAGGGAGATCAGGAAGGGAAGCTGGGACATGGAAGACTTGATCAACTTCATGTAAAAGGAATGAAGAAGAACATTTCCAAGGGAACTATGAGAGAAGGCCCATATCTGTCCTCAGACAAAAGGACAGACTGTGGAAAATGTCTGATTGAAAGTTATGAGTCTTTGGCACCTATTGGGCATCATACAATTGATATGACTGCAAGGGATAAACAGATGTGTGTATTATTGTCGTCTGCAGAAACTAAATACCTAGCTTCTGGTAGCAGGTGGTCAACCAGAGTATGGAGGAACCTGACGCAGACTGAGTACAATGTCACCCAGAATGTCATGACATTGTACGACATTAGTAAGGGCAAAGAGGGAATGTGTACGTCTGATAATTTATAGCAACTACTGAAGTTAGTTAGCTACTGTTTAGTAAGTCAAATTATTAAACAACAAATAGTGTGCTCTGAGTGGTCAAAAACTAATAGACCTCACTCTTGCGTCAAGCGTTTCACATTCCGTCGCTTCAACTCTCATTCGTGCAAACCTTCTTCCAAAGAAACGATTTAACTCTCCTCCGAGACGTTAATCATGTCACACAAATCCGACTCAACCACCTACACGACCATGTCTGATTCCCTCAGCACTGAGTCTTGCAACCCTACCCGGGAGGATCCTGTTGCTGACGCTGCAACTTCATCCCATGCAAGAAGACCTAAGGAAACGGTCTCCGGATTTTCATCTGAAATCGCTCTTGATGAACAAACAAGGGAAGGCTCGAGGTATGTGCATAACTCCATTGCAACTATTGTCACTCAAATACTATCTGGTAATCGGAATGTTCCTGGGGTTTCTGTTCCCTTGAACACTATCATACCTGATATTGTTGCATGTCAAGATAACGCTGTAGTGGTAAGAAAGAATGTCTCTGACAATGTTGAGCAACCTGAGGCTCATGAGGGATCAAAGATTGACAAACCCTCAGGCAAAGTGAGAGGTGAGAAGGTCAATGTCACTCAAGGTGTTGATGACAACCCTAGAGCTGAAACAGTTAACCTGGAAGAGGTCTCTGATAATGAACTTTTGGTTTCAGTTGTCCCTAGCATAGCCAAGAGGGTTAGGACTAGGAGGGAGAAAAAGACTGTGGTGCAGAAGCCCCCAACCAAGGAGGTTAATGAGACAACCTCTCCCAAGCAAGCAGTGACAGAGAGTGCACGCAAAAGAAAAGGGCATGGACCTGCAAAATCTTGGAGCAAAGAGGTGCCCAAGAAACTGAAGACCAAGGCTGTTGTGGTGGAGTCTGACTCGGATGTTCCCTGTGATGTCACAACATCCATGTCCAGGAAGAAGCCAACCTCTAGCAAGTTGGCTGCTAGTGTTCCAGAGGTACCTATAGATAATGTGTCCTTCCACTTTGCCTCTAGTGTGAACAGGTGGAAGTATGTCTACCACAAGAGGCTGGCCTTGGAGAGGGAACTGGCTCAGAACGCCTTGGAGTGCAAGGAGATTGTGGACCTCATTAAAGAGGCAGGGCTGATGAGAACTATGACTCAACTCCCCAAGTGCTATGAGACCTTGGTGAAGGAGTTCATTGTCAATCTGTCTGAGGAGTGTGCTGATGGAAAGTCCAGAGAATTTAGAAAGGTCTATGTGCGTGGCAAGTGTGTGACCTTTTCCCCCTCAGTAATCAATCTGTACTTGGGAAGAGCAGATGAAGAGCAACCAGAGCTTGAAGTGACTGACAACAGAATATGTCAAGTCATCACAGCAAAGCAAGTCCGGAAATGGCCTCTCAAAGGGAAGCTGGTGGCCAGCCAACTCAGTGTGAAGTATGCCATGTTACACAAAGTTGGAGCAGCCAACTGGGTACCCACAAATCACAAGTCAACTGTGTCTGTGATGTTGGGAAAGTTCATCTATGCTATTGGAACCAAGGCAAAGGTGGATTATGGCACCTACATCTTTGATCAGACCATGAAACATGCTGGGAGTTTCAGTGTGAAGGGACCTATAGCCTTTCCGTCTCTCATATGTGGTATTGTGCTGAATCAATTCCCACACATCCTGACAGACAATGACTTTGTGAAAAGAAGAGAGAGTCCATTGGCCTTCAGCTACAAACTGTTCCAGGGCAAGCATGTTCCTGACATTGTCATGACATCGGAAGAAGCATCCAAAGCTGGCCACCAACCAGGTAAAGCTGCTGTCATTGTAGTGCTCAGAGAGACGTGCAAAGAACTGGAGGCTAGGAAGCATGCCTTGGAAAAGCTGATCTTTCAATTGGAGATGTCTGCTGAGGATACGGATGAAGCTGCTGGGCAAAGTTCTGAGGATGAGGAGGAGGCCAGGTCTGAAGAGGAGGCTGATGATGAGGCTGAGGAATAAATCATTGTCTGTAATTCTGTCATTTTTTTTCTGTTTATGGTGTTGGCTTGTAATTTAAAGTGTTGCTTTGGCAACATTTTTGACAAAAAGGGGGAGTAACAGGTGATTCCCCAGGACAACAGAGTTTCGTGTTTCTTAAACAGATATCCATGACAGACTCTACTTTTCCTCCTGCAGCTGATGTGTGATGAAGTTTTTACTTAACTTCTGTTTGTATGCTGTTTTATGTGTGGAGTTTTTATTTAACTTCCTTCCCCTGCAGCTGATGTGTGATGAAGTTTGTAATTAACTTCTGTCTGTGTGCTGCAATTAGAAGTTTTATGTGTGGAGTTTTTATTTAACTTCCTTCCCCTGCAGCTGATGTGTGATGAAGTTTGTAATTAACTTTTGTCTGTGTGCTGCAATTAGAAGTTTTTATTTAACTTCTGTCTGTGTGCTGTTTTGTGAAGTTTTTATTTAACTTCCATGTGTGTGAGTGTGCTGCCACTCTGAGTATATTAGCTAGGTCTATTTCCTGCTAGATGTGTGATTCCGCTGCTATGAACTCTGTTATGGGGATCAAAGTGTTTTAGCCAAAAATTTGCCAAAGGGGGAGTTTGTAGGTGTTTAATTGGCTGCATTATATGGTAAAACACTAGCTGGATTCTAATGTCTTGACTGATGTCATGACATGGTGTGTATGTGTAACTGCATTGTAAGTTAGAATATCTAACTGTACTCTGATGTCTTGACTGATGTCATGACACACTTGAGTAGTTACTGCAGGATTAGCTAATACAGGATTTATTGAATGTCAAACTGGATGTTGTGACATTCATCCCTGTCAGCAGATACTGAGGAATAGAACAGTTGGTGTTCTGTTAGAGCTCAGTATTCATTTGCAGTCTGGTTATCAAAGGAAATACCAGACCTGGCATAAGGCCTACTGACTGAATGTCAAACTGGATGTTATGACATTCATCATTGACAGCATATACTGAACAATAGACAGAGTGGTGTTCTGCTACACTTCAGTATGTTTCTTAGTCTGTTCTTCAAGAGGATAACAGAACTAACTTAAGGCCAAATGTGTAAATGTCAAATTGGATACTTTGACATTTATTAATGTAAGCTGTTACTGTAGTATGGTCATTTTGGTCATGTACAGGTCAGCAAAATTGTACAGTCTGTTTTCTGGAAAAACAGACTCAGCATATGATCCTTGATGTCAAGCTGAATGTCGTGACATTCATTCCTGACAGCATATGCTATATTGTAGGTTGTTCAGTTTTCTGTTTCAGCTTTTTCTCAGGCTATTCTTCAGGGATTCAACAGCTGAGAGAAAATCCAGGAAATTAACAACCAAGCTACATTTAATGAACCTAACAAATAGCCTATTTGTTAGTAACCTAAATGTGGAATTTAGGGGAACTCGCGTGACCTTAAATTCAGGAGAATACAAGTGCAAAGGCCCAAGTACTGCAATATAAAAGGAAGTCGTTCCTTCATTCAGAACTGGGGATTTTGAGGCGTGAAGATTTAGGGTGTCCATCATACTTCACTGCTGTATTTTTGTGAGTCTTGTATTAGACATATCTTGTAAGTCAAGCCATTATCAAGTAGATGATTGCTTTGGCATAGGGTGTTCATTGAGTTGTAAGGGTTGTGTCGCTCAAAGCTTTTAAGCGTGAGTGCTGTGTATCTTGATTAAAGCTGTTAAGCACAATCAATAGTTGTTTGAAGTGTGACTTCAAAGTTGTCTTTAATATTGATTAAAGATAGTAATCACTGTGGTGATTGAGGGGGAGTGAGTAGGAACTCTGATCTTAGAGTAAGATTGAAATTGCATTGGGTAGGGATTAAGTGACAAGTTGTAAACGGGTGAGTTTAGCTTTGAATTAATACTACTGATAGTGGATTTCCTCCCTGGCTTGGTAGCCCCCAGATGTAGGTCATGTTGGACTGAACTGGGTAAACAATCACTTGTGTTATTTACTGCACTTACTTTTAAGTTCTGCATAATTCTTGTCTGTGCAGAATTGGATGTCATAACAACCCGTGTGACATCTAAAGTCTGATAACTAGAATTTTACTTACTCTACCAAGCCAAACTACCAAAACAATACTAGTCATATGCACTCCTTTATGCCACATTCATCATCAATCGGGTCGCCACTGCTACTTTAAATAATTGGTCCCCATATCAGGCATTCCATGCCAAAACTCATGAGATTGATTCATTCAAGGTATCTGGATCACTATGTTATGCTTCCACATTTAGTGTCCATAAAACAAAACTTAACCTTAAAGCAAGAAAATCTATATTTTTAGGATATGCCAATGGCATGAAGGGTTACACCCTACTAGACCTTAACAACAAAGAAACTTTTATCTCAAGAAATGTGTCATTCCATGAGCATATTTTACCATACATCACACAAACACCTCAAGCATCTCAATCATGGACATACTATCCTAGTTCATCACTTGAGCACTCCATAACCACTACATCTTCTCCTACTAACCTACACCAATCACTGATCCACATATCAGTCCTATACAAATCAATTCACCACATCCTTCCATATATGATATTCCTAAGGTTCATCAACCACTACCTATCAATAACCAACCTACGACACCAATCAATCATTTACATAACAGTTCTAAACAACAAAATTCACCACATTCTTTCATACATGATATTCTTGAGATTCATCAACCACCATCTAACACTAACCAACCTACTGCAACCACTACTACGGAAAGCACCTATCACAACAGTTGGAAAAGGGATACCACCATGCTGGACCAACCGATGTGAGGTAAGGTGTGATTGTATGTATAACGCTTTCCACCACGGTCGTGCGATCGTGACTATAAGTCAATTAGTGCACTGCCTACCATAATGGTTACTTTAAACAACTGTTGTTGTATGTATCACCCTATCACAACGGTTACTTTAAACAACCATTGTTTTATGTCTTTTAATAAAATAAAACAAAATGCAGCAGTAAAACAACAACAACAATAACAAGAAGAAGAAGAAGAAGAAGAAGAAGAAGAAGAACAAAAACAAGAACAACAACAAAAAACAATAACAACAACAACAAGAAGAAGAAGAAGAACAACAACAACAATAAAAACAACAATAAGAAAATAAGAACAACAACAAAAACAACAAGAGCAACAACAAAAATAATAACAACAACAACAACAACAACAATAACAACAATAACAACAACAAAAAGAACATCAACAATAACAACAACAACAATAAAAACAACAAATATTGCTAACTTGAATCCATGTTTTCCTTATCTCATTCAAGGTGGAGAAGAGGTGATGGGGTTCTGAAATTTGTTAATGAAAGAAATGAGGCTTTTAAGTTTTGTTTATGGAAGAAATCATGTTTTCGAGTTTGGTTTAGTGGAGAAATAGAGAGTCGTAAATGGAAGAAGATGTTTGGAGTTAGAAGATGAAGTTCATCTAAGTTGGAAGTTCATATATGTTTTAGGTTTCACGCGGATCACTATTGTTATTGTCTTGAGCGTTAATACTCACTAAATGGATGAGAAAGATTTGTTTAAGAACGGTGAAGAAACTCAATAAACACGCTTACTTTAATAAAAATAAAAAAAAATAAAAAAAAAATGTACATATCACAATGAATACATTGAAGAATTGTTGTTGTATGTCTCAACTTATCACGACGGTTATTTTAAACAACTGTTGTTGTATGTCTTTTAATAAATAAATAGAAACAAAATTGTAGGTGGTAGGATTTGAACTCATGACCAGGCGTCACTTTTCACGATGGTTGGAAGTTCCAACCGTGGTGAAAAATGGCTTAAAAATAAATAAAAACCAAACTGTGGGTGCTAGGATTCGAACTCATGATCAGACGCCATTTTTCACCACGGTTGGTACCTACGACCGTTGTGAAATATATTTTAGTAAATACCAAAAAAAAATCCCCCCAAAAAATTTATTCCCACAGTTAACCAGAAGACTGTTGTAAAAAGGGTGTTACAAAAGGTCTATTTTGTAGTAGTGAACTATTCGTACATCTTTAAAGATTACTCGCAATCTATCTTACTTAAACCACTGCGTATGCTCCACATCTCAAAATATCAATCATCTAATGGTGTGTTATATCATATTTCTCTTTCCATGTCTTATGATCACTTGTATGCACCACATTGTCATTATTCTTTTTCTTTGTCATCACATAATATGCCTAAATCTTATGATGAGGCTTGCAAGCTTGAATGTTGGAATCAAACTATGCAAATAGAACCCATTGCACTTAAAAAGACAAGTACTTGAATTATAGCTGATTTTCCTCCAAATGCTAAGCCTATTGGATGCATATGTGTATATAAGATATAACATCATGCTGATGGCACGATTGAGAGATTCAAAGTCAGGTTAGTTGCCAAAGGATATAAAAAAATTGAAGGACTTGATTACTTTTAAACACACTCTCCAGTTTCAAAATTAACAACAATCACAACAGTTATAGTTCTTACTTTCATTAATAGTTGGCATATTCACCAATTGGATGTGAACAATGCTTTCTTACATGGAGAACTTCAACAGAATGTGTACATGACAATTCTACCAGGTGCTAAAAGTGTTAAACCCAATCGGGTCCTCAAGTTTGTTAATTCCTTATATGGACTTGAACAAATTAATAGAAAATGGAATGAAAGGTTGACTACTTTTCTCATCAATCATCGGTACAAACAAGCTAATGCTTATGTGTCATTGTTTACAAAACAGAATCAAAAATCATTTACCATAATGTTAGTGTATATATATGACGTTATTTTGGAAGGTAACTCACTACATGAAATGAAACAAATTAAGGAAAAGCTGCACAAGGAATTCAGGATCAAAGACTTAGGTCAGTTGAAATACTTTCTTGGAAAATAGGTTTCTCATTCTAAACTTGGCATTTCAATATGCCAAATAAATTATTTTTTTGGATAAACTTGGCATCCACATCATCATTCTTTGAAAAGTGTGGATGAAAAATATTATGAGGACAATTCTTTGAAGAAAATTTTTAGAAGAATTAAAAGTGAAAATGATCATATTTAGAGGAACTAAAAACATATTTAACCCTCATTTTTAAAAATGATTATTTTTTATTAAACATACAGCGGCGCTATATAATAAAGCGCTGCCTAATATAGATACTTTGCCCAACGCTTATTTTCAAAAGCGCTGCCTAATATTCACTCGTGTTTTTTAAATGCGAATTTATAAATAAGTGTTGGTAAATGAGGTGTTGCTTAAATCCTCTTTTGGCATAGTGAATCTCACTAACATATTTACTTCAGAAACTCTCAACTCACTGAGTGATAAACTTTTTCAAAATCCACTTTAAAAACGAGACAAGATTTCGTTACTTTCTTATCTAAGTCATTCATTTCATCATCAACCACCACACCATCTAGTGACACTCTACTTTATAGGAAGACAAATTGATTAGAGGACACAAGCTTATCCATGATCTCCCCTCCCCTAGTCTAGGGCTTGTTATTTTTTAAATTGATAATTGTCTATAATAACATTTTGTTGGATCACTGTCAAAGACCCATTTAATTATATTTTTTAAAACTTTTTTCTTGAATATGTAGTAATAACATTTTTTTGGCTGAAACACTATTAAAGGCTTATATATTTTTTTACATCTATCTCGCCCTATGATAGCTATCATAGGCCTAAACCATTTTTATTTTTTATTTTTTTTTGCATCCCATAAAAAAAATTGTAAAGCGCTAATATATATATATATATATATATATATATATATATATATATATATATATATATATATATATATATATATATATATATATATATATATATATATATATATATATATATATTTCATCCCATAAATACGTTAATATAGAATATAAGGGGTACTTTTACCCAATCTACAAGTATAACAACACTACATTATCTATCCATATATGATTATGGACATATCCATCAAATTATATTGAGACTTTCTATAGGAGTTACATAGATATCATGGAAGTTAGTGATAATAAATGATTTTGAGCCTATTATGCTCCATAACTAGACCTTTAATTTTATATAGAGTACGATGTCTTCCACTTTGCAAGATCATGTTGTTTCTTTGGAACCATAAACTCCAGCTTGAATATCATGTTGTTTCTTTGGAACTATAAACTCCAGCATGTTGCCAACCACACCACCCCTTCCTTCAGCTTTCTTACTTTCCACTTCCGTTTCTTATTCAAACAAGAACGAAAAAATAAGTGAGCTAATGTTTCCTCTATTTGCGAATATAAAATACATTCTAGATTTCTATTGTTCTGTATAATTCCTCAGTTTGCGAACAAGTTTTTACTAGGCAACCTATCTTGCATCAGTTTCCATCCAAAGAGCTTGACCTTATCTGGTACATTTGTCTTCCAAAGCTCTTTGATTGTAGTCAATTTTCCTTCACCAAGCATATCTCCCTGTTCATCAATGATCTTAGCAATGATCTTATATAGGCAACCTACTAAATATTTAGGCCTATACTCATTCAAAGATCGGGGGTTCTTGTTTTTTAGGATTACGTTTAAAAATATGATGTAATGGCTTTAGGTAACTTAGCATTGATGTGAAATTCATTGACAAATTCCAAAATATCTGGTTCCATAGTTTTCATAGTTCTTTTGATGTATTTAAAGTTAAATCCACTAGGCTTTGGGATTTTGTTGCCTTCATTATCCCAAATTGAACTCTTGATGTTTTTTCTTACAAAGGGTTCTTCTAATTTCAACTTGTCTTAACTTGATAAACACCTAAACTCCACCCTATTCATAACAGGTCTACTGTAATTTCTTTCTTTAAATCTCTCTTCAAAAACAATCTCAATGTGCTATGAAAAAATACTGAGTTTTCCATCAACCAAATGGGACTCTGAGATGTCCCTTGAACCAATTAATTGTCCCACCACTTTTCATCTGTCTGTTAAATTTTCAGATAGTAAGAATCTATCCAGCCTGCTCATAGACTTTCCATTACCATTAAATTTGTTTCTATACTTGGAACATCTATCGGTTCCATTTCAACCACAAAGTCTCTGAATTCCTGCATCTCATTCCTCCTTATAAATGTAAAATCTTAACCCTCTTATGATATCACTCATATGATATGTTTCATAGTGTTAACATGTAAGTTTTGAAATTAAACTAAACTAAAATGCATGTGACCATGGCTAAGAGAGAAACATGTATATGTGAATTTGAATGGAGTTTTTATACTAATGAGAGTGAGGATTGGAGGTTCTATTATAGCACATGGACCTCTCAAAGCTACTTCAAGTAAAATAGTCAAATATGAGAACGTGTGTTTCAAATTAATACTAAAAGAAAAAAGCATTTTAGCCTCAACTTGATAGTGACGCCAGCGACTCTAAGGCTAAGTCTGATTTTACGTCACCTAAAGTGGACGCTAACATTTTTATTCATTTTATATTACTTTTTAATATGTTTTTAACATTAGCATCAATAATAGCCAGCACTACTTTATTCCCAAAGGCATAAATGTTTTTAATTATTTATTTATTTTTACTAAATATTAGCCTTTAAGAAGGTTGACGCTACATATTTATTAATCTATTTATTAAAATATTAGCAGCGGTCATAGACGACGCTAGTGTATTTCAAACATGATTTTATTGATATGAAAAATATTTCATTTTCTCACCATTTTTATTTGCGTCCCTTTTTTTAAAATTATTTTTTATTTATTTATTAAAATGGTAGCGTCGAATGGAATTGACAATAGGTTTTTCACAAGCCACAAATTGTTTTTTATTACTTATTTATTTTTTATTAAATATTAGCGTCTCTAGAGACTAACACTGTCTATTTTTATTTATTTATTTAATAAAATATCAGTGGCGGTCATAGCCAACACTAGTGTGTTCTGCCTAGAATTCTGTTGTTGCGAAAAAATATTTCGCTTTTCCCGATCATTTTTGTTTGTCTCTTTTTTTTACTCACTCCGTTCCTTTTTAAGTGTCCTTTTTTTTTAAAAAAAATGTTTCTTTTTAATTGTCACTTACAAAGTTCAATGTAGTATTACTTGTATTTTGTCAAAATTATTCCTAGGTAATTATTACATAGAGAGAAAAAATAAAATGAATGTAATAAATAATTAAGGGTATTATAAGTAAAAGGATAATTGTGGTTGAAAAAGTAACAATAATGATTAGTTTTTTTGATATATGTAAAAAGTTAAAAAAATGACATTTAAAAAGGAACGGAGAGAGTATTATTTTAAAAAATAAAAAATAAATAAAATAAACAAAAATGAAATAAAACCAAAACGAAACAAAAAAAAATTAGAAACAGTCCTTTTGTGTTTCATCCTTCACTTCAAAGCTCTTCAAACATGTAAGATTTTTGTAATAGTTGATTTTGAGTTTTTTTTATTGGTTGAGATCTTTGTGTTTATTTATTTTGAGTTTTACTATATTGAATACTTTTCCCATTAAGGTAGTTCAACGATTGACACCAACACGAGATAAAAAAAATCATCAAAGAAGGAAACCTAAAGAAAACTTATCTTTCATGTGAAATGAAATTGACGTCTTTCTTGCCTGTGAACCTAAAGAAGCAACAATTGTCATCAATTTTGGGAATTACCTTGATTATTGTTGGATATTCCTACCTTTAAATTCCATTAAAGATCCCCTAAAGTTGTATTATATTTCCTCTAATTTGTCAAATACACATACTGATGGATTTTATTCTCTTATTTGTTAAATGTTATATTGGTAATTCAAGTGTTATAACCGATTATCACGGGAGTGTAATCGGTTACAACAAAGCCAGAAGCACTTATCATGTAGTAGAAAAGTGAAGATTCCAAAGTTATAACCGGTTATCATATTAGTGTAATCGTTTACCACAAAGCCATAAGCACTTCTGATGTAGTAGAAAAGTGAAGATTCCAAAGCTATAACTGGTTAACCTCAATTGTTAACCGGTTATCACTGAAGTTGTTTTAATTGTCAGTGTCAGCTGTAACCGATTAACCAAATGGTATAAACAGTTACAGGCCCCAGTTTTCCACTTTTTCTGTTATGAAATTGTTTGTTTTGGATCCCCAATCATTTTGTAACATTTGTATAAATTTGTTAGATGCATTCTCATTCTCACCCTCAAATCTCTCTCTCTCTCTCTCTCTCTCTCTCTCAATTTTCCTCTTTCACTCTCCACATTCCAATTTTCTCCACTGTTGTTCACCAACCTTGCAATCCAAAGTTTCAACATTTGGCAGCAAGAGTCTGGTTCTGATCTACAAACACCTGGTGTGCAACATGAATTCAGTTTCCAATGAAAGAATCAATGTAAACCTACATATCCTTAATGCGAAGAATTACGTTAAATGGTGGAAGAAAATGAAAGTGTTGTTTGGATAACAAGATGTTCTTGAAGTGATCAAGAACAAGGTGAATCCTCTTGTCGATGGTGCAACTGATGCACATCAAGCAACACATAAGGAAGAGAATAAGAAAGATTTTAAGGCGTTATTTTTTATCCAACAATGTGCGGATGGTGACAACTTAGAGAAGGCCTATGCAGAGGAAGATAAGGAGAAGGTGGTGAGGTTATAAACTCACAAGCGTCAACTCAAACTAATTCAAATGGAAAAAAAAGGAGACAATCAACGATTTCACAACGAGAATCACTCGGTTGGTGAATCAAGTAAAGTCATGCAGAGAAACTGTTATAAAGAAGTATATTGTTGCGAAGATCTTACGTTGTTTAACACCAAGATTTGACAATGTAGTTATGGAGATTGAGGAATCGAAAGAACTTGCGACGATGAGCAAAGAGGAGTTGCAAATCTCTCTTAAGGCTCATGAGCAAAGGATGGAGGAGATAAATTTTTATAAGGCAAAGGCGAAGATTGCTTTGCAATCTTGCTTCAACGAGAATGACATGAGATTGTAAGGAAAATGTCCCATGAATAATAAAGGGAATATTCAGAATTTTGGTGGAAGAGAGTCCCAAAATGTCAAGAATTTGACTTGTCAAAGGGGTGAGAGAAGCAACAACAAAAATGGTGGTTAAGGAAACTTTAGATGTGAAAATAAGAGGTTTGACAAAACCAAATAGCATTGCTTTAAGTGTCAAAGGTTAGGATATTTTACAAGAGAGTGAAATATGAACAATAAGGAACCTGAAGGGGATGAAGCCAAGGTTGCAAGGAAAGAGTTTGATGAAGAAAAGACATTATTGGTCAAGTTCACAAAAGGAGGATGCAGCAGCAGCAGGCTGCGGGACAAGAGCAACAACAATTCAAGGAATGCTACAAAACTGAGTTGTAATCGGTTACATGATACGGTTACCCAGTTACATGCGGCAGAAAACACCATCATAAGTACAAAAGGAGTTTAGTGCAGCGAGGAATGGTACTTAGACTCGGGTTGTTATACTCATATGACGAGGAAGAAGGATTTGTTTGTTAAAATCAATCGTGTCATGAAGAACAAAGTAAAGTTCATAGATGACACCACTCTAGTGATCAATGATGTTTTGATCGTGAGAAGGGATGATTGACATTCCTTAATAAAATATGTATTATATATTCCAGGAATCAAATGTAACCTTTTAAGTATTGGAAAATTGCTTGAGAAGGGTTACAAGATTCACATGGAAAACAAGGGGTTGCGTGTTATGGACGCAAAATGAGCTTTGTTCCTTAAGAATCTTTGGCTGCCAATAGAACCTTCAAGGTTGAGCTGAAGGTTATAGAGCATATATGTATTGCTAGGAAAACAAGTAGAGAAGAGTGGATATGACACTAACGTCTTGGGCATCTCAATTTCTGAGATCTCAAAGTCTTGCAAAAGAATGGAATGGTAACGGGGCTGCCATCGATCAACATACTGGCTAAAATTTGTGAAGAATATGTGCAAGAGAAGCAACATAAGAGTAAATTCAAAAAGGATGTAGGCCGTAGGACCAAGAATCACCTTGAGGTGGTGTATTCGTATGTGTATGAACCGATGCAAGTAGATTCCATTAGTGGAAATAGGTACTTTGTCACATTTATCAACGATGATAGTAGAAAGCTATGGACAAAACTAATAAAGAGAAAGGATGAGGTATTTGAAGTGTTTAAGAAGTTCAAGTCCATAGTTTAGAGGCACATTGGTCACAAACTCAAAGTGCTCAAAATGGATGGTGGATGCGAATATGTCTCAAATGACTTTGAGAGGTTTTTTGATGAAGAAGACATTGTACATGAGGTAGTACCTCCTTATACACCGCAGAAAAACAGTGTTTCCGAAAGGAAGAATCGATCGATCATGAATATGGTGAGTATCATATTCAAAGGGAAGAACTTGCCGAAAGCGTTATCGGCAGAAGCGGTACCCACAACTGCCTATTTGTTGAATATGTATCCTACAAAGAAGCTTAAGGATATAACACCGGAGAAAACATGGTCGGGATTCAAATTGAATCAGAGCCATTTCAGAGTTTTTGGTTAATGGCGTATCAACATGTTCTAGGATAACTTAGAATAAAGTTGGATGAATATGGAGAAGTGACGATAATTATAAGGTATCACTCTATCGATGGTTATAAGTTGTTTGATGTAGCAAGGAGGAGGGTTGTGATCAGTCGAGACGTCATTGTTGACAAAATCAAGGAGTTGCAGCAACCTGTTGATCGCGACTTTATGAGTCTATTGGGGTATTAACTGCAAGTGCACAGTTTTATCGCGTAGTTTTAAAAGATATCGATCCCACAGGGACTTATGAATCGATATACCGTTTTTCTAAGGTTACTTCGTAAAGCTAAGGCGGATGATACTTTGATGATTAGGGGGAAAAGTAAAACTAAAATAAGATCTAGATTAAATATCAAATATAGCGGATATCGGTATGTAGTTCGTCGTAACTAGGGAATCAAATCTTCGTTGGTTTCGTAGTTTCAAAATAAATCTTTTCAATAGACACTATTAATTTAAAAGCCTTTTCTCAAACTCTCGCTCTGTTGAATAGACTATGACTTTATATTAACGTGCGCTGTCACTAATTAGTTAAGTCCAAAATCACTTTTTGAAAACAATAGAATCTATAGAAACTCTTTTTAAGAAAACACTAACCATTTAAACACCATTGTCTCAAACTCTCGCTCTGTTGACTTAGATTATATAATTAAACTTAAATGCTTAACTCTCGTCCTCACATTTAACCTTTAAAAATACTTTTTGAAAATGATTAGAATTTAATTAACTCTAAAAATTGCTTTCGCCCTGATTTAAAATTAATGTCCAATTTACACTGTCCAGTTAAAAGCTCAAACTTTCGTTCTATTGGTTTTAACTTCTTTATGTCTTTTACTCTCGAACAAAAACTTTGGTGTTAATTCTGTAAATTGAGACCATAAAAAGAGTGATTGTATTTTTAAATAAATTTAAACCAACTTAGTTTTGATTCCTTCATTCCGCTTACTTTACATACCGATATCTAAGTTTATTTAGCCAGACATGCTAAACAAGCCTAAACAATAATTATGCTTAAATAAAACCATATCAGGCAAATAATATAGATAAACAGCAGTGCAGGGCATATATAAATTAAAACAATAAATTAAAGAACCTGTAAAATTAATAGGAATCTTGAACACTCCACCACAGACCGGTTGGATTTGTTCTTGCAATCTTCAATCGGACAGGAAAATAAAAGCGAAGGAATAAAATACTATGATCTAACGTAAGGTTAGACCCAGTAAAAATTACACAATAGTTTCCGGTGTAGAAACTATTGTGAGAAAATTAATTGAATGCTTGAAAGATTGACTGGAAAAGAAAAGAAATAAAAATTGCTAGGAAAGTAAAGTGCTGAAAGAATTAAAAAGGCAGTAAAATAAATGCAGTGCCGAAAATTGGAAAATTGAGAGAGACCGAGAGAGCTGCAGGGTTGGATCCTTGGCTCTATTTATATTACTCCAATTTGTAACCGTTTCCCACAAATTCCTTCAGTAAGTAACCTTCACGCTTCAACGAGTCAAACGGAAGAATAGGCTCAACGTGCCTCTGTTGCGCGTCAAAAGCCAAAAATATAGGAGTGGAGTGTGACGTTCGTCACACCATGTGTTACGCTCGTAACACAAGGTAGCAGGGCGTGACGCTCGTCACACCATGCGTGGCGCTCGTCACAGCTTCAACGCTTAGGCAATTTTGGGTTGGGCTTTAGTGGAATTGTTTCTCATACTTTTTGCACCTCCTTTTCTTTGTTTTTCACGTATGCTTCAAATAATGTTGCCTGAAATAAATAGAAGGAAAATACCAAGTAATATCGAATAAAATGAAATAAATCGAATCAAATAATAATATAATTTAATTAAATCGAGTCCAAAAATGTGATATTATTTCATGTTATCACCTGTAACTAGTTACATAAAAGTTGTAACTAGTTACAGCTTTGAAAATCCAGATTCTACAGAAACAGAAAGAGCAGAAACTCTTGTTGTCGAAGCCCTAATTGAAGAGAATGTTATAAGATCAACAAGGAAAAGATGTTTTCCTTAAAGACTTCAAGATTTTGAGATGTTCCAAGACAACAAAGTCAATGATGATGGTGATTTTGTTCATTTTGCACTTATGGCAGAATTCAAACCCGTTAAAATGGAAGAGGCTTTAAGTGATCCAAAATGGATTTGTGTTGTGAAGGAGGATCTGGAATCCATAGGGAAGAACAATACTTTGGAGTTGGTTTATTTACCAGATGGAAAGAAGCTAATTGGTGTGAAATGGGTGTTCAAAGAAGGAAAATCCCAAGGGTGAGATAATCAAGCATAAGGCTCGATTGGTGGCTAAGGGATTTTTGAAAAGAGAAGGCATAGATTTTGAAGAGGTATTTACACCAATTGCTAGGATTGAAACCATTAGGCTTGTTGTTGGTATTGCAAATAACCACAATTGGCCATTTACCAAATGGACGTCAAATCAGCGTTTTTGAACGAACTGCTTGAAGAGGAGGTATATGTAGGATAACCCACTGGTTTTGTTTTGAGAAACCAAGAGATGGAGTTTTACAAGTTGAATAAAGTGTTATATGGTTTAAACCAAGCTTCAAGAGCTTGTAACAAAATGGTAGATGGTTTCCTAAAGGAGGTTGGCTTCATGAAATGTGTATATGAGCATTAAGTGTATGTGAAGACGGATATGAGTCAAGGAGTGATTAGCCTTTGTCTATATATAGTCGACTTGTTGATAATGCGCTGCAACGGAAAGTGAATTTCAAAGTTCAAAAGTGAACTTATGAAAGATTTTCAGATGACCGACCTTGGTCTCATGACATACTTCCTAGGTATTGAGTTCCACAAGTCCAAAAGGGGACTGCTCATGCACCAAAGAAGGTATGCTCTTGAAATATTGAAGAAGTTTGAAATGGAGCATTGTAATGCTGCCATTACTCCAACTGAACCAATGATGTATTTGCCTAAGAATGAGGATGAGCAAGATGTTGATCCAACTCAATATAGGAGGTTGATTGGATCCTTGTACTATTTGTACAATACGCGACGATACTTGGCGTTTAGTGTCAGTATTGTGAGTAGGTTCATGGGGATACCAAAGGTGTCTCACTTGGCAGCAATCAAGAGGATCCTAAGATATGTCAAAGATTTTGCTCGGTTTTATCAATTCCAATTGGTGCATAGATAAAGATGGTCGAAAGTCTACAGCTGGATACATCTTCACGTTCGGTGGAAAACCAATCTCATGGTGTTCGAAGAAGGGACCGATAGTTGCACTCTCATCTTGTGAGACCGGATACATTTCCGTCTCATTATGTGTGTGCCAAGACGTCTGGCTTATGAATCTATTGGAGGAGCTGGAAAGCAGTGAGAGTGAGGATGTTACACTCCTGGTTGACAATGTTTTTGCGATTAATCTTGCTAATAACCCAATTGCACAAGGGAGGAGCAAACATATTGAGATGAGGTTTCCATACTTGAGCGATCTTGTTAGTGAAGGAATGTTAGGAAGTTGTAACCGGTTAACCTCAGTTGTTAACCGACTACCTTTGAAGTTGTTTTAATTTTTAGTCTCAGCTATAACCAATTAACCAAATTGTGTAATCGGTTACAGGCCCGAGTTTTGCACTTTTTCTATTATACAATTGTTTTTTTATCCCAATCAAATTGTAACACTTGTATAAATATGTTGGATGCATTCTCATTCAAAGTAATGACAATTCTCTCTCTCTCTCTCTCTCTCTCTCTCTCTCTCTCTCTCTCTCTCTCTCTCTCTCTCTCTCTCTCTCTCTCTCTCTCTCTCTCTCTCTCTCTCCTCTCTCTCTCTCTCTCTCTCTCTTCTCTCTCTCTCTCTCTCTCTATCTCTATATATATCTCTATATATATATATATATATATCTATATATATATATATATATATATATATATATATATATATATATAATATATATATATATATATATATGAGATTAATTATTATGCATTGTCAGTGTAAAAAGATTTACACTGTCGATTCATCACCATCACCCGTTTGCATTACTTTATATGTTTTAAAATAAAAATCAAACTTATTTCAATATTCAACGTCTAAGATTAACTGACGGCGTAAAATCATTTTATACTGTCAGTATATTTCAATTAAATTATATATATATATATATAATATATATATATATATATATATATATTATATATATATATATATATATATATATATCTATATATAATATATAATATATATATATATATATATATATATATATATATTCCTCTTCACTTTTCATATTCCAATTTTCTCCACCATTGTTAATCAATGAGGTCCAAATTTCCAATAGTATCCGATTTTTGATGGTGGATTTTTGTTAGTAGGACAAAACATTGAATACTGAAAACGAAAGCGCATAAATTGAAAAGGATGACGTCTTATTGTTTTGAAACTCTCTTGGTTATCTTATAATTTTAGTATGTGAAACATTTTCTGAAGTGATATGGAGGGGAATGGGAAGAAAAAAAAAGTAAAGATATTTTCATACACTTTTATTTTTGTATCAGAAATAATATATTTTTTTATAGAAAATCCAAATATTCACGTAAATAAATGTTATGTCTCCTAAATAAATAAATATAATTTTTAAGTAAGATAATTTTATCATCCAAATAGAGAAAACTATGTAATTTAATTTTTTATCTTGTATTTATGTATAATATTTATTAATTATAGTATTTATATTAAAAAATAGAGATGAATGAAACAAATAGAAAATAAAATATTGTTTCTATAGTGTTCTTTAAGATATAAAATATAGAGCATAATTATTTTAACACTCATTATCACTCGGTGACATCCATATTAATTTATAAAAGAAGATAACAATTGCTTTTAGGACAATGTTTAAGGAATAAGAAACACAAATAATCAGATAAATTGAAGTCTTTATTGCCTCATAAAGTGCTTGAATCATATTTTAAGATAAAATTTCCTTTTAGAAATGTTAGTGTATTAATTCAAATTAGTTAGTTAGTTACTACATGTGTATAAATACTAACTATTTATGTAATTTTGAATAATCCCTTCCATAATAATAATCTTTTCTTCTCATTCATCACTCCCTCTTCTTGCCTTCCACTCCAACACTCTCTCTATCTTTATCTCAATTAACTTCCGCATACGCAAGGTGTGATAACACCAATATATGGTATCACGAGACCGATTCTGATTCAGATTCAATAGTGATTGTAGTTATGGTTGGAATAGGCGGCAAAATTTCCCTGCAAATCTTTCAGTTCTTGATGGAAATAATTGGAAAAACGGTACATTCAGATGCGATTCATCTTCAATGTTCAAGACATGTCTGAGTATGTAGCAGAGGGGCTTCAGTCGGTTACAAAAAATGCAACAGATGCTCGGAAGGCAGCATACAAGGAAGCCAAGAAGAAAGATCATAAGGCTCTATTTTACATTCACCAATGCGTTAAAACGAAGGTGTTTGATAAAATTGCTCATGCTGCAACTTCGAAAGAAGCATGGGATATGCTGGAAAAATACTCTGGTGAAGATGCCAATGTCAAGACGGTGCGCGCCCAATCTTTGAGAAAGCAATATGAGATGCTGCATATGAAAGAGGGTGAATAGATATCCGATTTCGTCACAAGGGTTCAAGATTTAACCAACCTGATGATGAGTTCTGGAGAAACTCTTACATAACAAATGAAGGTTGAAAAGGTACTTCGAAGTCTCACTTCTCAATATGATATAATAGTAGTAATAATTGATGAAACCAAATATCTGAAGACAATGAAGATGGAGGATCTGCATGGATCTCTGGAAGCCAGAGAATTGAGACTGAATCAAAGAGAGACATATAAAGATTCTGAACAGACCCTGATTGCTCATTCAAGAAAGGGAGGTTTTGATGACATGAAGAGAAGGTGTAAGTAGGAAAAAGTAAAGAACCAGAGAGAAGCCATTCCAGATAACACAGAGAATAAGAAGTTTGAAGAAATAATTGAATCCTCTAAAGGAGGAGGGGGATCTATCCAATTTCAGAACAAGAAAAATTTTCAAGACAAAAGAAAGATTCAATGCTTCAATTGTGAGAAGTATGGTCACTTTAATTCAAATTGCTAGTTTTGGAAAGGGGAGGGAAAAACTAGTGCAAATGAAGCTAACATGGTTTAATATGATTCAGATTCAGACCTTGTCATGTTGATGATAACTACCTCTAAAGGGGCTCTAGCCTCTGCTGTTTGGTACTTAGACTCTGGTTGTTATAACCACATGATTGGAAACAAGGGGTGGCTGATTAACATTAACTCAAATAAGAAGACAAGTGTGAAGCTGGCAGATAGCATAAGCTTAATGGCAGAAGGCATGGGAAAGATTGTCATATAAAGAAAGGAAGGCAAAATAACATTGACAAAATATATTTTATTTGTCCCTAATATGAAATGTAATCTACTGAGCATTGGCCAGCTGGTAGAGAAAGGATTATCAGCAATCATGGAATGAGGCTCACTAAAGCTATATGATAAGAAGAAAATAATGCTTCTGAAATCAACTCTGACCAGAAACAGGATCTGGAAGTCTAGTTTGAAGGCCTCAGAATCACACTATCTATTCATCAATTTTTGATGAAGAAAGTTGGCTTTGGCACAAAAGGTATGGGCATCTGAATTTTAGAAGTTTGGGCGAGTTGAATACTACGAATTTAGTAGAAGGATTGCCTAAGATAGTGACACCGAATATAACATGTGACATATGCATGCTTGGGAAGTAAAGTAGGTTACCTTTTGTGAAGAAGTTATCAATGAGAGACAAACATGTACTGAATGTAGTTTCATTTGACATTTGTGGTCCTTTTGAAACTTTTTCTTGTGGAGGAAGAAAGTACTTCATCTCATTTGTAGATGAATCAATAGAATTTTATGGGTGTACCTGGTAAAGACCAAAGGAGAAGCTTTAACCATGTTCAAAAGTTTAAGGCTATGGCAGAAAAGTAGAGTAAAAGACTGATCAAGATACTCATGACACATGGAGAAGGGGAATACAATTCCCATGAATTCAAGCAATTATGTCATGAAAGTGGCATCTTGCATGAAGTAACTCCACCCTACACACCTCAACACAATAGTGTGGATGAAATAAGGAATAGAAGCTTGGTTGAAATGGTTAGGAGTATGTTGAAACAAAACTCATTGTCTCATAAATTTTGGTGTGAAGCAGTGTCTACTGCTGCTTGTGTTCTAAATAGATGTCCTACAAAGAATTTAAAGAATCAGGTGCAAGAAGAATGTTGGTCAAGATAAAAGTCTTGCATCACTCATCTCAAAGTATTTGGATCCTTATGTTATAGACATGTGCTAGATGAAAGAAGGACCAAAATTAAAGATAAAAGTGAATTATGATATTAGTTGGTTACCATCCAGCTGGAGCATATAGGTTATATAATCCAGTTACTGAGAAATTGGTGGTTAGTAGAGATGTAATCATTAGAGAAGAAAAACCTGGGATTGGAACCAAGGTGGAGAAACAACAAGAGTGGTTCCAATGCAGACTCTAATGCATTTTGATTCTGATAAAGTGAATTCAGACGTAACTAAGACTCCAGTTAGTCTAGTGGATTCTACTCAGTGGGCAAGACCAACCAGAAACTGATAAATACCTGCAAGGCTGAATGATTATGAAATTGTGTATGTGTTATCTCAAATTTTTGACACTAGCATTTAAGGTCATGTAATAATGATTTCAGTGAAGTCAAAATGATGAATAATGGTCATGAGAATTTCGACAGACGTGGATGGCCGACAAGGAAAATCACCAAAGTTGGAGTCGTAGTTGGACTAGAAATAGAGGACTTAGCAACATTTAAAGTTTTAAGACATCATCTTCACAATCGAATGATGTGTAAGTGGATAACATCAAATGGTTACTGAAATATACCTGGAAGATTGTCGAAGACGAAGGCTGCATAGAAGTAAAACGTTTCATGATGTGTTAAGTCAATCGTTGTAGACGATTACCTTAAGTATAATATATAAGTAGTGTTAAATTTGAGTTTTAGGGGTCCGAAATTGTACACAATTCTAAGCAACTCAAAGTATCTGTGTTTTTGAGAAAGAGTTTCAGAATTTACGTATGGGTTCCATCTTTTATGAATTAAATCTTTTTCTTTATAATTCAATCATTTATATATTCAGCCTTTATTTTTCATATGTATTTCTATTTTCATTTACATATTAGTCATCACCTTTAAATTGTGTTCCAGTTTTATTTATTGTTTTCAAAAGCATACATTTCGACACTTATGTCAAATTACTCAAAATTCATGATTCACACAAAATATGTCTCAGGATTTTTTTCGAGTTTAATCCCTTAAGTAAATTGAAACTTGTTTTCCTTACTAAACTTCACGTTAAACAAATTGGCACACCTGGTGAGACCTTTTTTGTGTGACTTTATATTTTCTTTTGCAAAATTATTCTTTTTTGAAAGTTCTTCATTTGAGAAACTCTTTATATTTAAGAGTGCATGAGATTGAGGAGTGGTAGGATAACCAATAGAGAAAATAGAAGTTCAGTGAAGAGATACGTTAGTAGGGAACAACCATCAAATAGCATTGGGGCAGGCAC
The DNA here is from genome assembly GCF_024323335.1 of Lathyrus oleraceus. NCBI lineage: Eukaryota > Viridiplantae > Streptophyta > Magnoliopsida > Fabales > Fabaceae > Lathyrus > Lathyrus oleraceus. The sequence continues at coordinate 28,140,405 of NC_066584.1, forward strand.
GGTTGTTGGTTGTTGGATGTTCGACTGAACCAATTGCTTTTGTTACTAGCACAACGGCTATACCTTCGAAGACGGTTATGCCATCAAATCCATAAGAAGGGATGGTTTTCCCCTTCGCTAACGCAGAGTCACCCAGTGACTCATAGACCAATTATGAAAATGGATTTTAGACCTTTTTCCACCAATTTCACAATGCCCATGTCGGGACGTAAACAACCTTATGGTATGCCAAGGTCGATGATGGTGAGCCTACATACTAACCCTTCGACCTTTGCTGACAACACGATGAATGTGTAATCGCCAATGTTGGAGTCTGGCTCAACCATATGCAATCCAGGTCAAACCATTCAACCCCAAGGGGGAATGGGATTTGGTTCCCAAGTGATGCCAATGTCTACGATGAATTTTATGATGGCAATAAGACAACAAATGGATGAAAATAACCATGATATGGTTAATACGTTTACTCAGCAAATGGGAACCATATTTAACCCATTGATTCAGAATATGAATTAGAGTTACCAAGAGTTGGTGACTCAGATGAATCGGATTGCTGATTTTTTTGGTGCTCCATCGGTGCTGATTCAACCCGTCCTACAACCTCGATTGGTCAGGAAAATTGAAAATGAGGGGATAACCCATGAGGAACAAGGAAGGCCTAAGAAGGACGGGTGGCCATCAGTCTTGGTAGTAAATCGAGACCAAGAAGTTGATCAAGTGGTTTTCCAGGTTCGACAAGAAAATTTGTTAGGAGAAAATAATCTTGCAGCCATAGTCGAAAGGATAATGGCGCAAAATGGTGTCAGCATGGGCCTGCAGAGGCCAAACTATACATCTCCTATGTTAGAGTACGTCTTCCAAACCGAACTCCCAAGGGGGTGGAAAGTCCCCAAGTTCACCAAATTTACTGGTGAGACTAACGAGTCTACAGTCGAACATATTGCTTGATATTTGGCTGAGGCTGGGGATATAGCGAATAATGAAAACTTAAGCATGAGATACTTCCCTAGTTCTCTTACGAAAAATTCTTTTACGTGGTTACATGAATGATTCTATATGGGACAATCGAAGATTAGTCTGAAAGAATTTTCAAGTGTAAAGAGAAAGTTTGTTGACACATTGATGATTACCTTAATAGTTTTTTATTGTTAAAACAAGGTGCCTTACTCAGGTACCTGAACATGAGCTTGTCGAAACGGCTACTGGGGGATTAAACTATTCTATTATAAAGAAGTTAGATACTTAGTATTTAAGAGACATGGCCCATTTGGCATATAGAGTTCGACAGGTCGAGCGTTTGAAGGCTGAGAAAGCTAGAGCAAACAAAGGTAAGAATGAGAGAGTGTCCTATGTCGATATGGAAGGCAGTGAATTGATTTCAGATGTTGCATATGACCATGCTGGGAAAAATGAGGTCGACGTGGCCGATTTAAAACCAAGCCCTTCACATATGTCTAAACTACTTACATTGGCAAATGGAAAAAACTATGTTGAACTTAAGAAAAATGATAAATTCCCTAAGAAAACTCATACCTTTGATGTGACTAAATGTGATGAAATTTTCGACTTATTAGTTGCAAATGGTCAAGTACTAGTGCCACCTGGCGCAAAAGTGTCGCCATTAGAGAAAAGAAAGAAGCGAGGGTTTTGTAAATATCATAATTTCTTAGGGTATAAAACCTCACAATGTTTTATTAGGGTATATCACAATGTTTTCTTAGGGTATAACACCTTCAATCATTTCTATATTTAGTCTTTATTTTTCATATGTATTTAGATTTTCATTTACATTTTAGTCATCATCACCTTTAAACTTTGTTCCGATTTTAGTTATTGTTTTCAAAACCATACATTTCGACACTTATGTCGAATTACTCAAAATTCATGATTCACACAAAATATGTCTCGGGATTTTTTGACTTTAATCTCTTAAGTAAATTAAAACTTGGTTTGCTTACTAAGTTTCAAGGTAAACAGTCTGACAATACATTGGATAAGAAAGGAGAAATAATACACTTGACAATGTTAGTAGGTGCAGAACCACTGAATTATCATGTGGCACATGGAAACTGACTCAACCAACAGAAAGGAAGAGGTTAACTGATATGAAGTGGATTTTCAAAGTAAAGATCAGTCCATAAGGAACAATAGTGAAGTACAAAGCAAGACTTGTAGCAAGGGGTTTCCTTCAAAGACAGGGTATGGATTACTCTGAGGTATTTGCACCAGTAGCAAGGCATGAGACTATAAGACTTATATTGGCATTAGCTTGCAGTAGAAGATGGACTATGTCATACATGGGTGTAAAATCAGCCTTCCTAAATGATCCTCTTGATGAAGAGGTATATGTGTCTCAACCTCTAGGCTTTGAAGTAAAGGGAAAATAGCATATGGTGTGTAGAATATACAAGGCTTTGTATGGTTTAAAGCAGGCATCGAGAGTCTAGAACAGGAGAATTGATGTTTTCTTCATCAGCTATTGTTTTAAAAGATGTTTTGTTGAGTATGGTGTGTATTTAAAATATAAGCATTGTGAAATACTATTGCTGGTATGTTTATTTATGGATGACCTCTTGATAACAGGAGAATCTAAACTAAAAATTGAAGATCTCAAGAGTACAATGAAGTCAGAATTTGAAATGTTAGATATGTGTAACTTGCCATACTTCCTTGGCATAGAGTTTCTTTACAAAGAAGGTGGAATAATCTTGCATCAAACAAAGTATGTTATTGACTTGCTGAAAAGATTCAACATGTTGAACTGCAATGATGTTGTGACTCCTGTTAAATCAGGTTAGAAGCTGGAAAAAGATAATGATGAAGAAAGGGTAGATACCACCGTGTACAAGCAAATGATTGGGTCATTGAGGTACTTATGCAATAGTCAACCAGATATCAACTTTGTTGTAGGATTATTGAGCAGATTCATGCATGACCCAAGGAAGTCTCATCTGCTGGCTGGGAAAAGAGTACTAAAATACATCAAGGAAATCTTGAGGCATGGTGTATCCTTCTCATATGGAAGAAAGAGAAGCAAAGAAGATGTGATAGGATTTTCTGATTCAAGTTAGTGTCAATTTTGTCTCTCATGGAAGATTCAGGCACATTTAAAAAAGGTTCATTACATAAGGGATCAAGTGAACAAATGAACATTGACAATGAGATATTGTCCTACCAAGGACCAGATTACTGATATCTTGACTAAGGCTATAAAAGGAGAACAGTTTTAAAAGCTGAAGATGGACATGTGAATGGTGGCATTTGATTCAAGTTGAAATGGCTTTTGGATCACTAGCCTCTAAAGCTTTTATAGCTTTTGAATCATCATCATCTGAAGGAGTCAGAGGCTGGAACAACCTAGCCTCTGAAGCGGCAGCCTCTGAAGGAGTAAAAGGATGGAGCAGCATGGCCTCTGAAACTTTGATGGCTTCTGAACCATCTGACTCTGGAGTCTAAAACAGGTTCTAAAGAGTGACTGGAGTCTAAAGACGCAAAGTCTGAAGTATCAGTTTCTGATGTGTATCACTTGATGGATGTTTGAATTAAGAGAGCACGTTGTGTATTAATTCAAAGTTAGTTTGTTAGTTACTACACATGTATAAATACTAACTACTTATGTAATTTTGAATAATTTCTTCCATAATAATAATCATCTCTTCTAATTCATACTCTCTCTTCTTCCCTTCCACTCCAACACTCATTCTATTTTTCTCTCAATTAACTTATGCATGTGTAAGGTGTGATAGCACCAACATCGGAAAAAAAAAACTAAACAATAAAGATAAGGCACTTGTTAAGACCATTCTAATTTAAATTATTTATAACACTATTCTACACAAACTTGCTGACTTATCCAAGCTTAATTACGGCTGATTCTGTTTCAATTATCAAATCATATTTACATTGACTCTTAGATCTTTCAACTTCTAAAGGATTCTGGCATGATTTGACCTTGCCATAGCCACTAAAATTTGAGCCTTGCCGACTCAAAAATTGTACAAATGTGTGCTTGTGCATTTGTTACTCACAAAATTGCCTAATTTGATTTCAATAATTCATCTCAACAACCTAGTAATTGGCATGAAACAAGACAAACATTATACCTCAGTTTATACTTTTTTAATTTGAACGTAATTGGCTGGGAACTACCTGGAAAATATCCCAATCACAATTTGTGTCAAATATATGTACCAAAAAACACGTCTGTCAAATATGTATTTTGTCAAAGAAAACAGCTTGTCAATATCTATGTAATCCCTTATCCTTTTTCTAACTCTGATTCCACTTTTTTCTTCTTCTACTTTAAAAAGATTTAACTTTTATAACAACTAATTAAGCAGTATTTGAAATTGATTTCGTCTCTATAAATTAATCGAAATTGTAATGAAAAAAAAACTTTATTATTTTCAAATAAATTCTAAGAATTATATATATAATTAGAAGTGATAAAAATTAACTTCTATATATTAAATTAGAAAATGCAACAAAAAATAACATCCTATATTTTTTCTGACTCACAGTAATTACTTTTTTATAATATATATTATATATATTTTATAATATCTTTTATATTAATTTAGAATATTTTAGAATATCTGTTAGTATCATATTTGATATTAATTATTACTATATTATTGTAACACATGATCTATTGATGAATGAATTTTAGAATCGAAACGACTAAGTTTGATGTTTGAAGACCGCTTGTCGTCTGGACCCCAACCATCAGTTCCACCTATCGGCCAACGTGGCTCCTCTATCATTGCCAGCTACGATCGGACCACCAAAGGCTGGACTTCGATCACCCACCGCCGCATCCCAAACCATTGTTACCGATGAACTCTGAACCGCCATCACAACAATTTTGAAGTCCTTTTCCGGCATTTCAGCTGCTTTTTGGCTTTCTACAACTTTGATTTCTAACAATTTCAACATAGGATTTTCTTCGGTTCATTACTTAAGATTTTAATGCATACTTCTACATCGTTAACTATCTGATGACCTCAAACATCGTAGAATGTTATACCATGAACTAGCCACCACATCAAAGGTAGCAAAGAGATGAGAAGTCGGGCTTAAAAAGAGATGAGAAGTTGAGAAATACACAACGCTTAAAAACTCTCTTCTCTCTCGCTCTCTCCTCTCTCTCTCTCTCTCTTCTCTCTTCTCTCTCTCTCTCTCTCTTCTCTCTCTCTCTCTCTCTCTCTCTTCTCTCTCTTCTCTCTCTCTCTCTCTCTCTCTCTCCTCTCTCTCTTCTCCTCTCTCTCTCTGCTCTCTCTCTCTCTCTTCTCTCTGCTCTCTCTCTCTCGCTCTCTCTCTCTCTCTCTCCTCTCTCTCTCTCTCTCTCTCTCTCTCTCCTCTCTCTCTCTCTCTCTCTCCTTCTCTCTCTCTCTCTATATATATATATATATATATATATATAATATATATATATATATATATATATATATATATATATATATATATATGATATATAATATATTATATATATATATATATATATATATATATATATCAAGTCTCTCTCATTCTCTCATATATACATATCAAGAAAAGAGCCATAAGCCTAATAAATGACTCCTAAGCAGGTTTAGAATATAGATTAATACTCAACCGAAGAAAAAAAACCTTAAAAGGGAGAGAGTCTCATTTATAGTGCATATGAAGTATTAATATTGGTCCTCCAAAACCTTATAGATTCTTCCTCTAATATAATTTTTGAGTTTCTCATATTAGAGGTATTTTGTATTAAGAATAAAAATGAATTCTCAAAATTTCTTTCACTCAAATTCTTCAATTTTTCCACTCCATCATTTTCTTTTGATTAAAATACACTTTTTGGTCTTCTTATTTTGATATTTTTGATCTTTTAACCTCCTATTTTAAAACTCAGTTTTATGGTCTTATATATCATAATTTTTTTGGTCTCCTTTGTTTTTTTTAGATGTCGCAGTGATGGTTATGATAGAATAAAATTATTTTTAGTTAGATGAAATTGATGATTAGAATAAAAAAATTATAAAATATTAATTATTATTTATAATATTATAAATGATTATCTTTATAAAAATCAAAATAATTTTTAATATTTTTTTAAAAAAGAAATAATAATTAATCATTTTAGTTAATTTAAAAAAATTAATAATTAAATAATTAAAATTTTCAAAAAAAAATCTCTAGGCATATCAGGATTGAACAATTGCAATTCAAATACAATTTATACAATTGCACAAGTTGAAATTAAAATACCATTTATAGTTAATTTAACTATACAAAATAAGTATATTTTACAATGTAAATTAACTAACTATTTGTTTAATTGGATAAATCACATTTTTAAATATGATTTAGAAATGATTAACCAGGTGTCCCATATATGAAATAAAAACTGTATGTTTACAAGTATGAACATATATCTCTTACTAAAGTACTAGTCACTACTAACTAAAATATGAAACCAAAAATTTCTTTTCCTATAAATATGACCCAATTCTCTCCTTTACTTCTCATCCCATAATTCAACATCAAAAAACAACACAACAAACATTAGTATACATTTTTTTAACGATGGCTTTCAACAAGCATAGTGCACTCATTATATTGCTTTCTCTTCTTTCTTATTCCATATTCTCACATGCTTGTGAATCATGCAATCCAAAACCTAAACCTAGTCCTCCACCATCTTCAACAACACCTAAGGCCAGTCCTCCTCCTACTCCATCAACAACACCTACCACTGGTACTCCACCTCCTTCAACAACAACGCCTACGGCTAGTCCTCCTACTCCTTCAACATCACAAAAATGTCCTAAGGACACATTAAAGCTAGGTGTTTGTGCTAATCTTCTTGGACTTGTTAATGTTGTTGTCGGAAGTCCTGCTTCAAGCAAGTGTTGTGCATTGATTCAAGGTTTGGCTGATTTGGATGCAGCAATTTGCCTTTGTACTGCAATTAAGGCTAATGTTGTTGGTATCAACTTGAATGTTCCTATCACACTCAGTCTCCTACTTAGTGCTTGTCAAAAATCTGTTCCTTCTGGTTTCCAATGCTCTTCTTAGATTTTCATGTTATAGGTTCAAGCCATACAAAGTACTCATGCTACTACTATTTTCACGATTGTTTTTATTTTAGTTATTGTTTATGTTAATAATTGGAACCACTATGAGTTTAACAGAATCACGGTAACATCGTGATTCTGCTAAATTATCATTAATCCAAATGTATTGTATGTCATTTCAATAATGGGGTAAGGGTGTTTTCCTTATTCACCAACTTTGTTCTTTTCAATTTTAATATATTTTCGTGAACTTTTATTAATTTTTGCAATGAATGCTTTATTGTAAGTTTTTGTGTTTATTGGATATGTAAAACTCAATTGTATCATTGTTAAACCAAGCGTTTGGAATTTATTGAACTTTATGTGGATCACACATGAACAAGAAGTACTGAGCTAATCATCATATGAGAACAGAAATAGAAACTACAATGAAGTCGCATACAAAAACAAAAATATTTATGCAACTAGAAAAAAGTTGGCAATTAAGCAAAATTAGAAAGAAAAAAAAACACCATCCTTCAAAAGAACCAGTTATTAGGGCCTAGAACAAAAAAAAAACTAAAAAATTAGTCAACAATTATTTGCTCAGACAAAAAATAGAGTTCTCAAACCAGTTAGAAAAAGTATAAGAAATGGCCAAAGAACTATGGAGATATCACTTCCATGTGGAAAAAATCTCGTCTTTAAATCATCCACTTTTATATCCATACTTGTAAGAATAGCATCATACCATGAATTTCAGATAAACCTCAAAACCGAATTCCAAATATTAGTTATACTGCCTATAATTCTTGAAAACCTCAAAAAATGATGGAAGGTCTCTAGAAAGGACAAAACATCACCCAATCCACCTAAAATTCCTATTCCCCACTGCAATCACCATGTTACAAGTTTCAAAAATAAGTGGAAGATCGACTCGAAGGGTCCGCAACACAAACCACAAGAAACACCGTTAAGGTCAAGAAGAACACGACAGTTATAAAGGTTCTCTCTAGTAGGACTACGTTAGGGTAGTCTAACTACCCCAAATTAATGGAAGGATTGGATCCACTATATTGGTGGAAGTAACAACACAAACGTTAGCATTAAGCTAATGCAACTGAGTAAACATCATTCTTGTCATACTGCATGCCACCACAAATTGTATGTGTTTAGGGAGGAGGAAATTCCCTAAGTAACCAGAAGAAGGTTATCAACCAACTTATATTCCTGCAAAGAGAGATCTTCTTCACTAGAGGTCCCAAACCATAGTCACCTCCTCCCAAAAACCAACCCCTCCCACTTTCCTAACGTGTTGTTGACTAGAAGTACGATAGAGTTTAGAGAATCTAACTCTAAGAGGGATTTGTCCCACCCACAAGTCATCCCCAAAAAAGTGAGAAGGCTTATCCCACCCTCCCCTGCAAGTTCTCCGTAAACTAATAATACTTCTACAAAGTATATATTTTGTAACGAACTATTGCCTCAGCCAACTAATTTATCGAGGTAAAATCTCTTTCATTAGACGGATTCCTTTTATTTAAATTTTAAGTTACTTTTCTCCACTAGCAAAGTCTCCAACCATAGGAAAAAGTATCTCAAGGACACGCTTTGAATCCTAGCATCAACAATTTTCTTTTATTTATTTATTTTTAAATCATTTTTCACCAAGGTTGGAATTTCAACCGTGATGAAAAGTGGAATCTTCCTATTTTAAAGCCACATTTCTCCAGGATTGGAGAAACTTCAACCGTGGAAAAAAACTGCACTGGTGATGGTTTAGAATCTCAACATCAACGGTTTTAGTTTGGTTTGGTTTTTTTAAGCCATTTTTCACCATAGTATTTCAGCCTTGGAGAAAAGCGAGGCCTTCCTTTTTTTTAAAATTAAAAAAATATTAAATTTCTCCACGATGGGACTGCTAATAATCTTAAACCAAAACCATTTATTGATGCCCATAGATGGAACAACTCGGACTGGTCTAGGGATGCCCTAAACATACTCAAACTGGTGCAGTCACATCTTAGGTAAATATCTAGGCACATAACTCTCTCATCACAAATTAATTAAAAACGGAAGTTCCATCAAACTCTCAATACACTCCATGGTTTACGTAAGGTGTTCATATGACATCGTTGAAGGTGATAATATTTATCCTCCTACTGTACTCAAGAAGATTTCCTGAATGAGAATGTATTTACATCCATCTGGTGTCCCATGGGGAGATATCAATGATAGGACCATGATCACCCTTGTCACTAATGAACAGGAAATTGTCGTATATCCAACATTGCACAAGAAACACAAATTATGCATCATAAATAAGAACAGAATAAATAATGCATCATAAATATTCATATATGAAATACACTCATATAACCAGAAAGTTGTCTTGTCTCAAAGACATTCTCCTCTTCAAGGTCAATATATAATACTGTCAAAGCAGTATAACCCTGTGATCAGCCAAGATGCTCAAAGTCAACAGTCAAGGATATGTATTTGGCATCACTATATACATGAGAGTTATCCGCTAAGATAACACTTCAAAGAATTTCTCTGAGCCAAAAGAGACTGATACATATCCTAAATCCAAAAGAGACGGAAGTAAGCACCCTCATTAGCTCAGAACTCGTCCAATATCATCCCTCGTGTAACGTTATGTCTCAACAACCATACATATAATATTCAAGTTCATGACAGGAGAGGTGAAGAAATTACCTATAATGGGGAGATGGAAGAAGCATGTGACATTATCCAAGGTAACCTATTTTAAGACATCTTCATATTTGGAGATGTCAAGCGGAAGTAAGGGTGGATAATCAACATGAAAAGAGGTTTGATGCAAGAACCATTAGTGGTTGTTTCATTGGGCATCCTGAAAAATTAAAAGGGTGTAGATGTTACTGTTCTAGTCATAGTACAAGAACAATTGAGTCAAGTAATTCCCTGTTTATTGAAAATGGTCAGTTCAGTGGGAGTGTGAAATCACGTAAAGTGTATATTATGGAGTCTCGCAGAGAGTTTTCATCATCTAAAGAATATTCCCAGATTGTTGTCCCTTTGGTTTTATTACCTTCATGCAACATACATAGATAACAAATCAACATTCAAAACCCATAAAATGAAGAGATAGTTGATGTACCAATTGACAATTTAAAAGTCACAAATGAGCAAGAACGAGTGATAGAATAAACACAAGAAATAGTAGTAAGTAGGTCTGAAAGGCAAAGAAGACCATCTATTTCAAAATATTATCTTATTTATTCACTCGAACATGAATATGACTTGAGCATTGTTTAGATCTAGTCTTATTCACACAAGCCATGGAAAGTGTCAATTCTGAAAATTGGAACAATGCCATGAAAGAAGAGTTAAAACCAATGGATAACGACAATGTATGAGATCTAGTTGAGCTGCCTAAAGGTTCAAAATGACTTGGTTGTAAATGGATCTTTAGTACCAAGCGATACTCAAAAGGCGATATTGAAAGATATAAAGCTAGACTCATCGCCAAAGATTTCACTCAAAAGGATGGTGTTGACTACAAATAAAAAATTTCTCATATTTCAAAGAAGAACTCTTTGAGAATTGTTTTGGATTTGGTGCTTTATTATGACTTAGAGCTTCACCAAATGGATGTGAAGACTGCTTTTCTGAATGCTGACTTAGAGGAATAACTGTATATGGCTCAACCTGAAGGGTTTGTTACTACAGGAAAATAAAGTTTAGTGTGTAAATTACATAAATAAATATATAGGGACTAAAGCAGGTTACCAAGAATTGGTATCTTAAATTTAACAATACTTTTGTAGAAAACAACACACACACGCACAGACACACACACACGCACACACACACACGCACACGCACACGCACACCCACACACACGCACGCACGCGCGCACACACACACACACACACACACACACACACACACACACACACACACACACACATATATATATATATATATATATATATATATATATATATATATATATATATATATATATATATAAAGGTAAGTGACAGAAAAATCATAAATAAAATTTCTCAAAAATAAAATTTAAATGAAAGATATGGGTGAGGCATCATATGTGATAAGGATAGAAAATTTTGTAATAGATCGTTGGGATTGTCTCACAAAAGCTATATAAATAAAATATTAGATAGATTTAGAATGGATAAATGCTCCAGATGGATAACTCTTATTCAGAAAGGGGAAAAGTTTAGTCAAATGCAATGTCCCAAAATTGAATTGAAATGAAAATAAATTGAGTATATTCCCTATGCATTAGTAGTTGGGAGCTTGATGTTTGCCCAAACATGTACGTGACCAAATATCAGTTTTTTCATTGGTATATTGGGTCGATATCAAAGTAATTATGGAATGGATAACTGGAAAGTTGCAAAATATGTTTTTAGGTACTTACAAGGCACCAAAGATTACATGTTTAAATATAGAATATAGGATCATCTTGAAGTGGTTGGCTACTCGGATTCAAACTTTGTGGGATGTGTGGACTCAAGAAAATCCATATTTGAGTGTGTCTTTCATCAGACTGAAGGAGCAATATTATGGAAGAGTGGAAAGTTTCGCATCTAAAAAAATATGATCCTTCATGAGGCATTCGCGCGCTCGCATAAAAATGATTTGAATAGAGTCACCACCGAACTTTATTTATTCTAAAGAAGGAAATGGAAAATATCGATAAAACCCTTAAAAGAAAAGAAAATGGTCGTCGCAACCAAATTCAGGTTCGAGAGTAGATTACGCAAGGGGAAGGTATTAGCACTGCTCACGTCCGTTATACTGAACGGGAACCTTTTAGTTAAATTTGCGAATGAATGTTAGTGTGATGTTAGTTATTTTCTTCGAACTTATTGAGTGAGAAAAACAAAGAAAATATTTTTATGGTTTTTTATTAATGTGCCTGACAAGATTTCAAAATCATGTTCCTACATATCTTCAGGTGCGATAGAAAACTCAATGTTACATAGTTCTTTGTAGAAAAGAACTGTTTGTTGGTTTCTTTTAAAGAGTGATGCTTTATACATGTTGAGTGGTTAAACCTTTGTTTGCTGCTCACTCTTTGAGGCAGAAGCTTTTGTTTGTTTCACGTCGATATGGATAAAGCATACTCATTTCTAAAAAGGTTTTTGAAGTCACGCAAGGGCGGAAAACAAGTTTGATTAGTTCGAGTACATTTTAGGCTTGAAAGATAAGTATTCATGACTTACATGCGATTACCACTTGGGCCTAATACTCGGGACTATGACTGGACCTTTCACCTAGGTAGTCTTTTTCTTTCCAATTTACTGTGAATAGGTTTGAATATTTATAAGTGTTTTGAATGAGAGAAAAACACTTGAGCTTGCAAGCTATTACAACTTAGACTTAGTGTTTGGGACTATGATTAGACCTTCCATTCAGGTAGTTTTTTTCTTTCAATTTATTACGAAAGGGCGACGCATTTGGATTTTTGGCAAAAGACAGAGTATTCATGACTTACAAGGGATTACCAATTGGGCCTAATACTCAAGGCTATGATTGGACCTTTCACCCAAGTAGCCTATTTCTTTCGTTATTATTTGAAATGGTCAAAGCATGAATTAGTCGTTTTGAGTTTTGATTATGAAAAGAGATTGACGTTGGGTCAAGTGTTTGATTTGAATTTGCGGAACGAAATGACTTATGAAAGTGGTTTAGAAATGGTTTGATGTCGATAGTGAAAATGGTTTGATTTGGGAAAATTGTTCGATTTTGGATTGAGTACTATTTTGTTTTTTTAAGAAAGTGGTTGGTATTACATAACAAGAACAAATCAAAGGAAAGCGGTAAAATTATTACACGTCATGAGAATAGGGGGGATACATTTGTTGAATGGGGATACAATAAAGAGATAAAAATACAAGCTCATTAAACAAGTAAACAAGTGAATTATCATTTAATCAATTAATTAAAAAACTGATTAAATCAATTAATTTAAGTTAATAAAACTTAATTAGTAAAGCTAATCAATCTTAATTAAGATAATCAACTAATTAAAACAAGATTTACTTAATTGATTAAATGTAAAAAACAAGGATCTCATTGTAAGAAGGCCCAAGAGAAATCCATTTATTTTGTCACATTTTGTTATGTCGAAAGTATATGTTTTAACGATAAATTTTTCATTCTTGCTAGGATCGACATGATTTTTCCCATTCGACGCTTCAGCAATTTGCATACATAGGGAGGTCCTGGCTTAAGTTCAGCCATGTTAAGCTCTCTCTCTTAGACACATTTGTCACCTATGTCAGACACATAATTGTCTACCTCAACATAAGCGACTTTCTCCTTTTTATGATACTTATTTGTTCTGGATTTTTCAGCTTTCAAGCGTTCAATCTGGCGAACCATATCTGTCAATTATGCCATATCCCTAAGGTACTGAGTGTCTAACCTCTTCCTAATTAAGTACTTTAGGCCTCCAGCAACCATTTCGACTAGTTCGTTTTTAGAGATTGTGTAAAGCACTCTGTTTCAAGAAGTCTAAACTTGTTGAGATAGTCATCAATGGACTCATGGGTTTCTCGTCTAACACTAGCTAACTCTTTCAAACTTATTTTCGACTGAAACCCATGTAAAATTGTTCATGGAACAACCTCTCCAATTGATTCCATGTTTAGACAAAGTCTGGAGGCAATGTAGTGAACCAGGTGAAGGCGTTTTTTGTAATAGAATTTGGAAAATACTTTATTTTCAAATTCTCATTATTTGCAATATCGCTCGCTTCAGTCTGATACCCGACAATATGTTCGACTGTCGACTCACTCATGTTGCCAGTGAACTTTGGTACTTTCCAACCCTTTGGTAACTCTGTTTGTGGAACATATTATGAAAAAGGAGAAATGAAGTTAGGCATGTAGATGCCCGTATTGAGGCCACTCTAGGCCAAGATCTGTTCGACCACACTTGCTATGTTATTATGCCCAACAAAATTAATCTGTTGAACATTTCGAAGGACTTGATTCACATCCTGGTTCATGTGAACCATCAGGAGTCTGGGATTGGCCTGAGACACACATTCCATTTCTTCACTATTTGGGACTGGGTCATGTCGAAGCCATTGATTCTGGTCTACACTCGCCTGGACCAATCCATTTTCAGGCGTTTTTACCTGCCCCAGATTCGATATCTACGGTATGTGTTAGTTGTAATTTTAAGTGTCGGGTTTTTGTTATCGTATCCACAGGGATTGTAAGATATCACCGCCGTTCGATGGTTGTATTAATCTTAGCTTAAGTAACACAGGGGGTTTTGGTTTTAATCACGTTATCTTGCATAAAAAGGTAATACAATGCGGTAAAAGTTTGATTTGAATATTTGAGAAATATTGCCAAAGTTAGGGTTCAACGATCACTTTGCATGTATTTGTTCGGTCAACAATCTTATAAACTCCTTTAGATGATAAATTATTTCACAAAGTCCTCCCAATGTGTTTCTCTCGAACACACATTGTGAGTTTTCCCATTTTGATCGATTGTTTATCTCTAACACAAACTATCAAAATGACAACTTTTTGGTTCAACCTTATGGTGAACAAAATCATTCATTACTATCTCTAGCTAACAAACAAGATTGGATGAAAACCTAGGTTAAGAGTTGGTAAACATCTCTCGATCATAAACCAACACAAAGAGTTTTGAATAAGAACAAAGTTTTCATCATATATTCACCATTAAAGAGTTTACACATGAAGATCCTTACATTTACACACAAAGCTAATGATCATCTACATCTAACCTTGACAAATGGAGGACTTAGCTACTCATTTTCATGGTAGCTTGGTCGGCAAGTTTCGGAAGAAGGTTGATCAACATCCAAGTCGAATAATCAAGATTGGATGGGAATCCACCTTCTTTTGTAAAAGATGGTTAAGAGATGAAGAGAAATGAAATTTAGGGCACAAAAGCTTCTAAGAACAATGCTGTAAAAATATCTAGAAAAAGTGCAAAAGTATGGAAAACTAGGTATGGCTCTCAAAAGTGGCACTTGCTACTTATAGAGCTGTACTGGGCTGTCATGCTCGCTAGGCGAGCAGAATGGCTCGCCTAGCGAGGGTCTAATTGAGGCACATGAGGCACCTGCGCCCAGAGAAACAGCCTATCTCAGACTGTCATGTTCGCCTAGCGAACAAAACCTTCGCCTAGCGAAGGACACGCTTCAACCCTCGCTCCAGCGAGGTTGAGAGGTTTGGCTACTGGAATGCTCGTTGGGAACTCGCTAGAGCCTCGCCTAGCGAGTGAGTGCTGGCTGCGCTTTTCACCAAGTCTGGAAGCGTTCGCTGCAACGTTCGCTGGAAGCTCGCCTAGCGAGTCCTTCGCTACAGCTCTCGCCTAGCGAGCAAGCTGATGAATGCATCTTCTCTTTGGTTCCTTTGCCAACTTTCTTGTGTCTTCATTTTAAATTATTTCATGCCTTCTTCCTGCACAATAACACACAAATCAAAGGTACCAAGATCGTTTATCAATGTATTGCATTTCATCTAAAACAAAGGTGGTTTTGACAATTTAGCAAGGAAATGGAGTGAAAGATACCCATATTTGATAGCTCAAATAAGCACTTTTGGGTATCTAACAACTCTCCCCAACTAGATTCTTGCTTGTCCTCAAGCAAAGTATGCCTCTTGAAGGACAAGAGGATTTGCTTTAAGAAAATGGTTTCTCCGAAGTTGGATAAAACGGCTCAAACACAAGCGAATCAGCATATACAAGTTTCCAACGGTTCGAATAAAATAATACAGAAGAACTAAAACTTAATAGCTATGCGAAATATTTATCTATCTACAACAATATTATTCTGAATGAATCACCCTATCTCTCCTCTTCGAATAAGGAATGAAGAATTTACGCGTTTACAACCGCGGGAATAATCTCACTCTCTAACAAATAATGAAGAAATCAATTCGATTCATACAATGTCTAACAATTATAAATGGTAATGTGGAAGCACGAAGATCACTAAGGGCTTTTCGGTTGAAGCTTGGTCAGGTTAACAAACAAGGGTCATTTCTAAGGCCATTGAAAACGAAATTGCCGATGCAAAAGAGACATTCACTGTACACATATTCACACATCTCGACTTCGTTCCATTTGTTTCTTATTTGAAACCTTCACAACTCTTATTTCACAACTCAATTTTTATTTTTCACTATTTTTCTTCCAAGCAAGCATTCATTTTCATTCTTTCTATTTTTGTTCTTTTCTTTCACATCATATTTACAAAACAGATGTTTCTTTTCTATATTTTTATTTTCAATGCTTGCTCGGTTTTTCATTTTTTTTTATTTTTTTTTTAGTTGTGGTACTTACCGATTCTCCCCAACTTATTTCTTACTCACCCTAAGTGAATTCTCTTAACTTTTTACGGCAAAAGAACAATAATCAAGATTTTCCGGGTTGTAAAAAAAAGATTTTTGAAATCTCGCTTTATTTCAAGCTGAGATTCAACTGTTTAAGCTCAAAGGGGTTAACGAATACTCTCTTTGCTCACAGGTAAGTTGTTTTTGGATGTAGTTGTGCTCGATAGAAAACAAGTGCCTTGATCATTTCTAATTGCTTCCACATATTCACAATAATAAAAGACAAAACATGAATCAAATGAATCAACAAAACTTATTAGAATCCAGCATTTAAGTGTACAATGGAGGTTTCCTCACAATTTGTGGTTTTAAGTTCTAGATGAAACATTCATTCAATTATGTTGCAAAAAGACAATATTCAATTTACCAAAAAGAGTAAAGTTCTTAATGCATTCTAAAATTCTAGCCGGAGGTAACCATGTACCTTAGCCTTATTCACTTGTTTATTCTTATCATTGCCATCCAAGCTCGGATGCACCTTCCTTGGGTGCTTCTTTGAGGAGCAACCAATCTAGAGGGTTTGCCACTCAATCAACCAAAAATTTATTAAAACAACAAATTTTAAAACAGAAATAATAATATAAACTTCAAAATTTAAATTTGTTTGTGGGGGACAAAACACCCCAAAAGTACAAAACCAAAGTCAAAATACAGAATCCGAAAATACAATAGAAATAAACATAAAAACTGAAAAATACAATAACTTAACCCTCCAAGGGCTCAGAATCCTCCTCGCTACCGGCCTCAGAACCGGTAGCCTCATCATCATCATCATCAGCTGCACCACTAGAAGACGCACCAGCGCCCGCCCCCTCACCATACACAGGCCTGTCCACAGGCCAGTTGGCGTTAAGCAGAAACTGCTCACGTGTCATCAAGGCATGAGCACCACTTCCCTGCAGCTGTAACCGCTGCATAGAGTCGTGCATATCTATCATGGCCCGCTGGGTTGCCGCCATCCATTCAAAACTGTAATCGCACACAGCCTGCAGGTAGGGATCTGGTCCAGGAGTAGAAGTAC
The DNA here is from genome assembly GCF_024323335.1 of Lathyrus oleraceus. NCBI lineage: Eukaryota > Viridiplantae > Streptophyta > Magnoliopsida > Fabales > Fabaceae > Lathyrus > Lathyrus oleraceus. The sequence goes on from NC_066584.1 coordinate 28,157,869, forward strand.
CAGGACCATCAGAAGCCCGGGTACTCTCTGCAGCTGCACTGCCTCTGGCATTCTTGGCCCTGCAATATTTGGCCACGTACCGGTCATCGATAGGCGACGGGATCCTTACCTGACCCCGAGACGGTAGTTTCACCTTTGCCTGAATGCACAAACTCATGATTAAGCACGGGAAAGCTAGGGGACAATTCACACGAGCCCCCGACTTTAGCCCGCTCTCAATCACGGACTTAAGCTCATTAGCGATGATCCTCGCCACATCGATTTGGACGTTGGAGAGGATACTGTGAACCAAATGTGCCACTGGGATCGGCACTGTAGAGGTGTGGGACTTTGGCTGGATGTTTGTCAGAACCAAAAGCAGTATCAGTTGAGCCATGGGAGTCATGTCCTCCCTATGATACCTCATTGGAACCCCAGATGGGTTCAGCTCAACAGATTTCCCTCTTAATAGCAGGGCGGCAGAAATGGCTTCAACATCTCGGTGAAGCCGTAAATCAGTGTGGTATGTGTCTCTTTCCTCAGCTCCCAGCTGGAGCGGCTCACCTAGGACTCGGTTAATGGCATCCCGATCAAACGCAACGGGACGGCCGACCACTTGAGATTTCCAAGTAAACGGCTCGTCATCATCCGGTAGTGCGTTCGCATAGAACTCACGTACCGTTGCGATATCATAATGCTCAAGTGGGGAAATTAACCGATCCCACTTCATAGTGTCTATCAACCCGGCAAATGCTCTGTTCGTCCCTTGAGGGTTGATGATGAATCTCTTCTCCGGTAGAATTTTCCGCTTCTCCAGAGCAACGTATCTTGCCGCTTGCTTCGCCCCGACAAATTTGTCGTTATCAAATTGGATCGTTACTGGACGGGAAGTGCTCGTTCCCTTTCTCTTCTTTGAAGCGCCGGATCTAGATTCCAACTGCAAAATCATAAAGAGGAAGCAACACACACAAAACAGATTAGACAGCAACACCAAAATTTAAAGAACTGTCTTGCTCGCCGCTGCTTCGCCTAGCGACATGGCAGCGAATGCTCGCCCCTGGTTCGCCTAGCGAGTTGCTAGCGAACCTTACGGGTTTTTGGGTTCTGCAGCATTTTCAGAGAATCTTTCCCAAAACCCACATTCTAATGGTTTCAATTTCAGAACCTAATGATTTATCAATTAAACGAACGTTCTATGCTATTGGGGATTACACATTTACATGCAAAACCTAAAATCCCCAATTGCAAAACCTAAAATCCCCAATTGCAAAACCTAAAATCCCACATGCAAACCTAAAGTTTCCCATACCACAACTCATCCTAATTGACATCCAAATCGGAAATAACAGAGTTCAAACATACAGAAAATGTAGTAGGGCAAACCTTAGTTACACGGATTGATTGAAATGTGAAGTGGAGTAGGGTTTGCAATCTTCCAAATAGGTATAGAGTGTTAGTGAGAGAGATGAAAATGAGAGAGTGTGGAGAGTGCTCGGTTAAAATTTTCCTCAGCAGAGTTGAAAAACAGAAAAGTTGTGTTTGGGCCAAAATGAGTGGCCTGCTGAGATTTTAAATAAGTGCTGTCAAGCAGCGCTCGTTGCTGCTTCGCCTAGCGAGCAGCTAGCGAATCAGCTTGCTACTGCCTCGCCTAGCGAGCAGCAAGCGAGCATGACAGCAATTGCCTTTTCCAAAGGCAGCAATCCAGGTACACTCAGCATGGTTTTAACAAGTTGAAACCCAATACAACAGAACAGGAAAACAGTAAATACTTACAATGTTGGGGTGCCTCCCAACAAGTGCTTGTTTAACGTCAGCTAAGCTCGACGGTGTGATGCTCACAGAGGAGCATCCAAAGGATTTGTGCAGCTTCCGCTATCCACTTTGTTGTTTGAGTTTTCGGGATCCATTTTGTTGAGCAACTTCCTCAAGGGCTTTGTTGTCTTCAAGAGGTTCTTGATGAACCTTCGATAAAATCTGATACCACCCTTTTTCGGAACTATTTGTACAACGCTCACCCATTCACCATCTGCGATAGAACAATTCATCCCGGCCTCTACTAATTTGACAACATCCTTCTTTCTCAGCACCTGCATCAATTGATTCTCCTCCTTTGTTGACAAAGTGCTGCTAATGATTACTGGTTTGGTACAGTTATCATCAAGGTACACATATTTCAAATGTGGCTCCAGTTTTGGCTCCTCCACTATATTGGTCATATCCACACCTTCCCTTGTCTCTTTATGATAGACAAGTTCTCCACAAGCTTCTAATTCATGCAACAATGCTTCCATGTCTTTTCCTTTATTTTTGGTTGAACCTTTGTATACTCCGATAAGAAATCTTTCGGAAGGATTAGAAACATGAACCTGGTTTGCGACCTCCACAAGTTTCTCCTCTGTGGCATCAATTCAGAAAGAATCATGTTTATCATTAAGATGCTTTTTGGCTTCAAAAAGATGGAAGGCTACCTCTTCATTTTGGACCCTTACCTTCATCAAACCGTTGTCAACATCAATCATCATGCGCGCGGTTTTCATGAACGGTCGGCCCAGGATGAGCGGAGCATCATCATCCTCTTCCATATCAATAACAATAAAATCAACCGGGAAGAAGAATTTATCAACTTTGACTAACATGTCTTGAGCCACTCCATATGGTGCAGTGGTAGATTTATCAGCAAGTTGCAAAGTCATCTTAGCAGGTTTGATATCAACATTTCCCAATCTTTTGATAATGGACAGGGGAATTAAATTGATGCTAGATCCCAAGTCAATCAAGCCATTACCCATGTAGGTGTCTCCGATGGTTATCGGTAAAACAACTCGTCTCGGATCGGATTCCTTCCTTGGGAGAGTTTTTTGAATGATGGCACTACATCGTGCATCAAGCAAGATTGTCTCAGGTTCCGTGTGCCTCCGTTTTTTGGTAAGTATGTCCTTTATGAATTTGGCATACTTTGGCATTTGCTCTAAGGCTTCGGCAAACGGAATGTTGATTTGTAGTTGTTTAAAAATATCCATGAACCGGGCGTAATGCCGTTCATTCTCCCTTTTGGACGGAGCATGAGGATAAGGAAGGTTTTGGATTGGAGTAGCGCTCACTACCTCCTTTCCTTTAGCAATTCTAGAACTCCTCCATCTAGGCTTTTTTACTGGCTCCCCTCTTTCTTCATCACTCTTATTTTTCTCAGTCTCCACACTTTTTTTCTTTTCAACTTCACCATTCTTTTCGTTATTTTCAACTTCTTCCTCCTTATTCCACTCCCCCACTTCACCATCAATATTTTCCTCCACTATTTCCTCCTCATTTTCTTTCTTTTTCTCTCTTTGTTCACTCTCAACTCTTTTGTTATTCTCACTCATCAACTCCTTCCCACTTCTCGTTGTGACCGCCTTACAATGCTCCTTAGGATTTGTTTGCGTATTTGCCGAAAAGGAAGGACCGGTTTGTTGTTCCGCGAGTTGCTTAGCAAGTTGCCCAACTTGAGTCTCGAGATTTTTTATGGCCGCGTCGTTGCTTTTTTGATTTGCCATTGACATTTGCATGAATTGCGTCAATGTGTCTTCCAACTTAGAAGTTACGACCGACGGTTGTTGAGGTATATAAGGATTTTGGGGAGGGTTTTGACGGCTAGAAGAACCACCTCCATAACCTTGGTTATGGTAATAGTTACTCCTAGGTTGGAACCCTTGGTTCCCTTGGTAATGTTGTTGTTGATTTTGAGGGTGCGGTTGATAAGGTTGTTGTTGTTGTTGTTGTTGTTGTTGTCTCGGTTGGTAGTCCCTTTGGTTTGCCATGTAGTTTACATCTTCGAATCCCGGAGGTGGACAGAATCCGGTGTCATGCTCACCTTTACAAAGCTCACAACAAGCTATTTGTTTAGCTTTAGACGGTTCTCTCAACTCTTTAATTTGTTGCGTTAAGAGTTCCACTTGTTGTGAGATGAGCTTGTTTTGGGCAAGGATGGCATCGTTCGTCCCTAGCTCAAGCACTTCTGGCTTCTTCAAAGAGTTGCCTCGACTTTGACTTTGAAGATCATTTAGAGCCATTCGATTTATAATGTTTGTAGCTTCTTCGGCATTTTTTGACAATAAAGAGCCACCCGAGGTAGCATCCAACAACATCTTGCAATTTGGTTGAAGTCCATTTTTGAAGATATGGATTTGAGTCAATTCATCAAATCCATGCCCTTTACATTTCCTAAGCATGGACTTGAATCTTTCCCACGCTTCATTTAAGGATTCATTGATTCCTTGTGCAAACACCGAGATGGCCGTCTTTGATTCCATGAACCGGTTATGGGAGAAGAATCTTTCGATAAACTTTTCTTCTAACACGTTCCAGTCTGTCATTACGGCTGGTGTTTGGTCTAAGTACCAATCTTTTGCTTTGCCGAGCAAAGCGTGGGGAAATAATCTTCTGAACAACGGGAGCTCCTGAGCCTGATCCACTCCGGCCGCCAATGCTATCTCATAAAATTTTGTGAGAAAAGCAAAGGGATCTTCATGGTCCATTCCGGTGAATGGACTTCCATATAATAAATTGAGAGTTCCCGTTTTCATCTCAGCTTGCCTTCCCGTGTGGTTGGCAAACTGAGCGGTGTTTCTTGGACTGTTTATGCATGGAGTAGAAATAGGTGGTGGTGGTGGCTCCATGTTAGGTATGAATGGTGGTGGATTTGTGGTAGAAGAACTTTCTCCTTGCTCTTGACGTTGTCTAGCCTGTTGCCTCCTACGTCTCGTTTTGCTATTGTTCCTCCTTGCGGTTCTTTCGATCTCGGGATCAAAAAGAAGTTCGTCCACAGGGATTTGCCCTCGCATAAAACGTAAGTTGCACACTAAACCAAACAGATTACAAGCACAAGTCAAAAATTCGAAAGCTAAAAATTAAGCAACCATTGCGATGCTCGCAATATCAATTTACAATCCCCGGCAACGGCGCCATTTTGTTAGTTGTAATTTTAAGTGTCGGGTTTTTGTTATCGTATCCACAGGGATTGTAAGATATCACCGCCGTTCAATGGTTGTATTAATCTTAGCTTAAGTAACACAGGGGGTTTTGGTTTTAATCACGTTATCTTGCATAAAAAGGTAATACAATGCGGTAAAAGTTTGATTTGAATATTTGAGAAATATTGCCAAAGTTAGGGTTCAACGATCACTTTGCATGTATTTGTTCGGTCAACAATCTTATAAACTCCTTTAGATGATAAATTATTTCACAAAGTCCTCCCAATGTGTTTCTCTCGAACACACATTGTGAGTTTTCCCATTTTGATCGATTGTTTATCTCTAACACAACCTATCAAAATGACAACTTTTTGGTTCAACCTTATGGTGAACAAAATCATTCATTACTATCTCTAGCTAACAAACAAGATTGGATGAAAACCTAGGTTAAGAGTTGGTAAACATCTCTCGATCATAAACCAACACAAAGAGTTTTGAATAAGAACAAAGTTTTCATCATATATTCACCATTAAAGAGTTTACACATGAAGATCCTTACATTTACACACAAAGCTAATGATCATCTACATCTAACCTTGACAAATGGAGGACTTAGCTACTCATTTTCATGGTAGCTTGGTCGGCAAGTTTCGGAAGAAGGTTGATCAACATCCAAGTCGAATAATCAAGATTGGATGGGAATCCACCTTCTTTTTGTAAAAGATGGTTAAGAGATGAAGAGAAATGAAATTTAGGGCACAAAAGCTTCTAAGAACAATGCTGTAAAAATATCTAGAAAAAGTGCAAAAGTATGGAAAACTAGGTATGGCTCTCAAAAGTGGCACTTGCTACTTATAGAGCTGTACTGGGCTGTCATGCTCGCTAGGCGAGCAGAATGGCTCGCCTAGCGAGGGTCTAATTGAGGCACATGAGGCACCTGCGCCCAGAGAAACAGCCTATCTCAGACTGTCATGTTCGCCTAGCGAACAAAACCTTCGCCTAGCGAAGGACACGCTTCAACCCTCGCTCCAGCGAGGTTGAGAGGTTTGGCTACTGGAATGCTCGTTGGGAACTCGCTAGAGCCTCGCCTAGCGAGTGAGTGCTGGCTGCGCTTTTCACCAAGTCTGGAAGCGTTCGCTGCAACGTTCGCTGGAAGCTCGCCTAGCGAGTCCTTCGCTACAGCTCTCGCCTAGCGAGCAAGCTGATGAATGCATCTTCTCTTTGGTTCCTTTGCCAACTTTCTTGTGTCTTCATTTTCAATTATTTCATGCCTTCTTCCTGCACAATAACACACAAATCAAAGGTACCAAGATCGTTTATCAATGTATTGCATTTCATCTAAAACAAAGGTGGTTTTGACAATTTAGCAAGGAAATGGAGTGAAAGATACCCATATTTGATAGCTCAAATAAGCACTTTTGGGTATCTAACAGTATGCCAAAGAAATTAGCTATTCGACCCATTTGGTTTTGTAGTAACTCATGATTTTGGTTTTTGTTTGTAATCAATGGGTTGAAAATAGTACTCATTTGTTGGGTGAGAGTGTTTAATAAGTCCAGATTACTCTCGTCCATTTGTTGCCTTATAGTCATCATGAAAGTAGTATTCAACGACAGTATTGTCTGGGGGATATAGCATATCCCTCTTAGTCGACCCATATTATTAATGGTCGACGCATATGCATTTTAAGGGTTATACAATGGTGTTGTTGTCACTGGATTGTCACTATACATGGACATGTTAGTATGCAAACCAACCATCACCGACATTGGTATGCCATAAGGGTAATCCCTATTGTTCATTGGCATAGAAAAGATGAACAAAGGCCTTACAACCATAGGGTTAAATAAGGCATTTCCTGACTGTGTGTGTGTGTGGGGGGGGTGTTACCCCTTGTGATGTTACTAGTACAACTGGCGAGAAGGACGCCACCAGAGCAGTTGTCCTAACAGGTGTTGATACAACCACATCTTCAATCGTCGATCTGACTGGTTGTTATACCATATTCTTGGGATTGTTTTATGCACTAATATTGTCTGCGGAAGGACGTTTCAGTTTCAGTAAAGACTTTCCACTCCTTAAATGCATGCAAATAACCCATAAATGCTCATGAATCCAAAATAAGTTTTAGACGAAAAACTATGAATATCGACAAACTAGAAGGTTTAGCACATGTCCCACTAGGCATGCCAATTTGTTTGCGTTGGAATTTTGTAAACAACAATTACTCTCTTAATTAAAGGTTACACGAATGATCAACTACTGAATCCTAGGATACATTGCTAAAGTTCTTAACTTGTGGTTTTCTTTGGAAACAAGACTCAATCTCGACTGGGTCGAAACAATTGAAATGAAAGCGCAAATGAGTAATCTCGACGGATATAAAGCAAAATATTAAAGTAAAACAAAAGAAAAAAGATAGTACTAAAATGATGTATGGATAAAAGGTAATTGGACAAGGAAAGTAAATTGAATTGAAATATTTTTGCATTAAAGTAAATATTGGTGTTTCATGGTTCATACATTCTCTCAATGAAAACTCTTTTCTATTAGCACTAGTACTTTGAGTGTAAGTGAGATTTTGTAATGAAATGAACACCATGAATTCGAAAAATCATATTCCTATATATACTAGTAAGAAGTATATGTTTTCAACATTCACACCTTCAACTTTTTCCACGTAGAAGCTTGCATGCTTTTTGCTTTGAATTTCCTCCACATGTCCTTCCAGATGTAACTTCGAAGTAGTTATCCATATTTGAACGTGATATTTGTGCGTCCAAAAAACCGCTTCTTCGACGCACTTGGTGTTGTCGAGAACTTTGATGTCGAAATTTTTCCATAATAATCCCAAAAAATACTAAGTCTCAACTTCTCTCCACTTGAGACTCCAAACTGTGGACACGTCATCAAAAGTCAACATGTCCCTAAATTTGACATGTTTGCTGAGGTATTTTCCCTTGTCGAAAATCCCAACTAACTGTGAGAAAACTAACGCAATAATATTTATTTTAAAGTAGAGAAATCATGTCTATAGGCGATACAATAGTAGCAGTTTGCTGCATTTTATACCAGAGGCGTAGTCAGTTTCAATACTGCGTTGGTCATCATTTTTCACGCATAACTTGAGTTTCATAAGTCCTTTTTGGGAGTCGTCGGTTACTTTAGAAAGAGAATTTAATGATATTTTAAACTTAAGGTTTTCATTTTCTTTATCATTAGTGTATAATTTTTCGTGTTATTTTGAAGTCAGACATTCTATTTTAGAGTTTATGTAGGAATTATCGTGATAGGGTTAAACTGAAACAAATAGAATTAGAGGTTCATAACTTTGCTTAAGGTGTGGTTAAGTGCATTTGAAAGAGAGTTTAAAGAACTCTCAAACTAGAGAGTTTCATAATTTTATTATAAGTATATAATATTTGGTGCTATTTTGAAGTGAGACAGTTTTAGAGTTAGGTCTAAAGTTTTAAGCAATTTTGACTGTGGTGACTTTTCGTTACCTTTATGATGAGTTTAAGGGTCCTATTTTATTTGATTAGAGTTATTATAAAGTTGTCAGAGTTTATTTTGAGTTGTTTAGAGTTAAAGATCAAAATATATAATACACTTGAGTTGAGTTAGGAGCATTGTTGACATTATAAGGTTGCATGTTGAGTAATATTTTAATTTGTTAAAGGCTTTTAAGCCAAAAGAGTTAAAATTGAGTTAAACAGGCAGCCCGTAAAATTAGTAGGGTTATCAATTGTGAAGAGTTTACCTTAGAGTACTTTTGAGTATTTTAGATTATTGTTGGTTACTCTAGAGTCAATTAGAGAGTTGAGAGATGTTAAGCTATTTTCGAGTTTTTTGAGTATTCTATTGCATCAAAATTAACATAATTGATTTTTGAGAATTTTGAGAATTTTTGAGTATTCTGATGAGTTGAAGTTGTTGAGTAATAATACAACTTTACTCTTTTTAAGATGAAAAATAATTATTTTAACAACTGTATTTTTTTGGAAATTGGTAATCTAGAGGGATTAATGTGACAGCCTGTGATTGGCAATTTTGGAGATTGGTACTCCATAGGGATTACAGTGACGGTCTGTGATTGACAATGTATTGGTTCAAGAGTGGAACCTTATTTGATAATGTTTTGATGATGTATTTATGATGATATTTTGATGATGATGTTTTGTTGATGATATGTTGATGATTTATGAGTTGCATGCTTGCTTTTATACATGATCATGCATGTATATATTTTGGAGTTAGGTTGAACTTCAGTCTAGTGATGGTCTGGTTCAAAGAGGGACTATGGAGGTCTTAGGTCTATAGGGGGACACAGTTCAAGAGGAACCGAAGGCATGGGCAATCAGTAACAAATCTTTGACCCTAAAAGCCCGGTACCACATGCATTTTGATGAAGGAGGTTGTACAATTAGCTTTTGTATTACTATTTGAGTTATGATTTTATTTTGTGTGAGTGACATGTTTGTGATTATCGTAGTTTACCATCCTTCTTTTGAAGGTGTATTCTCACCCCATTTTTGTTGTTGTGGCGTCTGTGTTGTTCAGGAGTACAGACAATCAGGTATTCGGCAAGAGTAGTTGCTTGTGAGTTAGAAGATAATCTTGGAGCTTTTCTTTGTTTATTTTATTATCTATCACTATTTATATGGTATATATGTTTTGATCTGTAACATTGAGAATAAGGTGTATTATTTATTTTAAGTTAGTGTTTGGATTTTATTTCTTTGAGTATTTTTCTTTAATTAATTATTTATGTTTTTAGGTATTTCGAGTTTCATCGCGAGAGTTTTGAAAAATATTTGTGAAGTTGTATGTTTTGTTTCCAGTAGCATTCTAAGTTATAAGATTTCTCTTTTATATTAAAAATCGGAACTTAGGGTATTACATTTTTCATTTTCCATCGATCTATCGGCAGATTGAGAATCAATGAAACGAGCTCCTCTAGTAACCAAGATTCTTATGTTAGACTATAGTCAAAAATGAAGTAAAAGTTAATTAAACAAATCATGGAAATACTCAAACAAAATCATAGGGAAATAAAAAAAATGAAGAAAATCTACTAAAAGTTAACAACTAATATCAATATTATTTCAAATTAAAAAGATACTAAACATCTAAATATAAATTGAACAATAAGAACTCAGAAATGAGGGATTTGTAGCTTTCAAGCATAAATTGAACAAAATAAAAGAATAAAAGATTAACCTTTGAAGAGAAGAAGGCAATGATACGAGGGTTTGGGCACAAAAGTGTCATTTAGAAAAAAATCCATTTCAACAGTGTCATGAAGAAGTTCATATAGGAGTTAAAGAAATTCATACAAAATGGAATAATGTGACTTACCAGTGGTGAAATGTTGTTTAATTTACCCTTTTGTTCGATTTGAAACAGAGAAGACGAATTTGTTAGCCCTTTAAGGAATATGAGTGTATGTTAGAGTTTAGGGAAGTATAAAGAAAGTTTAGGGAAGGGAAATGAAGAAAACAAAGGGAAGGAAAAACAAAGTGGAATTATAGAGAAGAAGGTAAACCAATAAGATTTATGGTTAGTTGAGAAGTATGTTGAACATAAACACCATACTCCATCTCACATTTCTAAAATCCCTACTTATTGAAAAATGAATCAATTTTCAGATTCCAAGTTCTAGGGGCTTGCTTAAGTCCATACAAAGCTTTATGTAATATGTACACCATCCCTTCCTGATTCTTTTTCTCAAATCAAGGAGGTGTAACACATAAACCTTTTCATCTAATTGACCGTTCATAAATGCAAATTTCACGTCTAAATGTATCGGAGGCTAATTCATGTTAGCATCTATCATAATCACTAGCCTGATTGTTTTGTGTCATGCTACAGGCGCAAACACTTTAAAGTAATCTAACCCAGGTTTCTGTAGAAAACCTCTCACAACTAACATTGATTTGTGTTTGCCAATTGATTCATCTGGCTTTAGCTTTACCTTATAAACCCATCTCACGTTGATGGATTTCTTGTTCTTTGGAAGTTCAGTCACCTTCCAAGTCTTGTTTCTCTTTATGGAATTAAGTTCTTCTTTCATGGCCTTCAGCCAAACTTTCCGCTTGAGAGCTTCTTTCGTACTCATGGATTCAGAGTCTACAAACATAGCACACTAAATAACTCCCCCTTCAGAATCTACTTCAGTATATTGCAGCATGTCAGACTCTAGAAACCTTCTTGGAATGTTTCTGATTCTTTGTGGCCTCTGAACTTGTTCAGAACCTTCTGATTTTGGAACAATATCATATGTTACAAAGCTTATCGGAGTGTCTCTGATTCTCTGAACTTGTTCAGAACCTTCTGATTCTGGAACAGTATCAGATGCTAGAACTTCAGAAGTACTGACATCATAAGCATGACCACCTTTAGAATCTGGAATATTCCTAGAATCTGAACTACCACCAAAATCTGAATCACCATCAGAATCTGGATCAGAATCAGATTCTTCCTTAAAATCAATCCCACCTTCTAATTATGACTCACTCTCAGAATCATTTTCAGGCTCTGACTTATCTTCAGAATCATAATCAGTATCTTCATAAGTTAACTTTGCACTGGAGTTGGATATAGACTTGCTCCAATCCCATACTTCTGACTCTTTCACAATAACATCTCGGTTTACTTCAACCTTATTAGTGAATGGACAATAAATCTTATAAGCACTTGTATTTTGATACCCCACTAGTAACATCACCTTGTTTCTATCATCCAGCTTCTTTCAAGTAGCATCTAGAATGTGTTTATAATAGACAGAACCAAATACTCTGAAATGACTCACACTTTTCTTATCTCCACTCCACCTCTCAAAAGGAACAATTTACTTCATCTTTTTAGTTGGACACCTATTAAGCACATATGTTGCAGTGATAACAATTTATCCCTACAAAGTGTTAGGAAGCTTCTTCTCCTTTAACATGTTTCTTGCCATATTAAGCAAAGTTCGGTTTCTCCTTTCATCAAGACCATTGTGTTGAGGAGTATATGGAGCAGTCACTTCATGGTCAATTCCACTCTCCTCACATAACTTCTTGAACTCTGTAGAGTTATACTCACCTCCACCATGAGTTTTGAGAATCATCAAAATCTGGTCACTCTGTTTCTCAGTCTTGATTCTGAATTTCTTAAATTCAGCAAATACCTCGTGTTTGAACTTTATAAGGGATACCCATGTCATCCTTGTGAACTCATCCACAAATGAGACAAAGAATTTATTCCCTCCTAGTGAAGGTTTTGGAAATGGTCCACACACATTAGAATGCATTACTCCCAAAGCATGCTTTGCTCTTGGAGCTACTTCTGATGCAAATGGAAATCTTGGTTGCTTCCCTCTCATGCACACATTGCATGACTTTTCTGGTTTCTTAATTGCATGAATTCCACATACCAGTTTCCTTGAATTCAGATGCCCTAAACTTCTGAAGTTCAAATGACCAAATCTTTTGTGCCACAACTCATTTTCCTTCACAACACTTGTTGTGCTAAGGCATTTAGAGTATGCAGTTTTAACATTCACCTTGAATGTTTTATTCCTTCCCTATTCTAACTCCATTATCAGCTTCTGATTACAATTATATAGCTTCAAAAGATTGTCCTTCATGGTAACTGGGAATCCTTTTTCAATTAATTGACTCACACTCATCAAATTGCTCTTCATGTCAGGAACATACCAGACGTTCTGAATTAACGCAGATTTTCCATTATTCAAAATCACTCTAACATTCCTCATTCCTTCAACATTCAAATACTTATCATTAGCACATCTGATCTTGGTTCTCTTCCCTGAGTCAAAATCAACTAGCCATTTCTTATTTTCAGTAAGATGGTTTGAACAACCAGTGTCCATATACCACCAGTCTTCTAGAGATGCACTATTAGAAGTCATTAATAGCATACATTCATCATCAGAACTTTTGGCTATATTCGCTTCATCTGATTTCCTCTCCTTGTTTGACCAACAATCTGCAGCGAAGTGGCCAAACTTCTTACAACAATAACATTGAAATTTTCTCTTGTCATACTTCTCCTTTCCCTTCTGACTCCCCGAAGTAGAGGTTTCTGACTTCTGATACCTACCATGTCTTTTTTTGGCTTCTTCCAAGACTTCTCTTGGTCTTTCTTGACAAAAGAAGCTTTCAGAGTCTGCTCTACCTCTCTCTCAGAGGTTCTTTCAATCAGACGCAACTCTTGCGCCTCTAGGCTTCTTTGCAGCTCTTCTATTCTCATGGTGCTCAGATCCTTAGAATGTTCAATTGCTACAATGATGTAATCAAACTGAGGAGTAAGAGATCTAAGTACCTTCTCAATGATACTTTCTTCAGAGAGAGTTTCTCCACACGACTTCATCTCATTTGTTATCAGAATCACTTTTGAGATGTAGCCAGGTACCTTCTTATTGTTCTTCATGCTGAGATTCTCATACTGCTTACGTAGAGACTAGAGTTTCACCTTCTTCACTGATGCATCATCATTGTAACACCATATTAGTGTGTGCCACGTAGTTTTTGCCGTTGTCGAATCAACGTTTAAGCCTTCTGATCCTTCTTCCTTATAGCACGTTGAGCATTTCTCTGCGCATCAGTTGTATTTTTTGGAAGTGCAGTGTAACCTTTGTTGAGGAGATCAAGAACATCTTAAGCTTCGAACAACACACGCATTTGACAACGATTCCAGTTCTTGCCATCGAACACTAGAAGCTTGGTACTCAAATTACCGTTTCCGTTCATCTTCAACCTTGTGCAATACACTTAGATCTCACCTAAACACAGTGTTTCTCAATTTCGTTGAATCAAGATATGTGATTCTATTACGATTCTGATCAGAAATTCAACACGAATTCTCCGAACAGATATCAATCACACAACGTCTCATAGTTTCGCTCGTGTTTTCCTGTGGATCTGAAACTGAGCTCTAGATACCAATTGTTGGTGCACAAGGTGATAAAGATGAGCAATGGAAACAAGTGAGAGAAGAGAGAATAATAACAAATTTCCACTATTCTAAAACGGTTACAAATGATTGCACACAAACACTACTACACAGACTGCAAAAGAATTAATGATACTATTTGTTCACACCACTCACTTACTTAAATACAAGTGGAACTTAATGAACATAGTAAATTACCATCTAACAAACATTATCTATAAATTTCTAAAAATGAATTAATTCTAATAAATTAGACCCTTTAAATGTTCACAATTAGCATTTTTTTTCCTAAATGTATCCCTATTTTTCATATTTTGAATTTGATGTATTAACTTTTTAAAATTTCATAACTCAACTGAAAAGTCTAAAAACTGGATTTTTTTTCTAAAATTTCTTATTGTTCTTTCCAAATGTACTTTTATACTCCATTGCCATCGCCACTGTACTTTATTAGTATTCAACGATCGTTCTAATTAAGCCCGATTGGATTTATCATTAAAAAGAAAAAACATAGCGTATGAAGCTCATCTAAACGCCGTCCTACACATTCCTCGACACTTTCCTCACTCTTTCCTTTCTTACCTGCCTTTAATATAACGCGTTTCTCCAACACGCCATTGTAGATGTTTCTGTTTGAATTAAGCAACCACATAGATTCCCCCTCCCTCAAATGAAACCTATATATACACGTTTTTTCTTCTACATTTTTCAATCACATAACTACCAATTTCATCATCTTCTCTCATACTTCAACTCTTTCTTAATTCTAATTAACTTGATCATTCATCACTATGAGCAACTTTCATAATCAACAACAAACACCTGTATCATATCCACCACCAGGTGAGGCTTATTCTACATCTCAATATGTTACTGCCCCGCCACCTATGGGTTACCCTTCCAAAGATGGTTCTGAAGAGCAAAGGGTTCCTGATCAAACTACAAGTAGGGGTGATGGTTTCTGGAAGGGATGTTGTGCTGCTATATGTTGCTGCTGTGCCATAGATATCTGCTTTTAAGTTCTTATTGAATTATAGATCAGATTGTGCTTATTTTTTACCGCAAAGTTTTAACTCTCTTGCTTCTTATGAATTCTTTGTAGTTTGTATAGAAGAATAAGGGTATTTATTGATCCATTATTTGATGGATGTTTCCCTTATATTTGAAATATTATTGTGTAATATTTTTTTAATAGTAAATTGATGTTGTAATTAAAAAAAAACATTTTATTAAAACCGTCTCCATTTATTAATGTGTTTCAAGATCAATCTTATCTTATCTTAGACGTGTCCATATAGAATTCATAATATATGAATTCATCGAGTTGGAGTCTAATGTTAGAATCAAGTGAAGTTGTCTCATGTGTCACACAAGCATCTCGTGGCCACCTTTTTCTACTTTGCTAGCACATTAAAGGGGCAAATTTGCCACTGCCACCGTCATCTGATGTAGCATCTTCAAACTACTTGTATTAGCTTTACTTGACGATTTATTATTTCAGTTAGAAATCTATTATTACTTTTATTATTTTTATGCTTTTATAATTATTATTATTATATACTTACCTTCACTACAATAAAATGTATCCTTCATTATGGTTGAGAAATGAATTTCATCACAGCCCATGGTTTGTGGTAACAAATGATGCGATAGAAATTGCACTATTTTTCACCATAGATTATTTGTAGTGATGAGAAATTATATTGTGTGCCACATTTCACCACGGTCATGATTATCAATCGTGATGAAATGTGTCTAGCTCATGGATTTGATTCCTATACAAACTATCAATAAAAAAAATAGTTAGTGTTCCACATTTCACCATAGTCATGATTATCAATCGTGATGAAATGTTGATAGTTCATTGGTTTGATCCCTAGACGAATTATAAGTAAAAAATAATTAGTGTTCCACATTTCACAATGATTGATGATACAATTATGATGAATTCCTTTATGAATTTTTTTAACATATATTTTTTAATTTTTCATATATACCACATTCTTTTTAATTCTTTTATTTTATAAATATTTTTTACAAGAACTTTCTTTTTAATTGTTTACTTTTATATATATATATATATATATATATATATATATATATATATATATATATATATATATATCCATAAATTAAAATGTGTAGCAAAATTATATAACAAAATTAAAATGTGCATCAATGGCTTCTGTCTAATATCAAGATGTTAAACAAACATAAACATTATTTACATCAAAATCAATATATATATATATATATATATATATATATATATATATATATATATATATATATATATATATATATATATATATCAAAACCAATATATAGCAAATATATATTACAAAATCAATGTCATTTTAGCCTATAAATCCCATTGAAGTAAAATGTCCAACATGTACAAACATATTTAAAGTATTTTAATATAAATGGTATAGTGTCATTAAACATCTATATAAATTTGAAAGAAACGTATGTGTTAAAAATCATTAATATGTTATTATAAATGTTTTGTACCGACAAAAGGTCCAGGGACCCACAACTCTGTGCCAACCAAATACCTAATAACACAAGGCTCATTTATCTAACTTGTTGCGTCAGGCTCAAGGTATAAATACCGCCACAAAGGATTTTCAAGTACACAATCTCTAATTTCCACTTTCACTATTAATATATTGCAAACATATATTACAAAATCAGTGCCATTTTAGCCTATAAATCTCGTTGAAGTAAGATGTTCAACGTATACAAACATATTTAAAATATTCTGATATGAATGGTATAGTGTCGTTAAATATCTATATAAATTTGAAGGAAATGTATGATCCCTTGATTGAAATAATAACAAACTTTTATGTGCTTAAAATAATTAATATGTTATTGTAAATGTTTCGTGCTGACAAAAGGCCCGGGGACCCATAGCTTTGCGCCAATCAAATGTCTAATAACACGAGATCCATTTATCCAACCTGTGCGTCAAGTCCAAGGTATAAATACCTTCACAAGGGGTTTTCAAGTACACAATATATAATCTCCACTTTTACTACCACTATCTTGAACCTTAAACTAACTTTAGTGTTAAAGTGATAATCATGCATGTACCCCACTCCCATTTTGATCTGTCGTATCATGGATTAACGATGTTGATTCAAGATCAACACATATGGTTCAAGAAACACCATGATTTCAATCTTTGATACATGAAGCCTCATCATAGTAGTGAACAAGATGGAATACATCATCCTTAGTCTCCCAAATCAATCAAGCATCCCGAAAGCATTGAAGAGGCTCTGAGCCAAACATGATAGTTCACCTCAACCCCTGAAGGAAGAGTCGGACACACTCAATAGAGGCCGCACATCTCACCGACCAAGGACCCAGTCCTTCAAATATGTCAAACTCCAAGCTGCTTGGACAACACATCCAGGGCGAGTGATCGGTAAAAACTTGAGGCCGATCGAAAGATTTAATTAATATATTTGAAAATTAATTGTATAATATATATATATATATATATATATATATATATATATATATATATATATATATATATATATATATATATATATATATATATATATATATATATATATTGCTATTATATTCTTGTTGTTCGGATTTATGTCTTGTCCCTTCTTTAAGACACCAAAAATGTAATTGCATGTAGCAGCGAATCGGGAAACAACCAATGTAGTTAACGTCCGACCTAAAGAGTTCAGGAGTGTTGTTGGATAAGTTGTGTACGCCCAACCACAACAGTCAATTCCCAACAGAACTTTGTGCGTATCAAAACTTCAAGGGTTTTGTCAGATACGCTTTGTGTGCTCGACCACATCAATTTATTCCATATTGCCCCTTGCACGTCGTTAGAAGTCTGGGGTTGTTGTCAGATACGCTTTGTACGCCTGAACACAACAACCAATTCCCCACATCTCCTTGTGCTCCGTCAGAAGTTCAAGGGTGATGTCTAATACGCTTTGTACGCCTGATTATATCCATCAGTTCTTCATAACACCATGCGCGCCTTCAGAATCCATGGAAGCTGTCAAAGATGTTTTGTACGTTCGACTACAACAATCAATTACACCATGGGTGCTTTCAGAGACGCTTTACACGTGCGAATACAACATTCAAATACCCCTAACAAATAAATAAATGTAGCTGGTGCACCACCTCCCTTCGAAACTAGCCAAACCAATGGAGAGAGGGGTGGAACCTAGAGACGTACACCTCGAATCGAGCTTTACCTCAGGGACAGACACAAGGATATTATACCCTTAGGCGGGTAATGATCCTTTGTGACACGAACCGAAGTTTAAAAAAGCATGGTCATATCTATCCACTTTCATGTCCATCGTCTGTACGTATAAATCAAAACACAAACACACTCAACTAGACTCGTGCATTATCCATGTAAACATGATTAATGAATAGCCGCATCTAGCTGGTTTTGCACAAAATACTTATAAGTACGATCGAAGGAATAAACTCTCAGAGCCAAGCTCATATTTCATCATCTCTGATCCGACATACAGACACATCAAGTTGTATCAATGCTTCCCCCGTGCAAGCACACTCCAATCACAGCCACGCCAGAGTGGCTAGGAATTTTTCCAAAACATCACGTACATCTTAACACGACACACTCTCAAACAAAAAAGCCTTAAATTGCTTCGCAAAAGACTTAAGGTCATTTAAACTTTAAGTAAATAGTATTTATTGATGTCTATAGCAAACATATTGTACAAACTATAGGGCTCGGAAGCAAGCTCTAGCATTCCTCAGATCTCATCCAGAAAATAACAGCAGTTGAAAATAGCGCAATAAAAAAACACGGACATGCAAAGGATAATATATATATATATATATATATATATATATATATATATATATATATTATATATATATATATATATATATATATATATATATATAATATATATATATATATATATATATATATATATATATATTATATATATATATATATATATATATATATATATATATATATATATATTGTCATACGGTGAACTGACTTTAATGTGTTTTTAATCGCAATGTCGCGGTTAGCAAGAGTCGCCACCGACTTTTCTTTTATCCAATAAGGAAAGGTGGAAAAGAACAGGAAAGACCTTAATTAGATTTTGGGTTCGGGAGGTACATTATACAAAGGGAAGGTGTTAGCACCCTTTGTATCCATGGTTATCCATGGGCTCTTAATTGCTGGATCACTTATGTTTGTCTGGAAAAAGTGGTGGTGAGTTGTTTAGAAAATGTTTTGAAAAGAGAATTTAACTTTGTAATGATTCTTGTATGAATGTATACAAAGTGGTTATCTCGTTTAGTTTTGAAAGTTGTTTAGAAAAATATAACTCGGTAATGATTCTAGTATGAATGTATACCAAGTGGTGATTTTCTAAAAGATGTGTTGAAAGGTGTGGGGTGTGAAAAATATCTTAGGTGGTGAATCAGCAATTAAGAGTTATACCCACCCAAGGTCTTTATGGGTATTTCCTATCCTTATGAGGGGTAAAACTGTCCTTACTATTGAGAAGTAAGTAGTTTTATCCTTTGGATGAAAAGGGTCATCGTAGGGTCATCGACTGGTCATTGAAGGCAACATTTGTAAAGATACCTTAGCATTCGAAGGGACGATCATCATTTAACCGTAGGCTATACCGAAGGGTCATCGAGGGACAAAGGCAACATTCGAGGGACTATGATGATTTAACCGAAGGGTCTTTGCTAAGTGCATCCCCACATTCGCGGGACATGACCATAATACCGTAATACCGTAAGGCAACAAAGAGAGGTCCAAGATCACTTATTTAAAGGCAAAGTTTTACAATTAATTAGATAGCCGTAATCAATTAGGTAATTAAGTCCATATTAAAATCGATTAAATAATTAGAATGAATCTCCACATTAAAATCAGCTAAATAATTAGGTAATTTAGGATGAATCTCCACAAGGGTATCCCACAAATAAAGTGGAATACCTAGCCAGCTACTTGTTCCTGGGAATATGTGAACCTTTACAACATTCAGCACACAGGTCAGGATACCAAATCAGGGTGCAATCGAGGATTACACCGCAAATAGAAACGCAACAGTAAGAATGTCAGGCAAGATAACGCATGATTAACATAGAACATATCAGATAAGCATAGAACATAACAATCAAAATATTGGCGACTGTCACGTTCGCCTCTGCCTCGCCTAGCGAAGGCCTAGCGAATACTCGCTACATGCTCGCTTAGCGATGTGCTAGCGAGCGGCTGCGGATTTTGAATTTCAGAACAGTACGACCTCAACCTGCTGCATGGCTTATGGCATTCAATTACAGAAATAGCATGGTCAAATATTCAGGGTATTCAGGCATACTCAAACTCATATGCAAAATCTAATTACATATCCAAAAATTCAGTCATGATGCATTATGTATTTAGAGATTACAGATTGGAAGCATAAAACAGTAGTGATGCGCAAACCTGTTTGCAATTGAATTGCAACGTTGAATTGGCAAATCACTTTTGGTATCAGATGGAATTGGGCGGAGGTAACTTCGGTGCGGATGAGCGGCCTTCAGGGTTTCTTTACTCGGAATTCTCTGAGTTAGTCTCCAGGGTTTCTATGCCAGGGTTTCTGTCCGTCCTCGTCTGTTTTCCTTTTTCTTTTTCTGACTGAAGTTGGGGTATTTATAATACTCTTTTTATGACCTAATGGGCTCAGAATGAAGCCCAAAATTTTCTGGTATTCGCAAGCTTCGCTAGGCGAGCGTTGTAGCGAAGGGTTCGCTAGGCGAAGGATTTGCTCGCCTAGCGAGCAGACCAGTTTGGACCATTTTCTGGATTGGGCCTGTTGTGAGCTGGGCTTTTGTTCCTTTAAGGTCAGTGCCTTGCAGAATAAGTTGGAGTGCCTTGAAGAATGCCTTAGAAGATTAACGGGCAAATTTTGGGGTATGACAGCTGCCCCTGTTCAATATTCTTGAACCGAGAGAGTTAGAATGGCATGTACGTCATTCGTGGTCTGGAGGTGGAAGATTATTGAACACTTAGAATGCCCCAAAAATTTGCACTTGTCAATTAGTCTTGACGGAGATGGGCTTAAAGATGCCATCCAGGAAGTTTGATGATGAGAGCTTCAGAGTGCGTCGTACATTAGACGATATCTGAAAACATGGGTGTCATACCGGGTCATACGCTAGACTGTATAGTGAGTCATCCATTAGGCTGTCGACTTCGCTGGGGAGTCAGAGTGTGTCATATGTTGCTGGGGATAAAAGATCAGAATGGATCATATGCTAGATCGTATCTGAGTAGCAGAGCGAGTTGTCCCTTAGGCGGGTAACTTCATTGAGGATGAAAGATCAGAATGGATCGTACGCTAGATCGTATCTGAGTTGAAGATCCAAATGGGTCTTATGCTAGGCCGTATTGGAGCTGTAGGATGAGCCGTCCGTTAGGCTGTGTCTGACGATAAAAGGGGGTAGTCGTACGCTAGACTACACTTCAGAAATGTACCTTACGCTAGGTAGCATCTGAGGGAATGAACATCCAAATGGGTCGTACGCTAGGCCGTCTCTGAGCAGAATGAGCCGTCCGTTAGGCTGAATCTGATGATGAAAGGGGGTAGTCGTATGCTAGACTACACTTCAAAAATGTACCGTACGCTAGGTAGCATCTGAGGATTTGAAGATCAGAATGGATCGTACGCTAGATCGCCTCTGAGTTGACGGAGTCATATGTTGAGCTGAATCAGAATGAACCGTACGTTAGGCTATATCTGATAGTATTTGTATATGTTGTATTTGCAATAAATGTCTGGGATGGGCTTATAGATGCCATCGTTAGGAGGATGTCAGAATGAATGTTGACATGGAGTGTATCTGAAAGATGTAGTTGAATCCTGAATGTAATTGATAAAGATGTCCGTCTGAATGGATCTTTTATTTTGACCATATCAGGAGAATAATTAACCTGAAAAATAGAGTTAGCTTCATGCCATGTCATGATGCATGAGATGTTTTATGCTTCTGAAACTAAATGCGAACAATGTATGCATGTGTATGTTATGAAATGATGTAGTGAATGCACTATGCGTCTGAAACGTTCTTCCAGGGGACTCTACTGGGGAAATAAATCTCAGTCTTCTGGTCGGAGATATTGGTATTGATGATCCTTTCTTAGCTAGGGGTACTTGATTTTTGTCTGATGGTAGAAATATTCGACAGAGCCTGGCTGGGGATGGAAGAGATGACCAGTCTGTCTAGTGATGCCAATTTCTTCTGGGGAATAACTGGTTTTGTTGAGGAATAGAATTAGCACCCGGATTCATTGGAACGCATGGTTAGACCTTCTCCTCGATCCTGAAGTCTCGTAGTAATCGTTATTTCTATTTTATGCGCACATTTTGATAAACATTGATCATATTCAAATGCATATATCAATTCACACTAAATCAATGGACGTTTACGCAAACAAAACAGAGGAAGTAAAACAACAACATTTTTTTCGAAATGAAATTGTATTGATTTTGAAAGAGGGCCTATAAACAGGCAATTTGTGTACAAGGAGACAGAAATCCTAGTAAGAGGAAATTGTCAAGAAAACAAAGAGAAAGCTATGCAGAAAAAGTCCTATTGATTTTAATTCCACTACTGTCATTATGTCTTCAAGCCTCTCATCTCCTGCGGTCGGATAAAAGTGATTAGCTTGTTCAGTCCCTTTGACCTGGATGAAGCTGACCGAGAACGGGATATAGTCATACGCTTTTAATCCCTAATTTTTGCCTGGACCGCCTTTTCAGGTTTTCAGTCCACCAGGATACCCTTTTTTTTGCCCAAGCCGCCCTTTCAGGTTTTCGACTTGCCGGGTGTACATGCGTAGTATTTTTTAACTATGTCCGTGTTCACGGGATGCGGGAATTCTTCGTCATCCATTGTAGCAAGCATCATGGCTCCACCAGAGAATACTTTCTTAACTACAAATGGCCCTTCGTATGTGGGAGTCCACTTGCCTCGGGGATCACCTTGTGGTAGAATGATACGCTTTATTACCAAGTCGCCATTTCGGAATTATGGTGTTTTATTCTGAACTGCGTGCAGAGTTCAGTAATCATCTTGTTGTTCAGATTAGCACCATTATCAGTGATAGCTCTTTCAGGAGACAGCAGGTTTCTCAGATGTATATTTGATAGAATCCATCTTAGAAATCAATAAAGCGGTATGGTTCAACATATACTGTCTTAGTCGGCGAGCAGCCCAGGCCAAAGCGCAACAAGCTTTCTCGAGCTGTGAGTATCTTGTTTCACAGTCGGTACCTTTTTGCTAAGGTGGTATATTGCATGCTCTTTTCGACCAGACTCGTCATGTTGTGACAGTACACACCCCATTGAATTTTTCTAACACGGTCAAAGACATGATTAGAGGTCTTCCTTCAACTGGTGGTATCAGAATTGAAAGTTCTTGGAGATACTTCTTGATTTTGTCTCAGTAATTTGAAGACGGATTTGCAAGTAGCGGTCAAATGGGAGCTAAGTCAGGCGACGTGGTCCAGATTTACGATTTCGATCGATGCCCCATGCGGCTGAATAGTCTTTTCTTCTTGCGGTAGTCTGGCAAGCTCTCCAGGTACTTCACAATCTTCCTCACTTCCATCCTCGGCTTGGTAGATCGGATTTTCAAAGTCATAATGAACAGTAGTAGAACTATTATCAACAGGATCCAGAGTGGATATGGGTCGGCAAATTGTTACGTGAGTGTGTGCGAGAATACATAGCTTTGTTTAAAAGATGACAGGAAAGATAAAGAGCGCAATATTTGAATGCAAAAAGTCCATTGATTTATTGAATGTTAATATGCGTATGAAAATGACAAAACCCTTTGAAAAGTTAGCTATTGTGCCCCGGGCATAGACACAATGCTTTTGAAACATTAAAATAGCAATAACAATTACTCCTGACTAAAGGAAATCGGGATAGTGTCTTCAGCCTTCCAATTATTGAGTCCGTCACCAATTGTTGGGAAAACCCAGCTATCCAAGTCATAATCGTTATCAGCATCTTCTACAGCATTAACAGTCTCGTCATGATTAGACGGAGGAGCAATGATGACATTAGGAGTCTCCGGAGGATCAGAGGTAGCTGCCTGTATCTTTCCACTTCGAATTCCGCTTTCAACCTGTTCACCAGTTAATATAAGTTCAGTGAAACCCGATGAGGAACTTCTCAATAGATGGCTGTAGAATGGGCCAGTCAGTGTGCTCATGAACATGTCCACTAATTCTCGATCAGTCATAGGGGGTTTGACTCTGCCAGCCAAATCTCTCCATTTTTGAGCATATTCTTTGAAGCTTTCTTTAGATCCCATAGTCATATTCTACAACTGTAGCCGAGTAGGTGCCAATTCAGAATTATACTGGTAGTGCTTGTAGAAAGCTGTTGCTACATCAGTCCATGTGTGGATGTTAGAGCTCTCGAGCTGATAGTACCATTCTAACTGTGTGTCAGCCAGACTTTCTTGGAAGAAATGGATCCATAGCCTCCTGTCATACCCCAAAATTTGCCCATTAATATTTCAAGACATTTTTCAGGGCACTCCGACTCATTTTTATGACACTGATCTTAAAGGAACAAAGGCCCAGCTCACGAGTGGCCCAATCCAGAAAATGGCCCAAACTGACCTGCTTACTAGGCGAGCAAATCCTTCGCCTAGCGAACGTTCGCTACACGCTCGCCTAGCGAAGCTAGCAGACATCAGAATTTTCGGGCTTCATTCTGAGCCCATTAGGTCACAACAAGAGCATTATAAATAGCCAAGCTTCAGTCACGAAAAGGGACAGAGGAAGACGGACGGAAACCCTGGCACAGAAACCCTGGAGGCTACTTTAGAGAGTTCCGAGTGAAGAAACCCTGAAGGCCGCTCCTCCGCTCCGAAGCTACCGCCGCCCAACTCCATCCGATACCAAAAGCGATCAGTCTCTTCAACATAGCAGCTTAGTTGCAAGCAGGTTTGCACATCACTATTGTTTTATGCTTTTAATTGGTAATCTCTATATACATAAAGCATCATGATTGAAGTTTCGAATATGTAATTTGATTTCACATGCGAATTTAAATATGCTTGAATATCATGAATGTTTGTCCATGCTATTCCTGTAATCAAGTGCCATACAAGTTCAGGTTTTCGGAGGTCATGCTGCTGTCAAACTCCAAACCCGTGGCCGCTCGCTAGCCCATCGCTAAGCGAGCCGGTAGCGAGCATTCGCTGAGCCTTCGCCAGGCGAAGCAGAGGCGAACGGGACAGTGGCTGCTTTGTTTCTTTTCTATTATGCCTTATGTCTATCTAACCAAGACTTATTATAATCCTGCATCATTTGGCCTGAGATTATGACTGTTGTGTTGTAGTGCAATTTTCAATTGTACTTTACTTTGATGCTCTAACCCGTGTGTTGAATTGTGCAAAGATTTACATATTCCCGAGGAAACGGCCGGCTAGGTATCCCACTTTATGTGTGGGAGATCCTTATGGAGATTCACCCTGAATTACTCAATTGATTTTAATGTATTCATTTCATGGCGAAGATCCACCCTAATGGCTTAATTGATCTTAATGTATTGATTTTAATATGGACCTAATTACTTAATTGATTACGGCTATCTAAGTAATTACAACACATTGCCTTTAAATAAGTGATCTTGGACCTCTCTTTGTTACCCCACGATTTCGGTATTACGGTCATGTCCCGCGAATATGGGGATACCCTTAGCAAAGACCCTTCGGTTAAATCATCATAGTCCCTCGAATGTTGCCTTTGTCCCGCGATGACCCTTCGGTATAGCCTATGATTAAATGATGATAGTCCCTTCGAATGCTAAGGTATCCTCACAACTGTTGCCTTCAATGACCAATCGATGACCCTACGATGACCCTCTTACATCCAAAGGATAAAACTACTTACTTCTCAATAGTAAGGACAGTTTTACCCTCATAAGGATAGGAAATGCCCGGAAAGACCTCAGACAGGTATAACCCTTAATTGCTCATTCATAACCTAAAATATTCTTCACATCTCACACATTTCCAAACATCTTTTTTAGAAAATCACCACTTGGCATACATTCGTACTAGAATCATTGCCGAGTTATATTTTTCTAAACAACTTTCAAAATTAAACGAGATAACCACTTTGTATACATTCATACAAGAATCATTACAAAGTTAAATTCTCCATTTTCAAAACATTTCCTACACATTTCTCAAACACTTTTTCAAACGAGAAAAACATAAATGATTGAGCAATTAAGAGCCCATGGATAACCATGGATACAAAGGGTGCTAACACCTTCCCTTTGTATAATGTACCTCCCGAACCTAAGAATCTAAATTAAGGTCTTTCCTGTTCTTTTCCACCTTTCCCTATGGGATAAAAGAAAAGTCGGTGGCGACTCTTGCTAACCGCGACATTGCGATTAAAAAACACATCCAAGTCAGTTCACCGTATGACACCTCCTATCAGCGGTATGCGGCTGAATCTTTCTCACATAAGCCCTCAGATGCATCTGAGGACAAGATGCCCCATCATACTTAGTGAAAGCGGGGACCTTGAATTTGCGGGGAATGACCACACCAGAGACTAGACCCAAGCTTTTGAAGTCCAGACCGGGCGCCCTCTGACTTTCCATAGCTAGCATACGTTCTTCCAGTAACTTGTACTTATCATCTTTTGGAGAGTATTGTTCGTTCACATAATCTTCATCGTCGTCCTCCTGGCTGAAAGGATAAGCATTCTCATCTTCTGAATCTATCCCTTCTTTTTTATCCTTCGGAATTCTAATCTTGACTCCTGCAGTCTGTCCTTTACGCCTTCTTCCCGGGTTAATGTAACTCACAGGTTTCTTGTCTTTTTTCTTCTCGAGCAAAAGAGCCTTCAGTTCCTCCTGCCCCTTGGATAAGTTCAAGATCATCTCCTGGAGTCGAGCATTCTGAGCATGGAGATCCTTGACAGTTTGTTCGAGGTCCATTTTTCTGTTTGGAGGAAAACCGTGAGAACATTGATCCCTTTAGAGTACCTGTTATGCAATGTTATGTTATGCTATGCAATGTATGAAATGTTTTCAATGTTAAAAGTCCTTGAAATGGTTAGTATAATGCCATGATGTCATGATGTTATGATGTTATGATGTTAAGATGTTACAAGCACAAGCAAGTCACACAGCAATCATTCCTAAGTTTTAAGGCTTGCATGAGTTCCATAGGTAAGTACCCTCCCCACTGAAGTTTGGTTGGTTCAACCTGTCCTAGAATAGTAACCGGGTTCTAGAAGGATCTCAAATCATTGACCATTCTTTAAGTCCACCTCAGTGCAACACCAAGTGGTTGACCAAAGCTTTCCTAAAGTCCAATCTCAAAGAGTGTAGTATCGAGTCTCAACCAACCCCAGTCGGAACCGAAGTCAGTTATCTCACTACTTTCTAACGGCTAGGATGAGTCAATTAGGGTTCTAAAGGTCTGGTTAATGCTTTGATGACACCACGCGGAAGCCAAATTTTTCCTCAAGTAAACATGAGGAACATCAGGACATCCAAAGTGTCACATTAACCGTAGCCATCATTTTAACCATTCCAGTATACGCCGGATAGTCGCGATGATCTATTGCTACTTACCTAAGGTACACTAGATCCGGGTGTAGGATCTTTCACTCGAAAATTCCCTTAAAAGAAGGAACAATTTGAAAACATAAATGATTTTTTTAAGGTGACCTCTCTTTGTATGTCCCCAGCAGAGTCGCCAGTTCTGTCATACGGTGAACTGACTTTAATGTGTTTTTAATCGCAATGTCGCGGTTAGCAAGAGTCGCCACCGACTTTTCTTTTATCCAATAAGGAAAGGTGGAAAAGAACAGGAAAGACCTTAATTAGATTTTGGGTTCGGGAGGTACATTATACAAAGGGAAGGTGTTAGCACCCTTTGTATCCATGGTTATCCATGGGCTCTTAATTGCTGGATCACTTATGTTTGTCTGGAAAAAGTGGTGGTGAGTTGTTTAGAAAATGTTTTGAAAAGAGAATTTAACTTTGTAATGATTCTTGTATGAATGTATACAAAGTGGTTATCTCGTTTAGTTTTGAAAGTTGTTTAGAAAAATATAACTCGGTAATGATTCTAGTATGAATGTATACCAAGTGGTGATTTTCTAAAAGATGTGTTGAAAGGTGTGGGGTGTGAAAAATATCTTAGGTGGTGAATCAGCAATTAAGAGTTATACCCACCCAAGGTCTTTATGGGTATTTCCTATCCTTATGAGGGGTAAAATTGTCCTTACTATTGAGAAGTAAGTAGTTTTATCCTTTGGATGTAAAAGGGTCATCGTAGGGTCATCGACTGGTCATTGAAGGCAACATTTGTAAAGATACCTTAGCATTCGAAGGGACGATCATCATTTAACCGTAGGCTATACCGAAGGGTCATCGAGGGACAAAGGCAACATTCAAGGGACTATGATGATTTAACCGAAGGGTCTTTGCTAAGTGCATCCCCACATTCGCGGGACATGACCATAATACCGTAATACCGTAAGGCAACAAAGGGAGGTCCAAGATCACTTATTTAAAGGCAAAGTTTTACAATTAATTAGATAGCCGTAATCAATTAGGTAATTAAGTCCATATTAAAATCGATTAAATAATTAGAATGAATCTCCACATTAAAATCAGCTAAATAATTAGGTAATTTAGGATGAATCTCCACAAGGGTATCCCACAAATAAAGTGGAATACCTAGCCAGCTACTTGTTCCTGGGAATATGTGAACCTTTACAACATTCAGCACACAGGTCAGGATACCAAATCAGGGTGCAATCGAGGATTACACCGCAAATAGAAACGCAGCAGTAAGAATGTCAGGCAAGATAACGCATGATTAACATAGAACAGATCAGATAAGCATAGAACATAACAATCAAAATATTGGCGACTGTCACGTTCGCCTCTGCCTCGCCTAGCGAAGGCCTAGCGAATACTCGCTACATGCTCGCTTAGCGATGTGCTAGCGAGCGGCTGCGGATTTTGAATTTCAGAACAGTACGACCTCAACCTGCTGCATGGCTTATGGCATTCAATTACAGAAATAGCATGGTCAAATATTCAGGGTATTCAGGCATACTCAAACTCATATGCAAAATCTAATTACATATCCAAAAATTCAGTCATGATGCATTATGTATTTAGAGATTACAGATTGGAAGCATAAAATAGTAGTGATGCGCAAACCTGTTTGCAATTGAATTGCAACGTTGAATTGGCAAATCACTTTTGGTATCAGATGGAATTGGGCGGAGGTAACTTCGGTGCGGATGAGCGGCCTTCAGGGTTTCTTTACTCGGAATTCTCTGAGTTAGTCTCCAGGGTTTCTATGCCAGGGTTTCTGTCCGTCCTCGTCTGTTTTCCTTTTTCTTTTTCTGACTGAAGTTGGGGTATTTATAATACTCTTTTTATGACCTAATGGGCTCAGAATGAAGCCCAGAATTTTCTGGTATTCGCAAGCTTCGCTAGGCGAGCGTTGTAGCGAAGGGTTCGCTAGGCGAAGGATTTGCTCGCCTAGCGAGCAGACCAGTTTGGGCCATTTTCTGGATTAGGCCTGTTGTGAGCTGGGCTTTTGTTCCTTTAAGGTCAGTGCCTTGCAGAATAAGTTGGAGTGCCTTTAAGAATGCCTTGGAAGATTAACGGGCAAATTTTGGGGTATGACATATATATATATATATATATATATATATATATATATATATATATATATATATATATATATATATATATATAATATATATATATATATATATATATATATATATATATATATAAGTTGAGGTACGAAGGCCCGACTAAACCTTCCACGAACAGATAAAAAAACAAGAAGAATGGATACAAAAAGGCCTTCAAAGGTCAGCGCTCGACTTCGAAGAACCTGGACCACCTAGTGCATCCTCTCTAGGAACCCGCTAGGAAAGGATTCAACTGATCAGCAGTGAATGTAAGGTCGGGATAAAGCTATCGTGTCTGCTCTAACATTTGATCTCGGACCCTACACACGACGTCCTTAGCCCGTTGAAGGGATTCTTGAGATCTCTATCGTTCCGCATCCATCTCCTCCTCAAGTCTTTTAAAATAATTGATTTGGTCATCCTTCTTCTATTGAAGAGCTTTTTGATCTACTTCGAACTCCTGAAACGCCTCAACCACCTCTTTAGAAGCTTTCTTTGAACATTCTTCTTCATTGAATGCTAACTCCTTTTCAGGTACGGAATTTCCCCGCTCAAGGGCCTCATATTTATCCTTTAATTCATCCTACTCCCTATAAATGTCACTAGCTTGGCCAGTAGCTACCATAAAAATCATGGATCGGGCCCTAAACAAAGTATGGGAAACATCTGCAAAGAGACTCCGCCTATCAGTTACAGATAAGCTTTCGACAAAGACCAAGTCTTCATTAGCCATAACAACAAATTCCTCCGGGGTACTAGGAACTTGAGAAGGAAGAATATCAGGAAGCTGGAAGAAAGGAGTAAGATCCTCCTGCTCAGTACCCTCTGACAAGCGAGCTCGTTTGAAAGAACCTTCTTCAATAGGAGTCAGTGGGCTATCACACTAAGTTCTCTTGATAGGAGAATGGGATGGTGGAGGATCATGAATAGAAAAACCAGTCGCCGCAATAGTAAATTGTTCCACCTCAGTTGGAGTTGTCAATACATCTGACACCTGGATCGTCGGGGCAGAATTAGAAATAACAACAAGAGTCATCGACGTCCATACAAACAAACTGGTCGTAAGACCCTAATCCTTAGTGAGCATGAGAATCTTATTCATATGATCTATGTTATCTGCAAGACACTAGTAACATTAAAAAGAAAAGGGTGCCCCGGACCCCCATCCTCAACAAAGTTTTTTTGTCTCTCAGAATCATAAGATGCAGTAATAATCGCGTAAATATATTCACCTTTTCTTTTGTTGAAAAGAGAGTACTTCATCGGGGCTAAATCTTTCTTCATATTTAAGCCCTTAATACTAGGCGTATAAATCATCTTTCATCAATACCTCCTCGGGGAAAAGAGGGATTATCCCAGAATTGTAAAAAGGAATATGCCAATGAAAATGCACCTTAGACCAATACTTCTGAAAACCACTTCTGCAACAACGGGAACATCCCACCAGGGCCGAAGACAAACAAAAGGAAAGATGAGCTCTTGGAGTAACAGGTTTCACCAGTATGAAACGCTCCAAGAAATTACCTCATTCAGTGGTTAAATAGCTAAACCAAGGTACATGTGGGTGAAAGGAGACCAATCATTGGTCCAATGGATTATCTTGAGAAGTACGGGCCACATAAAAAAATAAAAAAAAGAGATTCAACGAAGGCTTCCAAGATTTATACTAGGCATAATGTTAGAACAACTTTATGAATCTCATGCTCCGGGATGAAGCTGCTAGGGGATAACCTCCAAATGGTCAACGGAATCCACCTCAAAGTTGGAGAAAGGAAAGTCTATCCTTATCCAAAAAAGGCAATCATACAGAGGAATCAAAAAGCCCTCAAAAGAGATTCATACCCTCTCCTCTAACCATACTGGGAGTATCTACCAATAAAAGGGATTGCCAACTGTGATGCTAGCTTTTGCGGCAACCTCAACAGTGTTTAATACGAAAGGAGTCCAAACCACTTCAGTGGTCACCTAGTGGTATCTATTGGCATTAGCCAACTCAATTAGACGGAACCCCTGTCAAGCCAGTACACCAGCTTTATAATGGTCATCAGGGGTGACCTAGGATACAATATGAGACTGCCCTTGGCACTCCAAATGACGAGCGATTTCTACATCGCTGGGATCATGACCAATCACTCCCGAGTATATTTTGACAAAGCTACATATATGTTCCCTCCTATGATGAGCAACTTCTATTGTTTCCTCACTCAATACAGGAGGAGACATTGATATCTCGACAAGGTTTTCACCCCTATCAGACTTCTCCTAAAAAAGAGTCTCCGAAGAATCCCTAGAAGGAGCCTCGTCTGAAAAAGATTCTCTAAAGGACCCTTATATTTCTGAATCTTCACTCAAGAGGATGACTTCCGGTTTAAAATTCCCACTGACATAAGGGACGGGGTTCGAGTCAGACTTTATTCCCCTTTTTGAATATGAAGAAACACTACCCTCAAATCACTCTCGATGATAGTGGGGTTATCATTCATAGTAGCAAAAATACAGTTAAATACTAGAATGAAAAGCTAAATTGAAGAAAGGTACCTCGAAATGTAAGGTCATATGTGATAAAGCATAGAGAAGGCCGAAATTTAAAGCTCTGAAGTGTTGAATATTTGAATATGTAACGAAAGTTACCCCCAGGAAAAAACGCTCTCGACAATAGGAAAAGATTCAAGGAGACAAGGGAAACTCGGTCTAAAAGAGGTCAAAAAATGTCCCTACTATTTCTCTCTATTCTTATATAAGAAAAGGCAATCAAACATATCCGATTGAAATTAAGAAGCAAGTATAGATCAATGCTCATATTTCATCTTAGGAACACACCCAAACTCAAGTGTACTCGAGTGAACAATAATTTACGTCATGCTAACCCACACATTTTTAGGTCACGCATCAAGAGGAAAGAGGTGAAACATTTTAATGATGGGATTTCATTTAATGCTTATGTTCTCCATTACTCTTTGGCAAAACCAAAGTATCACATGTTAGTCGACATCTAGGCGACCATTCTCAAGGGCCAACAAACTACTAAAGACTCCCCCGACATTTCGAGTGTCCGAAGGGAAACTGATCTATATCGGCCAAAAGCCTAGGGACCGATTGATCTACACCGACCAAAGGCCTAATAACACAAGGCTCATTTATCCAACTTGCCCCGTCAGGCCCATGGTATACATACATTCATAAAGTGTTTTCATGTACACAATCTCTAATCTCCATTATCACTATCACTATCTTGAATCCTAAACTGACTTGGGTATTAGAGTGCTAAAAGTGGAGGCACCCCCACCCCATTCCATGCCCTTCATTTGATCCGTCGTATTGGAGAGTAACGAAGCCGATTCAAGATCAACGCATTTGGTTCAAGAAAAACTGAGATCACAAACTTTGATCCATAGAGCCTCATCGCCGTAGTGCTTCGGAAACCTCGCTCCATCATGATTTTTGCAATTCTGTCTATTTTTTGTTCTAGATCGGAACAACAAATATATATTACCTACTCCCATGAATCAATAGCTAGCGGATACAATTTTTATCATGTGTTTCATGAAATAAAACTCACACTTGTATCCTCTTGGTTGTTTCCTCGTCTACAAATTTATTTTATATAGTGAGTAATAATACAAATAAAACACATGGTATTATATGTAAATGAACGTCATAAATTATAGACTTACTATAGGGGTATAAAATTTAAGCCTTTTCTAATTCCTTTCAACATATTGAAAATAATTTAAATATTACACGCTACGCTAATTACAAATTCGGAAGAAAAAAAATATTACTAAGTCTCATAAAACATAAACTTAAGTAGCAACTATACATTTCATATTTGGATCTAGTTGTTTTCCTAAGGAATGTAGCACAATTATCATACTCTGTTGATGATAGACAATAATCAATTTCCAATGACCACTGAATGAACATTGTATAATTAGTAAATGGTAAAATATGAAATACTAAATATAAAAGAAAACACAATTTCAAAGTTACTTGTGAATGGGTAAATGATGCTAAATATAAACTTTATTCCTGTCTCTTACCCGTGGTTATAAGTATGTTTCAATCATGTGTGATTGATTCAATGAAAATTTAATACTAAATGGGTCCAAGAATTCATAAATATATGATTTATTTTATTCTATATAGAAACGATGCATGTACCTAAATGTCAAAACAAAATTGGAAAAATGAAGAGAGACTTAACATTGAAAGTAATTAAGTGCACAAGTTTAAATTGACATTAATTAGCATAGAAAATGTACTTACGTGCACCACAATTGTAGTATAGATATGTACAGTCACTCAATTCCAAACACAAACCTCTTTATATTCTTATGATCAATATAGAAAAGTTCTATATTTGGATCATGTTGTAATTGAACAAGAATGTCTCCTTTAATATCCATGATCAAACATACTGTCGCATCCGCGAAAAACAACCGGCGGGCTAAAACAAAAACAAACACAGAGCCGCCACCGTGCGTTATTTATCCCAAAGAGGGAAAGGAAACGCTCGAAGTAAACCTGGAAAAGACATGGTCTCGCGACCAAAGAGAATGGGATCGGGAGTCGGTTATGCGAAGGGAAGGTATTAGCACCCCTACGCATCCGTCGTACTCGACGGGATCCACGCTCAAAAAGATACGAAAAGGTTGCTAAAACAGAAGTTGCTCACAAACATCACACACACACACACTGAAGACAACACAGGTGGAAGAAGAGGGGAGAGGGCTCGCTAGGATATCGCATCCTATGCCTACGTATCTCATCTGGAATGAGAATCAGAGCTACCGTAGTTCGGCTCACGCACGCGGAAACAAAACACACGCAAAACAGGCAAACATGGAAACCGAACGCCAATCGCTGGACTTACATCAGACTCCGCACCAAACAAACCCACACTGGAAACCAAATGCCACTTGATGGACTTACATCGGACTCCAAGCACACAACAATAGGATACGGAATGCCAATTGCTGGGCTTACATCCATCTCCTACAAACACAAGAAGGATAACACACAAACAAGTTACTAAGGAGTCTGGCACTCGAGCCTAGCAACTGTCAAGCAAACACACACAAAAATAAAAAGGGCGCCCGGAGAGATCTCGCACGACCTCCTGCCTACGTACCTCATCTGGTATGAGGATCAGGGCAACGTAGTTCCCCTTAACAGGGGAGAAACTTTCTCCTAACCAGAGACTGGGAAATGACCAACTAAAAGGGAGACTGACTCGAGCCTAATAGTTATCATGTATTCCACAATGGTCCTAGGTTGAGTTTTCTATCTACTTGCACAGGCAGCAAGCTATCCTAAACAGGCAAAGCAAGGCATGCAAGCACAATCAAAACAAAGCAAACATACACAATTAGCACACACTATATACAGACAAAGTGGGCTCACACAAGGGTCAGGCCGCAAAAGCAAGCCAACTGTATCAGGGTGATGTTAGCTCTTAACCCTAACATTGAGAGTTAGGGTGAAGTAGATGAAAATGGGAAGTGAGGGGTGTGTCTCACAGCTCTTATCCCTGGCCAGGGAGAGCTTCAGACAAAGGAAGTGTGGGTTCAGAAAGTGGGAACCCTTCTACACTTATGACTGACTCAACATGGATCTTGGGTTAATATCCACAATGCATCAACACCAGTTGTGTGAGCAAAGGGATGACTCAACTGAATAGCAGGAGATGGATTGCACATCTCTTGTATCTGCCAATTGCCTTAACAAAGGTCTTTTCCTGCTTGGCACAAAGATAAACAATCACAAGCATTGCCTCTTAAGGAGGACTTCAGACAGGTGCCTGACCAAGTAACAGGCCAGGTCTTCCAGACTACATGGAGTCAGTGAGTTATACCTCAATTGGTTAAGCAACCAAGCAACAGCAAAAGCAAGTTCAAAAGAACTATAGCAACTAATGTACCTGAAAACAATCTAGCTCAGCCAGTACACAACTCAAACAGTCAAACAGATAGTTACAAGTCAACAGTTAACTGTACACAAGCAACAAGCAATGCATCAAGCTATACTCAAATGACTTAGAAGCCACCTACAAAACAAACTCAAGATTAGTTCAACATTGATCAATTAGTCAACTCAAGCAAGTGAATCAAACTCCTCATAGCCATATGCTTCTTAACCTGCAAACCAAGCTCAAACATGAGAAGCAAACCCCTAGGACAAGGCCTAGGGTCAAAGAGGGAGAAATAATTCCAAACAGAACATGAAAATTGGCACAAATCAAGTTCAATCAAATTAGAACAATGTCCAAGTGGTCTCACATTCATATCATACACCAATTTCATTTCACAAAATAAATAGTGCAAAGCATGCAAGTTCAAAGCTCATTGGACCAAACAGAATGAATCACTCCAAACTAACTCAAAAATATTTCAATAAATTTCAAGAAAAATCATGGCTAAACAGCATTCATCACATGATCATCATACCAAAATTCAAGTCATTTGGACAAGTGGAAGCATGTCAAATAAAATCCATAAGACAAGATAAGGCCAAACAAGCTCAAAGGAAGCACAATTTCATACATCAACTTCACACAAGCATAAAACAGAATCTACACATGATAAATGACTCAAACCAAAGCCATGGCAAATTTCAAAGTGTCTAGAATCAATGTGAAAAATTTCAAGTTCATCCAATAAACATCAAGAATTTCACAAATCATCTAAGTTCATGACTCATAAAAGGTCCACAAATGGTCAAACAGAGTAGAAAATCTCAAACAACTTCGAAATGAACTCAAAAATTCTACAAAACTTCACACTCAAACTTAACATCCAGAAGTAGCATCATGCAAAAAATCAGGTCATTTGGCATTGAATTTGCATGGCAAAATAATTTCACAAGTCAAGCAATCAAAGGTGTGACACACATTGTCACACCTACATTCATCATGTCATAACTCATCAACCAGGAATGGGAAAACTACAAACTCTATACCAAAATGTCCCTAAGGATGTCTATTTTAAGCATGCAAAGTTTCAAGAATTTTGGATTAAAACTCATCATTTCATGAAGCTTATGGCATGATAGGTCCAAAATGCATACACATACACAATCCCTAAGCAAAATAAAAATCCAACAGTGCACAATTTCTGGAAAAATATTCATTAAATTCTAGACATCATGAAGAACATTATGCAAAAAATCCCATGCAATTTGGATAATTATTCAATGAGTTATGGAATTTTGAATGAAGGAAAAAAAATAAAAAAAACACATGGAATCATGTATGGACATGGTGAAATAGCATGAACAAAAATGAAATAAGGCAATTTGAGAATGCTTCAGTTGAGGATCGAAGGGAGTGGCATTTTAAACTAGCGCGCGCTACACTTAAAGCCAGGACACGTGGTCCAATGCATGGCGTTATAACACATGAGCGCATGCAGGCAAGGCAAATGAAGATCAAAGCGCGTTTCTGGAAAAAATACCTAGCTGTTCATCATGTTCTTCACACATTCATACGCTCATGAACAAACCATCACCAAAATTAACAAACCTTATATCATTGAAATCCTCTTCCAACGTACAACACAATCTCAAATCAATTTATCCTAATTCTTCCTAGATCCAGAGATTCGAACCAAAACATTTTTGTGCATCAATCTTAAATTCAGCCTAACTACCTCATTTCTCCATGGATTTTAATGATTCAAATTGCAGTGTACTCTACATTCAAGGATCTACCAAATGCATCCATTAATTTCAAGAATTATCACATTCGAAAACTGACCTCAATTGAATGGCAGAAATGATTTCGATGCTTTCAGGCCTTGGCACAGTGAAACAGATGTTCTCCAGCTCTCATATGATGCTTTGGATGACAGTTTTGATGTTAATTGCGCAAGATCTAGCTGAAAACTCGAATTGCCATTGATGAACACACTTGCAACAGTTCTTGAATCTGCTTGAAAACCTTGTTGTCTTGTTTCAATTCAACTCAATTATGCACATGGATGAAGGATTGATCAAGAATGATGCAATGTTTGTGCAGAAAAATGGAGACAAGTTGAGAGAAAAAGTTGAAGAATTTTTGGATCTAGATCTCAATTTCACAATTCTGTTATGATTAGCAAGAAAACAGTTATGATTATCCTTTTATATGTGTTGTTAATGATGTTGTTAATCATGATTAGCCAAAATGCAAGTGATTAAGCAAAAACCAAGTTTTATGACCAATTAGCCAATCCACCCTCATTTGCATATACCAATGGAACAGTGCAAGTTCTGGTTTAAAATCTCTTGGAAATGATGTTTAGAGGCAAATGCAAGTGAAATCAAGTGAATTCAATGAATAATTTTCAAATGGCCATTTTCCCTCCAAAATTCCAATGGAAATTCAAATTTTTTTGCAATGAAAATGCACGGATTATGATGTGCAATTTGGATAGTACATGACAAGAGAAGAATGTGGCAAAAAAATCCACTCCATTTGGCCTTTTGGTTCAAAAGTTATGCACTTTTGAAGTTCAAATTTTCTTGACCAAGATTGATCCATAACTTGCCAACCACACTTGAGAAAATCATGTTCTTGGACTTTTTGGAAAGGTGAGAGCAAGATCTACAACTTTCATGTTGGACAAAATTTCATTTGAAGCATTTTTGGACATGTAATTTTAAGGAGAAGACCTTTCCATTTTTGGCAATTTTGAATTACAAGTCACTTTCTATTTTTGGAAAGTTTTCATCTGACTTTATTTTCTTCATTGTTGATGTTTGAAATGTCAAATGAAACTTGTTTGGACATGAATGAAGTGTTTCTAACCCTCTCCCACCTCCAAATCCATCAGTTGACCTTTGGTTGACTTTTGTTTACTGATAGATGAATTGGCTATGCACAGATGAACTTGGGCCTCAATCTCCTGATGAAATGGCTCAAACATGAAACCCTAGCTTCCATAAGCTCAATAAAACCATATGATGATCCCTCTCTCATTGAAAATCTCATCTCCTTGACAAGCTCTGATTGGCTCAATACAACTGATTAGGGTTGATTAGGGTTGACCAGAGGTCAAAACCCTAATCCCAAGGAATTGATCAAACATAACAAAGCTCTTGGTGATGACAAGACCATGATGATGATGATGATGTACCATTGCCAATAAGATAATGATCAACCTCCTTGAGGAACCAAGAAACCCTAATTTAAAGCACAAACCCTCAGATGGCTAGTGATCAATTCAATAGGACCCTCAAGCTTGAATCTTTTAACCTCTTCATCTTCTGATCAAGACCTATGAGGATGACTTGCTCAATGTTGCCACATGATATGCAAAGATGCAATGACTAATGTCCTAAAAAATGAAATGCAATATGCTAAGCTAGTCCCAAGAGAGGAGGGCAAATTTTGAGGTGTTACAGCTGCCCCTATTCAATCCACTGTGAACCTGTCGATATGAATAGCCTCGGCTTTCAGATGATCAGGGTGAAGAGTGATTGAATACCAAGAACAGACGAACAATTTGCACTCTGATGGGAAAATAATTAACAATGCCTGTCAGAATCGGCAAAGAAGCAATCTTAAAAGAAACACCCGTCTGGTACGGAGAAAGTCGGCCTGAATACCGAAACAGAAATACGTCTGGATAAATGGTAACACAAAGATAACCATGGCCTGAATGCCGCTCGTCAGTCTGCATACTGAACATCGGAATATGAGAGTATTGATATCGGTCTGAATACCGGGAGATTGGCCTGAACACCACCTTGGTCTGAACACCACTTTGGTCTGGATACCACTTCGGTCTGGATACCACTTCGGTCTGGACACCAGAAAGCTGGCCTGAATGCTGCAAGCTGCATCGATCTGAACTTCGGAAGCTTCTTCAACCTGAGAATCGGAAATTGGCCTGAGCGCCACATCGGTCTGAATACCCGCCTCGGTCTGATCACCGGAAGATTGGCCTGGATGCCACAAGTACTTCAACATGATTTGTTGGAAACTTCTTCGATCTGGAAATCGGAAACTGGCCTGAATGCCACAAGTTCTTCATCCCGATTGTTGAGAACTTCTTCGATCTGAACATTGGAAACCGGCCTGAATACCGCAAGTTCTTCATCCTGATTATTGAGAACTTCTTCGATCTGAACATCGGAAACCGGCCTGAATACCGCATCAACTGGCCTGAACGCCACTTCGGTCTGGATACCGGGAACTCTTCATGCCTATCAGCATCGGCAAAGAAACACAGTGATAAATGAGTCAGCCCGCGTGCCAACGACCCATGTCGGGGATAACAAGCCACGAACCGGCTATTCTCCATTCCATCCTAGCCAACGAACACTTCGCATTTAGCTGGGGATTATTCTTTCTCTTACTTTTCTCTTTTTGAACCCCGAAACTTCTCTGATTATCATTTCCATCTCTGCTCGACAGAAATCCTTCCTCCAATATCGCACTACTGGGGAATATCTTTGGTTCACAAACATGATGCTAAACTCCTCGGAGTAACCCCTTCACCTTCGGGCGAAACCACCTCTCAAACAATAACCACGGTTTGAGACTAGCTTATGCTTGCAATAATGATGCATGATCTTTTTCAGCGTAATGCTCCATAATCATGGAAATGCTACGCGATTTATTATGCAATATGCTATGCTTTTCTACATGATGAATGCATAAAAAGTATCCCCCTCAAGGGACTCTTCTGGGGAGCTCGAGACACTCTGCTGAGGAACTCGCAAACACTCCGATCTTCACCCTGCTGGGGAATAGCACTGCTGCTGGGAAATAGGCCACCCTCGCCGGGGATAACCTCCTTTGCACTCGATCCACTTGGGGACTTCGCTGGGGAAAGAACCACCAGCGCTCTGTGGGGAAACAACGGTCTCTGACTTGCTGGGGAATATCAATCTGGAATATCAATCCCGACTCTGCTTGGGGAAACCACCACCCACAGATACCTACGCTGGGAAATAGCAACCTTCGAGCCTGGCCGCTGAGGAAATACCGATATAAAATCTGCTGAGGATATAACCATACCGACCCTGTTGGGGAATCCAAAGACCTTGAATCTGCTGGGAAATTAGTCATATTCTGCTTGGGGGGATGAGGAAAATCTGATACGGAACACCCATCGACTCGTCGAACCTTAGTATTCATCATCCGACTCCAATGTCAGCTTTCCAATTTTGAGAACTCCCAGACTCATCTGGACTTTTCTGATTCATCACCTTGTATTCCCGACCGCTCCGCACTCGACGGAGAGCGAACTCCTGGGATTTATACAGACTTTTCAACCTTCAGACTTTGAAGAGTCTTCTTGATTAATATCCAGGAGCATCGTACGTCCTCGCCGTCTTTTTCACCGTTCCTCAATCCATTCGTCCCTGATTGGACTCCACCGGGATTGCTTAGTCAAAAGCTTCCACATCACAACCTGCAAGTGAGGGAAAAATATCTAACAGTACCTGCAAAAGAGATCGTTAGATAAAAACGTGCCCTAGGCGTGTCAAGATTTCAACACTTGGGTCACTCAACCTTCCGAATAAGATTTCAAATTTTCAATCTTATAAGCATGCATTGGAAGGGACCTGTATGTCTTAAAATGCAAGATTCTTTATCAAAAATAACTGGATGTTTTTGCAATCAAAGCGGTAATGAAAACAAAAACAAAATTATTTGACTGAATAGGCATTTTATTGATTGGAAAAATGTGGCTCAAACTGAGCAGTACAAAGGAAGCAATTCCTGAAAAGAGGTAATTGCGCACAAAAGGAAAAATCTATCCTAATGGCAACGTGAAACCACGATCTCATCGAGTTCCAACTCGGTTACACCCCATATGTCCTCAAACTCTCCTTGCTTTCTGCCTTCTGAACAAGACGTTTCCGACTGATCCCTACCGGGGATTATCCATGTCATATCCAAAGTACAAACGATCATGCCAGACGCAGTTGTTCGTTTCAATCCCTCTTTTGCCTGGACCGCCCTTTCGGGTTTTCAGTCCACCGGGATACCCTTTTTTGCCCAAGCCGCCTTTTCAGGTTTTCGACTTGCCGGGTGTACAGTTTTTTCTTTTTATCCCTAATTTTTGCCCGAACCTTTTCTTTCTGTTTTTTGGTTCGCCGGGATGCCCATTTTTGCCTGGACTATTTTATTCTTTTCGTCCAGCGGGTCTCTTTACACGAAGTATTTTTTAACTGCGTCCGCATTCACAGGGGATGGAAAATCCTCGCCATCCATGGTCGTTAACAACAAGGCTCCGCCAGAGAAAACCTTCTTGACCACGAATGGACCTTCATAATTGGGTGTCCATTTGCCCCTACGATCGTTTTGAGGAGGAAGGATCCTTTTCAGCACCATATCACCTACGTGATACACACGAGGTCGTACCTTTCGGTCAAAAGCACGCTTCATCCGTTGCTGGTATAACTGCCCATGACAAATGGCTGCCAGCCTCTTTTCCTCAATCAGGCTCAACTCCTCATACCGGGTCCTTACCCATTCCGCCTCTTTCAATTTCACGTTCATCAGGACTCTCAAAGAGGGAATCTGGACCTCAACCGGTAGCACGGCTTCCATTCCATATACCAACGAGAAAGGCGTTGCCCCAGTAGATGTACGCACCGACGTTCGATACCCATGCAATGCAAATGGCAACATCTCATGCCAGTCTTTATAGGTCACAACCATTTTCTGCACAATCTTCTTAATATTCTTATTGGCTACCTCAACCGCCCCATTCATCTTCGGGCGATAAGGAGAAGAATTGTGATGCTCAATCTTGAATTCCCGGCACAGTTCTGCCATCATCTTATTATTCAAATTAGAACCATTATCAGTAATGATTCTCTCGAGAACCCCATATCTGCAAATGATGTCTCTCTTGAGAAA
This sequence comes from Lathyrus oleraceus, assembly GCF_024323335.1. Classification (NCBI taxonomy): domain Eukaryota; kingdom Viridiplantae; phylum Streptophyta; class Magnoliopsida; order Fabales; family Fabaceae; genus Lathyrus; species Lathyrus oleraceus. Next base: position 28,200,368 of record NC_066584.1, read on the forward strand.
CCGGGCAACGACCTGCTTCGTCACGTTCGTATAAGAGGCTGCTTCCACCCACTTGGTGAAGTAATCAATAGCCACCAATATAAATCGGTGCCCATTCGAAGCTGTAGGCTCAATCTTTCCAATCATATCAATGCTCCACATAGCGAACGGCCATGGGGACGACATCAAGCTCAAAGGATTTGGAGGCACGTGCACCTTGTCAGCATAAATCTGACATTTATGACACTTCCGCACGAAATTGAAGCATTGGGCCTCCATTGTCATCCAATAATAACCTGCCCTCAACAGCTTCTTCACCATTGCATTCCCACTGGCATGGGTACCGAACGACCCCTCGTGAACCTCTTTCATCAATTGGCTTGCTTCTTTGTCATCAACACATCTGAGCAAGACCCAATCAAAATTTCTCTTGTACAGAACCCCATCCTTATTCAAGTAGAACACCATGGCCAACCTCCGCAGAGTCTTTCGGTCCTTTTTAGATGCTCCCTCACGATACTCTTGGGTCTCCAGATAGCGCTTGATATCGTAATACCACGGCTTCTCATCATCAGGCATTGTGTCAACAGCAAACACATAAGCCGGTCTATCCAGACGTCCCACCTCAACACTGGGGAACTGATTCCACCATTGCACCTTGATCAAGGCGGCTAGGGTAGCCAAAGCATCTGCCAAAGGATTCTCTTCTCTAGGCACATGATGCAACACCACTTTGGTGAAAAACGTCAACAATCTCCTCGTATAATCCCGGCATGGAACTAAATGAGATTGATGCGTATACCATTTCCCGTTAACCTGATTCACAACCAGAGCTGAATCTCCATATATGACAAGATTCTTGATTCTCAAATCAATCGCCTCTTCAATCCTCAATATACAAGCTTCGTATTCAGCCACGTTGTTGATGCACTCAAACGTTAGCCGGGCAGCAAAAGGAATATGGGATCCTTTCGGCGTAACCTAAACAGCACCAACACCGCTACCATTCACGTTAACGGCCCCATCAAACATCAGAATCCATTCGGATTTAGGGTCAGGCCCCTCCTCCGGGATTGGTTCCTCGCAATCTCTCGATTTGAGAAACATGATGTCCTCATCAGGGAATTCAAACTTCATCGGTTGATAATCCTCAATAGGTTGCTGGGCAAGATAATTAGACAATACACTCCCCTTGATCGCTTTCTGAGAGGTATACTGTATATCATATTCAGTCAAAATCATTTGCCATCTCGCAACCCGTCCGGTCAATGCTGGCTTCTCAAAAATATACTTGATTGGATCCATCTTGGAAATCAATAAAGTGGTATGAACCAGCATATACTGCCTCAGTCGGCGAGCAGCCCAGACCAAAGCACAACAAGTTTTCTCGAGCAGTGAATATCTTGTTTCACAGTCGGTAAACTTTTTGCTAAGGTAGTATATGGCATGCTCTTTTCGACCAGACTCGTCATGCTGCCCCAATACGCACCCCATAGACCCCTCGAGGACCGTCAAGTACAGAATTAACGGTCGTCCCTCCACAGGAGGCATCAGAATCGGAGGCTCCTGCAAATATTCTTTTATCTTTTCAAATGACGCTTGGTAATCATTATTCCACCTGACCGTTTGATCTTTTCTCAACAATTTGAATATCGGTTCACACGTGGCTGTTAGATGAGATATGAACCGTGAAATGTAGTTCAATCTACCTAAGAAACCACGAACCTCTTTCTCAGTCCTCGGTTCAGGCATTTCTCGTATTGCTTTCACTTTAGTAGGATCAACCTCGATTCCTTTCTCACTTACAATGAACCCCAGCAATTTACTGGACCGCACTCCGAAAGTGCACTTATTCGGATTCAACCTCAGTCTGAACTATCTCAGTCGGTCGAACAACTTGGCCAGATCTACCAAATGCCCCTCTTCTGTTTGGGACTTTGCTATCATGTCATCAACATAGCATTCAATTTTATGATGAATCATATCATGAAACAAAGTCACCATAGCCCTTTGATAAGTAGCACCGGCGTTCTTGAGACCAAATGGCATCACCTTGTAACAGAAAGTGCCCCATGGTGTAATGAACGTTGTTTTCTCCATATCATCTGGCGACATTTTGATTTGATTATAGCCAGAAAAGCCATCCATGAAGGAAAACACCGAGAACTGAGCTGTATTATCTACCAACACATCAATATGAGGTAATGGAAAATCATCCTTCGGACTAGCTCTGTTCAGATCCCGGTAGTCCACACACATTCTCACCTTCCCATCTTTCTTCGGGACTGGCACAATGTTTGCGACCCAAGGCGGATAATTAGTGACAGCAAGGAAACCAGCATCCCACTGCTTCTGCACTTCCTCTTTTATTTTCATCGCCATCTCAGGTCGAGTTCTACGCAACTTCTGCTTCACTGGAGGACAATCTGCTCTTAACGGTAGCTTGTGCATAACAATATCGGTATCCAACCCTGGCATATCTTGATAAGACCAGGCAAAGATGTCGACATACTCTTTCAACAATGCTACCATTCTGCTCTTGACACTTTCCTCCAAAGCAGCCCCGATTTTCACTTCTCTCTTAACCTCGTCGGTACCCAGATTCACAATCTCAATTTGCTCTTCGTGCGGCTGAATCACCTTCTCCTCGTGTTTCAACAACCTGGCTAACTCCCCTGGCAGTTCACAATCTTCTTCGCCTTCTTCTTCGGCGTGATAGATCGGATTGTCGAAGTCATATGAGGGTGTAACAGGATTGTTATCAATGAGATCCGGAGAAATATCGCATCTGCATGAATGTGGATTCATGCATTGCTTTAGAACCGGAGCGAGACAAATTGAAAAGAAAAATGAAACATTGCCACTTTTATTTTTTTTGTTTTATTTTTTTTAAACTGCAAAAATAAATGAAAAACAGGGAACACCGCTTTTAATTGAAAAACATCCTTTTATTAATGATGCAAGAAATTGCAAAATGAAACATGAGGTGGCCCTTACAATGAACCATTACGTGTCGGGCAACCCGCATGGCTTTCATGCAAATAAAATTGAAAAACAGAAATTATTACTCTTCTAGCAGAGTGACCGTGATGATCTTTTCAGCCTTCCAGTTCTGGATTCCCATCCCTGGTGCGCACGACTTTATCCATTGATCCAATTCGCAGTCACTATCAGCTTCATCACCCACCATACAGATGTGATCTGGATCCAGCATTCCAGCACTGGTGAATGTGAACGACGTACGGCGTCCTCTACCTTGTCCAGACGAGCCTTTGTCCGGCCGATACCCTACTCCAAAGCGGTCTTTCTTGGCGGAGATGTCCATCATCTTCCCCCAACCAGGAGCTTCTCCATTCTTCACCACCTCAGCGGCCTGCTTATATGAAGATATGGACGGTTTCTCCTCTTCTTTTGCAAAAAGAGCATTCTCTACCTTAACGGTTTCAAATGCTTGACTTGGCGTCTCCCATATCTCACCGTCCATTTCAACATATTTGAAAGATGACAAGTGGCTGACGAAGATATCCTCTTCTCCACACACGGTGACGACCTGTCCATCCCAGATATATTTTAATTTCTGGTGCAAAGTCGAGGTCACTGCCCCTGCAGCATGGATCCATGGGCGACCCAACAGGCAACTGTATGCCGGCTGAATATCCATGACATAGAAAACAGACTTGAATACCTCAGGGCCAATCTTCACCGGGAGCTCAACCTCTCCAAACACCGCCCGCTTCGAACCATCGAAAGCCCTTACTATCAAGTCAGTAGGCGTCAAGATCAAACCTTCACAATTCAGCTTTGCCAAGGCTTTCTTCGACAACACATTCAAAGAGGAGCCAGTATCAACCAGCACGTGTGAAAGCACGGCCCCTTTACATTCCATAGCGATGTGTAAAGCCCGATTATGATTCCTCCCATCTACAGTAAGATCCATATCAGTGAAACCCAGCCCGTGGCTGGCATGAACATTAGACATCACCGTCTCCAACTGATTAATCGTTATCTCTTGAGGAACATAGGCTTTCTTCAGAATTTTCATCAAAGCCTCTCTATGACCCTCAGAGCTTAGCAGCAAAGATAGAATTGATATTTTGGAAGGAGTCTGCTGCAGATGGTCTACAAGCTTGTACTCAGACTTCTTGATGATTCTTAGGAATTCCTCTGCTTCATCATCAAGCTCTCTCTCCGACCCAACAGGCGTCGGTGTCACCACAGGAGTACTTTCATTCACTACTGCTTGTTTTCCTTTCGCCCTGGCTAAAGCCTCGGCCTTATCTTTTTTCTCTTTTTCTCCTTCTCCTCCCCTCAGAGCATCAGGAGCAAACAGTCTTCCACTGCGAGTGAAACCACTGGGACCGGCATTATCCACCTTTGAAATGGTGGTTTCACTTGCAGTCTGATCCTCCACTTTCTCTCCATTACAGTAAACTTCCCCACCATAATGCCACGGCACGGCATCATCTTTGTCATAGGGAATTGGTCCAGGTACCGTGATAGTAACTGGAGCCGCCTCCGCCAGAGTTGAAAAATCAACCGGGTCGAAGTAAATCGTTATGGTGGAGACATCATCCTTCCCCATATCAACCTTCTCAACCCTAACACTTCCTTCGTCCATCAGCCTCTGGACAGTCTCCCTCAACAGTATACACCCCTCAGGGGTAACAGTGCACTCAGCACAGCCATTGCCACAGCCCGGATAGACCCCATTCAACAACAACTGCCTCTTGACCTCAGCCAAAGGAGTCTTCAATTGATCAACATTCACCAGCCCGATTCTGTTCTCCTCAGAGATAGCATTCACCCCCCTTTGACCATGCGCGGGCATGGGATTAGCGTTGACATTTGGGGAAGGAGCAAAGTTGATAGCTTTTGAATCCACCAGGTCTTGGACTACATGCTTAAAAGCTTTGTAGTCCTCTACATTATGCCCAGGAGCACCTGAATGAAATTCACATTTAGCATTTTCATCAAAACTGGCTGGCCTCTGATCAAGTCTCAAAGGTGCCAGAGTTCTCAGTTGTACCAACCCCAGATCTTTCAGCTTTTTCAACAAGAAAGAGTAGGTCACAGGCGGCCTATCGAATTGCCGATCGTTCATTCTTCCCCTGACTTGATATCCAGCCCTCTGAGGCCTTTGCTGAAATGGTTGTCTTTGTTGTTGCTGTTGCTGTTGTGCAGGCTGATTATCAGCAGGAATAGTTACCGCAGCAGTGTGCTGAAAGTAACGATCCCTACTCTGTCCTCTCTGAGTGTATACTGCACTGGTATCACCCTCTTTCTTCCTTTGGCCATTTCCGAAGGGCTTCTTCGATCCTGATGACGAAGCGTTACCCTGAATCTTCCCCAGTTTCAACCAACTCTCAATCCTCTCACCGGCCACGACAATGTCTGCGAAATTAGTAACCGGACAACCGACCATTCTCTCAGCGAATGCCCCCTGCAGGGTACCCATGAACAAATCCGACATCTCCCTGTCCACTAATGAAGGTTGCACTCTGGCAGCCAACTCCCTCCATCTTTGTGCGTACTCTTTAAACCCCTCACTTGGCTTCTGAGACATACCCTGCAGTTGGGTACGACTAGGAGCCATATCAGCGTTGAATTGATACTGTTTAAAGAATGCGTCGCCAAGATCCTGCCAGCTCTTAATATTAGAAGACTTCAGCTTGGTGTACCACTCCAAGGATCCTCCAGACAAACTGTCCTGGAAGAAGTACATCCACAACTTCTGATCCATTGTGTATGCAGAGATCTTGCGGACGAAAGCTTGAAGGTGAGTTTTTGGGCAGGAACTTCCATTATATTTATCAAACGCGGGCGCCTTAAACTTCTGTGGGATCACAATCCCCTCGACCAGCCCCATGTTTGACATATTCACAACCCCGGGAGTGGCATAACTTTCGAGAGCCCTGATCTTTTCTACCAGCAACTGAATTTCTTTGTTGGGTGGCTGGACGCCATACTGCCCAAACGGCTCATTGTGCATAGAGAACTGATTAGCTTCTCGGTCTTCCTCTCTATCATCATCAGCCCCAAAGAATGGAGGGAACAGACTGTCCTTCAGATTATGACCCATCGGACCGGGTTGACCACCTGTGGCAGCACCAAAACCACCAACATTTTTTACCACGCCCACAGTTGTTCTTTTTCCGCCTTCTCGAGAACCACCCAGCCCCTGGTTGGAGACACCATCCAGGTTAACACCACTGTTGGCCGCTGAAGCCCGCTCGAGCTTCTCAACTTTATCAGCCAGCGCTTTCTGACCAACTGCAAAACCCTGCATGATGTTGATCAACTCGTTCATTTTCTCTTTCAGCTCGAGAACGTCTGTATTAGGGAGATCCATCAGCCTTGGAGTGTTGCGTCTGGTAAAATATCTGTGAGGACGTGTTGAGTGCAAAGGTACAACTCTACGAGCACGAGCAATGATTCCTGTAACAATCAAGCACGTTAGAACTGATACCTGCAAAATAAAAACAAGTTATTATGATTATGCATGAATGCAGTGTTTATCCACATGAGGAACACTTTGTCTCTTGATCCTGGCTTCATCGAGACAAATAATAATCCGGCAGCAATATTCTGACACTCATCACTTGACTTCATCATACAAATCAGAGATATATGATTTAGCAAAATGCCACCCAACCATGTGTGTGATGTGTGAGTGCATACGGGAAAGCAAATAAAGCTTGAAGATAAATCATTGAATGAAAAATAACCATGCATATCAAGAGTGCACAATAAGTGCCATAGTCATACATCAAAGTTGATACAATTCAAATACAATTCCCCAGAATCAGGAAGGAAATACAAGCAAATGAATTCCGTCAACAGGCCTGACGGTAATCCACACAAATAAGAAAGGTCTAGCCTGATGAAGGTCCCACCGAAGGCCCTATATCATCAACCATCCTCGCAAACTCTGCGGCGAACCTGAGCTCGGTGTTCTCTTGCTGTAATCTCCCCACCTCCTTCTGGTGAATCTTCATCTGCCTGAAGTAATGATCTCTCTCAGCAATGTAATGATCTCTCTCGGCGATATAATGATCTCTCTCAGCGATGATCTTCACATTCTCTGTTTCCTTAATCTTCAGCTTTGCCTCCCACTCAGTGATGAAGACTCTGACTCTGTCTTCCCTCTGATCCCTTACGAGAATTTGCCTCCTCTTCTGATCTTCAATGACCTTTGAAGCTCTGGCTAGCTTCTCCTTAGTGATGTCGTGCTCCCTTGTCGACGACGCTAAGGCTTGACTGACCTTGCCATAGTAAGCGGTATCCATCTCAAAGCGCTTCACCTCCAGGGCATGTCGCTTGTCCTGATCTTCCATCCTCCCTATGATCTCCTGATTAGCCATCTGAACTCGAGCGACACTCATCTCCAATTCAGTTTTCTCTGCAAGCAACTGATCTCTCTCCCGCTTCATCTCTAGGAACTCTTCCATACTAACAGAAGAAGGAGATTCCTCAATCAACGGATACCAAGGATCAACCATAGGAAACGGTAGACAAGTAAGCTCCACTCTCTTGCTGAGCCAGTCATCAAACGGAGGAAAAGACCTGTTATTGGCTCTACCCCAAGAAAACTTGCCTTTCCTTTGAATGTTGCGCCATGCATCAGATACCTGCCTTAACTTGGCCTGATTGCCCTCAACCGGGAAGTACAAAGTTTCCTGAATCTCGCTCTTGAGAGGAGGAACCTCCATAGAGAATCCCATTTGTCTCTTAAGAAGCGTAGGGTTATACTTAATACAACCCTGAACTCCTATAAGAGGCACATTGGGAAAACTTCCACAGCTGCAGATGAAATCTTGTCCAACCCCACTACTATGAGTCCAAGCTATGTCTTTGGCCCTCAAACCCATCAGCTTGGTCGCCCAATTGACAGTATGGTCAAGAAGAACAAAAGCACCCCTGGAAGGCAAATATCCCATAAACCACTTGTATAGCAGCTGAGTGCAACATCGAACCAATCCCCCACGCCTCTTCTCGTTCCGATTGTGGACCGAGTAATAGACATCTCCGATCAACGTAGGGATAGGATTCCTCTGAACAAACAAGCGGATGGCATTAATATCCACGAAGCTCTTCTGATTAGGAAACCGAATGATCCCATATATGCTCACAGCAATCAAGGCACAGACAGTCTTCCAATTACCCAACTCAGCATGCTCCTTGGCCTTAGCTTCTAGGAAACTCAGATGAAAACCAGGCAACTTCCCATTCTCTTTCAGACTCCCCTTAATCATCTCCGGACTCAAATAAAGAGCACGAGATATCCCACCAATATCAGGTTCTTCCTTAGTAGCATAGAAAGGAACCTGGTTTCTGATCTGAATGCCCAAGATACCAGCATAGTCCTCCATCAAAGGCCCCAATAAGTAATCCGGGAAGACGAAACACCTCAAACCAGGATCATAAAACTGGAGAAGAGTATGAATGGCGCTCCTGTCTCTGTCAGCGAGTCTGAAAACCATCTTCAGAATACTCCCATACGTCTCACGGAACATCCCCACATGGTCGGGTGTAATCAATGCTATCATATCTCTCAACGCACTGATCTCTGGGTCAAAGAAGCTGTAGACAACATCATCCTTCAAACCGGTCCTCATATCTGAGCAAGAAGTCTCTCGACCAGGATCTCGATCAAAAATGTCCCTGCATATGGATAAACATGTGTTAGATGCAGGTAAATGCAAAATGTTATGATGCTGATGAATGAATGCAATGCATTGTGCCATCCTCCAAGTCATCTGATCATCTGTTGCACCGAAACCTGATCTCTGAACTGATCACAACCATCTGAGGTACTGAGCAAACACAAGTCCAACTTGGGAGTTCCGAAATAAACGGAACTGAAAGATACATCATCATCATCATTAGACAATCTCTGAGCAGATAACCGCAACAATCTCTGAATCGGCCCAGGGAATCCTGAAATAAATGGATCCCCACTGATAAATAACACGGACAGCACTCCGGCGTCTCAGAAATAAATGTCCATAAATCCGACTTATAAATAGGACTCCGATCAACGGAACCAATAGTCACCATCAAAGTCACCATCTGAACATGCATCTGTAAGAATCACCCTCCCCTCACAGGTAAATTCTAATCAGGTCATCCTAAGGCGGATAATAGTCTCGACAATCGGGCAAAGATACTCAACGGGTTTGCCCTTTCGGGTGTGCCGTTGTAGCTCTCTTAAGATCGTCTAAACTAAAGATCTGGGAAAGATCGGTCACCGAAGTCAATAGTTCAAAAGAGGTAACCCAACCAAAGTGGAAAACCCCACAAAGGAAGAGCTCTCTCAGATGAACCTCGTCCGGCTGGTGGTATGCCATGTCGCAACAACATGCCCAACCAGCATGTGAGGAACGTGAGACCACATTAATCCTAGGTGTATACTCGGGTCTGGGTTTTAGCCCCACTCAGAACACCCACCCCAAAATAGAGGAACCACCTGTACAAAGGACATCAACATGATAGTATGATGCATGCAAATATTTATGCAAATATATACACAACAGAATAATAAATGCAATAAATAGAGCAACACAAGCAACCTAAACTATCCTAGAACGCTAGGAGAGACTCGCTTAGGGAAGATGGACCAGCAATAGGTCAACTTCTAAAATCCCCAGCAGAGTCGCCAGCTGTCACATCCGCGAAAAACAACCGGCGGGCTAAAACAAAAACAAACACAGAGCCGCCACCGTGCGTTATTTATCCCAAAGAGGGAAAGGAAACGCTCGAAGTAAACCTGGAAAAGACATGGTCTCACGACCAAAGAGAATGGGATCGGGAGTCGGTTATGCGAAGGGAAGGTATTAGCACCCCTACGCATCTGTCGTACTCGACGGGATCCACGCTCAAAAAGATACGAAAAGGTTGCTAAAACAGAAGTTGCTCACAAACATCACACACACACACTGAAGACAACACAGGTGGAAGAAGAGGGGAGAGGGCTCGCTAGGATATCGCATCCTATGCCTACGTATCTCATCTGGAATGAGAATTAGAGCTACCGTAGTTCGGCTCACGCACGCCGAAACAAAACACACGCAAAACAGGTAAACATGGAAACCGAACGCCAATCGCTGGACTTACATCAGACTCCGCACCAAACAAACCCACACTGGAAACCAAATGCCACTTGATGGACTTACATCGGACTCCAAGCACACAACAATAGGATACGGAATGCCAATTGTTGGGCTTACATCCATCTCCTACACACACAAAAAGGATAACACACAAACAAGTTACTAAGGAGTCTGGCACTCGAGCCTAGCAACTGTCAAGCAAACACACACAAAAAGAAAAAGGGTGCCCGGAGAGATCTCGCACGACCTCCTGCCTACGTACTTCATCTGGTATGAGGATCAGGGCAACGTAGTTCCCCTTAACAGGGGAGAAACTTTCTCCTAACCAGAGACTGGGAAATGACCAACTAAAAGGGAGACTGACTCGAGCCTAATAGTTATCATGTATTCCACAATGGTCCTAGGTTGAGTTTTCTATCTACTTGCACAGGCAGCAAGCTATCCTAAACAGGCAAAGCAAGGCATGCAAGCACAATCAAAACAAAGCAAACATACACAATTAGCACACACTATATACAGACAAAGTGGGCTCACACAAGGGTCAGGCCGCAAAAGCAAGCCAACTGTATCAGGGTGATGTTAGCTCTTAACCCTAACATTGAGAGTTAGGGTGAAGCAGATGAAAATGGGAAGTGAGGGGTGTGCCTCACAGCTCTTATCCCTGGCCAGGGAGAGCTTCAGACAAAGGAAGTGTGGGTTCAGAAAGTGGGAACCCTTCTACACTTATGACTGACTCAACATGGATCTTGGGTTAATATCCATAATGCATGAACACCAGTTGTGTGAGCAAAGGGATGACTCAACTGAATAGCAGGAGATGGATTGCACATCTCTTGTATCTGCCAATTGCCTTAACAAAGGTCTTTTCCTGCTTGGCACAAAGATAAACAATCACAAGCATTGCCTCTTAAGGAGGACTTCAGACATGTGCCTGACCAAGTAACAGGCCAGGTCTTCCAGACTACATGGAGTCAGTGAGTTATACCTCAATTGGTTAAGCAACCAAGCAACAGCAAAAGCAAGTTCAAAAGAACTATAGCAACTAATGTACCTGAAAACAATCTAGCTCAGTCAGTACACAACTCAAACAGTCAAACAGATAGTTACAAGTCAACAGTTAACTGTACACAAGCAACAAGCAATGCATCAAGCTCAACTCAAATGACTTAGAATCCACCTACAAAACAAACTCAATATTAGTTCAACATTGATCAATTAGTCAACTCAAGCAAGTGAATCAAACTCCTCATAGCCATATGCTTCTTAACCTGCAAACCAAGCTCAAACATGAGAAGCAAACCCCTAGGACAAGGCCTAGGGTCAAAGAGGGAGAAATAATTCCAAACAGAACATGAAAATTGGCACAAATCAAGTTCAATCAAATTAGAACAATGTCCAAGTGGTCTCACATTCATATCATACACCAATTTCATTTCATAAAACAATTAGTGCAAAGCATGCAAGTTCAAAGCGCATTGGACCAAACAGAATGAATCACTCTAAACTAACAAAAATATTTCAATAAATTTCAAGAAAAATCATGGCTAAACAGCATTCATCACATGATCATCATACCAAAATTCAAGTCATTTGGACAAGTGGAAGCATGTCAAATAAAATCCATAAGACAAGACAAGGCCAAACAAGCTCAAAGGAAGCACAATTTCATACATCAACTTCACACAAGCATAAAGCAGAATCTACACATGATAAATGACTCAAACCAAAGCCATGGCAAATTTCAAAGTGTCTAGAATCAATGTGCAAAATTTCAAGTTCATCCAATAAACATCAAGAATTTCACAAATCATCTAAGTTCATGACTCACAAAAGGTCCACAAATGGTCAAACAGAGGAGAAAATCTCAAACAAATTGGAAATGAACTCAAAAATTCTACAAAAGTTCACACTCAAACATAACATCCAGAAGTACCATCGTGCAAAAAATCAGGTCATTTGGCATTGAATTGGCATGGCAAAATAATTCCACAATTCAAGCAATCAAAGGTGTGACACACATTGTCACACCTACATTCATCATGTCATAACTCATCAACCAGGAATGGAAAAAATACAAACTCTATACCAAAATGTCCCTAAGGATGTCTATTTTAAGCATGCAAAGTTTCAAGAATTTTGGATTAAAACTCATCATTTCATGAAGCTTATGGCATGATAGGTCCAAAATGCATACACATACACAATCCCTAAGCAAAATAAAAATCCAACAGTGCACAATTTCTGGAAAAATATTCATTAAATTCTAGACATCATGAAGAACATTATGCAAAAAATCCCATGCAATTTGGATAATTATTCAATGAGTTATGGAATTTTGAATGAAGGAAAAAAAATAAAAAAAACACATGGAATCATGTATGGACATGGTGAAATAGCATGAACAAAAATGAAATAAGGCAATTTGAGAATGCTTCAGCTGAGGATCGAAGGGAGTGGCATTTTAAACTAGCGCGCGCTACACTTAAAGCCAGGACACATGGTCCAATGCATGGCGTTATAACACATGAGCGCATGCAGGCAAGGCAAATGAAGATCAAAGCGCGTTTCTAGAAAAAATACCTAGCTGTTCATCATGTTCTTCACACATTCATACGCTCATGAACAAACCATCACCAAAATTAACAAACCTTATATCATTGAAATCCTCTTCCAACGTACAACACAATCTCAAATCAATTTATCCTAATTCTTCCTAGATCCAAAGATTCGAACCAAAACATTTTTGTGCATCAATCTTAAATTCAGCCTAACTACCTCATTTCTCCATGGATTTTAATGATTCAAATTGCAGTGTACTCTACATTCAAGGATCTACCAAATGCATCCATTAATTTCAAGAATTATCACATTCGAAAACTGACCTCAATTGAATGGCAGAAATGATTTTGATGCTTTCAGGCCTTGGCACAGTGAAACAGATGTTCTCTAGCTCTCATATGATGCTTTGGATGACAGTTTTGATGTTAATTGCGCACGATCTAGCTGAAAACTCAAATTTCCATTGATGAACACACTTGCAACAGTTCTTGAATCTGCTTGGAAACCTTGTTGTCTTGCTTCAATTCAACTCAATTATGCACATGGATGAAGGATTGATCAAGAATGATGCAATGTTTGTGCAGAAAAATGGAGAAAAGTTGAGAGAAAAAGTTGAAGAATTTTTGGATCTAGATCTCAATTTCACAATTCTGTTATGATTAGCAAGAAAACAGTTATGATTATCCTTTTATATGTGTTGTTAATGGTGTTGCTAATCATGATTAGCCAAAATGCAAGTGATTAAGCAAAAACCAAGTTTTATGACCAATTAGCCAATCCACCCTCATGTGCATATACCAATGGAACAGTGCAAGTTCTGGTTTAAAATCTCTTGGAAATGATGTTTAGAGGCAAATGCAAGTGAAATCAAGTGAATTCAATGAATAATTTTCAAATGGCCATTTTCCCTCCAAAATTCCAATGGAAATTTAAATTTTTTTGCAATTAAAATGCATGGATTATGATGTGAAATTTGGATAGTACATGACAAGAGAAGAATGTGGCAAAAAAAATCCACTCCATTTGGCCTTTTGGTTCAAAAGTTATGCACTTTTGAAGTTCAAATTTTCTTGACCAAGATTGATCCATAACTTGCCAACCACACATGAGAAATTCATGTTCTTGGACTTTTTGGAAAGGTGAGAGCAAGATCTACAACTTTCATGTTGGACAAAATTTCATTTGAAGCATTTTTGGACATGTAATTTTAAGGAGAAGACCTTTCCATTTTTGGCAATTTTGAATTACAAGTCACTTTCTATTTTTGGAAAGTTTTCATCTGACTTTATTTTCTTCATTGTTGATGTTTGAAATGTCAAATGAAACTTGTTTGGACATGAATGAAGTGTTTCTAACCCTCTCCCACCTCCAAATCCATCAGTTGACCTTTGGTTGACTTTTGTTGACTGATAGATGAATTGGCTATGCACAGATGAACTTGGGCCTCAATCTCCTGATGAAATGGCTCAAACATGAAACCCTAGCTTCCATAAGCTCAATAAAACCATATGATGATCCCTCTCTCATTGAAAATCTCATCTCCTTGACAAGCCCTGATTGGCTCAATACAACTGATTAGGGTTGATTAGGGTTGACCAGAGGTCAAAACCCTAATCCCAAGGAACTGATCAAACATAACAAAGCTCTTGGTGATGACAAGACCATGATGATGATGATGTACCATTGCCAATGAGATAATGATCAACCTCCTTGAGGAACCAAGAAACCCTAATTTAAAGCACAAACCCTCAGATGGCTAGTGATCAATTCAATAGGACCCTCAAGCTTGAATCTTTTAACCTCTTCATCTTCTGATCAAGACCTATGAGGATGACTTGCTCAATGTTTCCACATGATATGCAAAGATGCAATGACTAATGTCCTAAAAAATGAAATGCAATATGCTAAGCTAGTCCCAAGAGAGGAGGGCAAATTTTGAGGTGTTACACATACCAAATTTCTTAATGAATCTTCATGGGAACTTCCGTCTCATTTTAGATATGGGTGGATGAACACTTTCCTTTTATGCTCGCACCACCTAAAATAACTTTTTTAGGCAAGTGATCAACCATATTTGTACTCGGTTGGACAACACTCATCGATGTCTATTTTTTCATCATAAAAATAATATCAACATAGAGCGCATATGTCATGTTATAAGACCACAAAATAGATGAAATACACAAAACGAATAATTGTATATACCACATAGAGCTTGTATAACTCTTTATTGCGCAATTTCCGCTTATGTGCTAATCTTTCTTCCAACTTCTTATCATAGAGCTTGTTTATCTCTTTCTTTTGCAATTCCCACTCTTGTGCTAATTTTTCTTCAAAAATGTTATCATATAGCATGTCCATATCTTTCTTTTGCAATTCTCGCTCATGGGCTAATTTTTCTTCTAACTTCTTATCAACGAGCTCGTCCATCTCTTTCCCTCACAAATCATTCCTCTTTCTCGATGTTCTTAAGTATAATCTGTTGGTGTAAGCCCTAAAGGCCAATACTTTTGGTACTTGTATCGAATTATTTATTAATAATAAAAGGCTTTTTCTTTATTATGTTTGTTTAATAAAGTCCCTAGAATAGCTAGTCCGTTTAATGTATCAAGTGTGACTTAATCATGAGATCACATTAAACATAAGGACACTATTCTTAAAGTATCCGTAGTCGAGCTTTATTGTGAAGTGGGATAACATTAAAGCATGAAGACTATTATGCTTATAGACTGATGATCACATCTCATGCATCATGGATAAGGAGTTATCAAGTCTCAAACATAGGTATGAATATTAAGAGTAATATTTATACCAGATTGACCCGCTATGAGAATACTATATAGAAAGTTATGCAAAGTATCATAAGTTGTTCTCATGGTGATAATGGTGTATACCACTCTTCGACCTGAAACCACTATGGACCCTAGATGTAGAGTCGAGTGCTTTATTGCTGATCAAACGTTGTCCGTAACTGGATAACCATAAAGACAGTTGATGGGTACTCCACGACGCATGCTAAGGGAGATGAGTGACCTAGATGGAATTTGCCCATCCTGCGTAACAGGATAAATGTCTATGGGCCCAATATTGAACTGGACAAGGATGACACGGTCTATGCCTTGTGTTCAATATAGACATAAGGGCAAAAGGGAAATTATACACATAATTATTATCACAGAAGGATTTGTCAGATCACATGACATTTTCGTGTCTTGGGTAGCAGTGATGTGTTGCTAGATACCGCTCACTATTTATTATGTTAAATACGTGATTTAATATAATTACCAATGCCGCGAAAACCTATAGGGTCACACACAAAGGACGGATTGATGAGAGATAGAGTAATTAAGGAATACTGTAATGTACGGTGCCCTTAAGTGAATTATAGAACATCGTAAGGTACGGTGTACTTAAGTAGAATACGAAACATGGTAAGGTACCACGAGCTTAAGTGATTTTGGCATATTATAAGATATGGGCCATATTTGAGTGGGCTTTTTAGCTTGCAACCCACACAAGTGGTTCTATAAATAGAACCCTTGAGTAGAAGCATTGTCACTCTTGCAATTTTGTTTCTCTCTCTCTCTCTCTCTCTCTCACTCAAAGCCTTCATTCATAGCAGCTAGCACTAAGATTGAAGGAATCCGTTCGTGTGGACTGAGTAGAGGCGTTGTCATCGTTCAACGTTCGTGATAGCCACAAGAGGTAACGATTCTATCACTGATCATGCCCATTCGTAAGGATCATTAAAGGAGAAATTTTAAATTCCGCTGCATTTTGGATCGCCATTCTCCTTCATAATCACAGGCCGATGGCTTATCCAACACCACAGACACATCCACCATGCTCCTTTTTTCCAACTGCTTATACTAATCTATCATGTCATACATTTGAAACTAAGGAACCTTGAATGACCATATCAACCAACTAATCCTACAAAACATGAACAATATTTCATTACCAAAGCCATTTAAATTACATTTAATATTCAAATTGACAAAAGAATATACTTACAATTTTCTCAGCGACTGCACATGAAGCATCTGAAGTGAACTCTCTGTCTGGTCTTTGTTAGACCCTCTTTCACTTCTCATGTCATGATGCTAGATATGGGTTTTTATCACAACTTAGTGAGCCATCTCCAATTGTTTTCTTTTTTCATTAATCATTTCTTCCTCGAGTTTTCTATAAACCCCACAAGATAATCAATGAGGATATTTATTTTTATCATTGTTTTCTTTTTCTGATTGACTCTTAACTTATTATAAACATATTGAAAATATTAATTTATAGGATTGTATCTAAAAAACATCAGCAAAACACAATGTGGTTATACTTCAAAAAATAAAATTACTACTAACCAAAAATTTAGTAGAACTACGAGACTCGACAAACTCCTCCCAAGTTTCCTTATCAATAAAATTATATATCACAGTTGGATGCTCAAGAACATGCTTAAGCTTTCTAATGTAATCATGTGTTAGTTGTGACTTAAATACCCTCCAAGGCTCACCAACATAAAAGATCCATTTATTTATCAACTTATTGTCACTTACTTCAAACTCAAAAAATGACTACAATTACATAAATAAGTAGGTATTAGTAATTTAAAAACATATACTATTGAATCATGTAAATTAAAATTAATACTTGAAGCTTTGTCCATATACTTTTTTTTAATCTTCTAATGCCTGACTCCAATCATCTATCAAAATGCTCACTTTATTACGTCCGAAAAACATCACATAACTCCTAAAGAGGGAAACGTTCTTACCATAACAAGTCCATTTTTTTATGATCAAACTCAATCGATAACTTAACACATATGTTACAGACTTTTGTTAATTCAGTCATCATTGTATTACTTCTATATTTTCTTTTTCTTTTATTCTCATTAGTAGAGCACCCATTTGTATGAATGGGGCTAGATGAATGGTTCATTTATGTCCAAATCAACAATAAAAGAAAAACAACAACAACAACAACAACACATTAAACATTTAGAACTTAAACACTAAACATCAACAATAACAATAATACACCTTCAATAACTCAATAATAGTAAAACCATCAATATCTCAATAACAACAACACATTAAACATTTAAAGTTTAGGCTCTTAACAACAACAATAACAACAACAACAACAACAACAATATTATACATAACATATCTCAACAAACCTAACAACATTAGTGTTAAGATCATATCAAATATCATACTAGAACTCAAATCTACTTACCTAATATGAAAATGATGAAACATAACGAGTTGAATCCGACTTACCTTTGAAATTGTTGTTTGGACCACATAAATGAGCAAAATATTTCCAAACTCCATAAATATGGTCTCTTGGACTCTTTTGATTATGAGCCATATGAGACATGTAAATATTGTTTACTTGGTAAGATGACAAAGTCTTAATTTATAGGAAAAAGTGAATGCATGAGTGATCTTTTTACCCTTATAAATAATTGTGTATGTGGACCTCTGAATACATCTTCCCTAGGAGGTTTTCAATACTTCATCGCATTTGTTAATTATTAGAGTAGATACGGTGTATTTAATGAAACACAAATCTGAATCTTTTGAAAAGTTCAAAGAATTCAAAATGAAGTACAAAAATAACTTGGTAAGAATATTAAAAACCTTTGATTAGACTGATACATTGAATATTTAAATCTAGAATTTGATGACCATATAAAATAGTGTAGGATTCTATGCTAACTCACTCTTACTAGAACACCACAATGAAATCATGTATCCGAGAGAAGAAACTTAACCTTGTTGGACATGCCCTGATGCATGATGAGTCATGGTGATCTTCCGAATTCTTTTTGAAGACATGCTCGATTGACAAGAGTTTACATACTTAACCATGTTCCACCCAAAAGAGTAGAGCAGACACCATATGATATATGGAGTGGTAAGAGACCACATATGTCTTACATGAAGATTTTTTATTACAAAATTTATGTGAAACTACAAAATTCAACTAATCTTGAGCTCAAATATGGTAAATACTTTTTTGTATGAGTGTCCTAAAAAACAAGTGGATATTACTTCTACAATGCTTCTAAGGAAAAAGTGTGTGTAGCTATAACTAGAGTGTTCATAGAAAAAGACTTTAAAATGTTATCCCTTGTGATTATACCGACGTTACCTTACACACATTCTTGAATGGTTCTTCATCTACATCTCTCGCCTAGCACTATTTATAGCCATATGCTTTTCCGATTTTCACGAATTTTTCATGAGATGAACTCCAACTCTCACTTTGAGACGACACCATCTCAAAATTCATATAGGTGAAGTTCATTTTGTATCTATTTCTTGAGATACATATCCTCGATATTGAACTTCATTAAGAGATTGAAAAAACTCAACCTTCAATATGTAATAGTCAACATTGTCATAGAATGTTGCATAAACATTCAAATTAACGACTTGTTATTACCCGTTGAATCTTAGGTTAAGGGTTGTTAACTTCATATTGGGTTGTTACCGTTGTTGAAACCCTTATTCCGGGAGTTTCAAACTCATACCTCTCGAGGTAGTGTTTACTAAATCTTTGGCCAGTGGTTTAGTAAATGGATCAAGCAAATTATAGCTTGATCATATATATGTGAATGAAATGACTACATCCTTAATCAATTTTCTCACAAAAGAATGTTTAAGACCTACTTGCCTAGACTTTATTTTATACACTTCTTGTATGCTCTAGGTAAAGTGGTTTGACTACCGCAATGTATAAACATATTTGAAACATTGTATTTAGTCAATGAAACTTCCAACATAAGGTCCCTCTATCATTTACCTTCTTCACCAACAGAAGCAAAAGCCTTGAACTCTAATTCTATGGTTGAGAGATTGATCCACATTTCTTTCTTGCTCTTTCAAGAAATTGCACCCCCGACTAGTGTAAATATCCATCCAAATGCAAATTTATGATATTCAACAATTGATATTCAACTCGCATTGGTATATCCTTCTAATATGGAAGGAAATCTACCATAATGGAAACCAAGATTTTTGGTTTTCATAAGATAGCCAAAAATCCTAATTATGGCCTTCTAGTGCTCACCATTTGGATTGATAGTAAAATCTAATAATTTAACTAATTGCAAATGATATGTCGGGTCTGGGAGATTGCATGCACTTACATATTCCAATTGAGCCACAACTCTTCCATCATTATTTTAAAGTTTAACACTAGGATCAAATGGAGTACTCGCTTTCTTGAAATGTAAGTGTTTGAACTTACCAAGTACTTTCTCAACATAATGTGTTTGATTAAGTTCATAACCCCCACTATTTATCTTTATTTTGATCCCCAAAAGTGTGTTAGCTAGTCCAAGATCATTCATCTTGAGTGTGGAAGTTATAAACCTCTTTGTTTCTAAAATTCCATTCACCTCGTTGTTAATGATCAACATGTAATCAACATAGTGACAAAATAATATCACAATGTTCCCACACAACTTTGTGTACAAATGCTTTTCATAAGAATTAGATGAAGAATATTTTTAGATGATCATGTGTGATGAGGCAAGAAGGTTTTTAGATGAAGTGAGATATGAAATTCAGAGAAATTTAAAGTAGTATAGTATGAATCGCAATGAGTACCTTAATTATGTTCACTTGTCTCAAATCTTAAGTTCTCTATGTCCAACCTTCTTGATCAACTTCATCATTGATTTTCATGACACTTTTGATCCTTTTCTCTTTGATAATCTTTGTCTTCATCAAAGTTGAACTCGATATAGGATATATTCTTCACAATCTCCCCCTTTTGATGATGACAAACTCTTTGACTTTGTGCTTTGATAATGATTGAAAATTCCTCCCTAAGTTGCGTGTCTCCCTATTAATTGGTGAATCTTGCAATGACATAGTCAAACTTTTGATGTCATTATTTCAGTGCTTATTTTTTAATCCATACAAGGGTTTGACAAGCTTCTACATCTTTTGTTCATTACCATGAAGCACATAACCTTATGTTTTCTCCATGAAAATCTCCTCATCGAGATATCCATTTTGGAATTTTGTTTTGACATCTATTTAATGAACTATAAGTTCATGCAAAGAAACTAATACAAATAATACGCTAATTGTCGACATCCTTGCTACCAATGCATATGTGTTGAAATAATCATCACCTTATTTTTGCCTAAAAAAATCCTTGATCATTAATATAGACTTGTAAATGTTTAGCGTACCATCATATTATGATACTTCCTTCTAAACAAGAGGAGTCTCTTGAAGTTATTGCTTCCTTATAAGTCTTGGGATCATCTTCCACTTTTTGTGTATGGCCTACAAAAGTACATTTGATCTCTCGAAAACCTAACTTAATCCTCTTCTTTTTTCGACTAGACCATTTGTTGTGGTGTACGAGGTGTGAAACATTCATGTATAATGTATTATTATTCACAATATACATCAAATTCAATAGAAAAATATTCTCCACCCCTATCACTCATAAATGATTAGTAATAGTTAACATACATATTTATGCAAAAGCAAAATGAATATAAAAATGTATACTTGTCATATTTATATTAGTGCATTACGACAATCACTATCACTATCATTTGAAATGAAATAACTATATAAATTCGGATTCATAATAGTAATTTTTCCTATGTTCAGAATATGTCCACGACACAACAATTCATTCTTTGATACTTGAAACAGAAGCCTTGATTGCCATTATTTGACCTACTATAATATTGTTAGAAAAATAATTTAAATCAATTGGACATAGGCTAGAATCAAGAATTGATCAATTTCCTTATAGTATTTCAAACACCCTCAAATTGTCTTAGACGGATGAAAACTTGATTGTAGCGAAGAGTGTCTGAAATTTATTTTAGAGGATATGCATTTTTGTTATGATTTTCTGAATCCAGAATGCTCAATTTATAATTCAAACTGATGTTGTTTCATAAGGTTGCGACCATTGATGAAACACACACTTTCAGCAACATTTTTGTTAAATGTTGTGTTGTTTCGCATACAACAGCACTTTTCAAATGTTGCATTGTTTCGCCTACAAAACACTTTTACCAAAATATTGTATTGTTTCGCCTACAGCAATAGTTTTCAAAGATTGTACTGTTTCACATTATGCAACACTTCACGAAGTGTTGCCTATTTCTGAATTCAAAATACAAACTGTCTACTACAACACTTCACAAATATTGTCTATTTCTGAATTAAAAAATTAACATTCATTTCTATATTTTCTTGTCATTTTAAAACACACTCAAGATTATTAATTCTTACTGATTCATAACAACTTTTTCGAAAGACTAGATCTCCTTTATTAAAGTTTCTAGTTTTAATCTTTTGTGTCCTTGATTTTTAGAGAATGCCTAATTATGTGTGTGCTAGTTCTCAAACCACTACAAATAGGCAAATATTTTTTCTCATGTATAGTTATATAAATATAAAATATAAATATTAAAATACATGTACACATATATAATATATCTATAAATATTTACATAATATATTATCTAAAGAGCACTCATTTAACATAACAATTTATTTAATTAGATATTGTTCAAAGGAGAATTTAAAAAAAAAAAGTAAGTTCAGTAAAATAATCATCCGTAAAAAAGAAAATTCTAAATTATTAATAAATCGATTACTAAAATAAGCAAGAGAAATATAATTGAAAGGAAAAAAAAACAATACAGTATGCTTTGTAAGTTATGACATTTTTAAAACAAATGAAAGTTGTTGAACCGTCTTCCCAAAATAATGAATTGATAGAATTGAATTGAAGAGGAAATTAAGATTAGACTATGTCATCATTGAAACAAAGTCATAAATTTAAACTTAAAAAAAGAAAGAAACAAAAGAAGAACATAGAAGTCAATTCCTCTTGCTCAAAGCCAATTGAATTTTTCTTACCTGCCTTTAATGTAACGCGTTTCTCCAACACGCCATTTTAGATGTTTCTATTTGAATTAAGTATCCATATTGATTCCCCCTCCCTCGAATCAAACCTATATATACACATTTTTTCTTCTATATTTTCAATCACATAACTACCAATTCCATCAACTTGTCTCATACTTCAACTCTTTCATAATTCTAATTAACTTGATCATTCATCACTATGAGCAACTTTCACAATCAACAACAAACACCTGTATCATATCCACCACCAGGTGAGGCTTATTCTACATCTCAATATGTTACTGCCCCACCACCTATGGGTTACCCTTCCAAAGATGGTTCTGAAGAGCAAAGGATTCCTGAGCAAACTACAAGTAGGGGTGATGGTTTCTGGAAGGGATGTTGTGCTGCTATATGTTGCTGTTGTGCCATAGATATTTGCTTTTAAGTTCTTATTGAATTATAGATCAGATTGTGCTTATTTTTTTACCACAAAGTTTTAACTCTCTTGTTCCTTATGAGTTCGTTGTAGTTTGTAGTTTGTGTAGAAGAATAAAGATTTTTATCTTTTTGAAGATTATATAATTATATATCCATTTGATGCATGTTACTTGATTCCCTTATATTTTGAAACATTATTATGTAATATTTTTTTAATAATAAATTATATTGTTTTAAATTGCGATTCCGATTGCAGTCACGATGTGGTGTTGCCATTGCAATCATTGCGTTTCTTGCAATGTATATTACCACCATCATTGCAGCGTTTGCTTTAATAAGAAGTGCTTGAAATACAATATTAAAACACGATTAATATTAATTTATGAAGTAAAGTGAGTTTTGAAGTTTTAAAATGTTGAGATTTGATTAAAATACTTAAAATACACAAGTGAAATTGTGTGATGTAGTTTTTAATATTGTCGGTGATCTGATGTGGTCGCAGAGATTACTGCATTTGAAATATTGTGACCGTAATTGCACTGCAATTACTGTAAATCTATATTGTATTTAAGAAAATACACGGATTTTATCAAAATAAGATTAAAACCATCTTCGCCTTATTAATATGTTTTAGGATAATTAATTTTTTTTACATAGACGTGTCCATATAGAACTCGTTGTTGGTGCAAAGGTAGAATAAATGATGAACGGAAATATTCTATTAAGAGAATGACGACTACGAAACATGATAAAAGTTACAATGATTGTCACCCTATTTATAAGCTAAAACTAGGGTTACTAGAATAGGATAAAATACTAAAATACCCTCTAACAAACTTAGGGGCTAAGAAAATAGTACAACTAATAAATATGAATTACTTCTAATATCATCCCTTGATTCATATTCCATCAAAACTTGTAGCACCAATTTCATCCCTTAACCTGAGAAATTGATCAGTCTTGATAGCTTTCGTCAGAACATCTGCCAACTGTTTCTGAGTGCTGCAGTGTACAACTTCTAACACTCCCCTCTGAACTTGATGTCTCAGAAAATGATACTTGGTCTCAATGTGCTTGCTTCTCCCATGCAACACTGGGTTTCTGGCAAGATTGATTGCAGACTTGTTATCAATAATCAGCTTCAGAGGTTTGTTTACTTTAATCTTCAGATCCTGCAATAGATTCAGAATCCACACAGTTTGGCATGCAGTAACAGCACCTACAATGTATTCAGCTTCACAAGTTGACAATGCCACAACAGGTTGCTTCTTGGAACACCAAGAAATGGGACCTCCCAGAAATTTGAATAAGTACCCAGACGTACTTCTTCTGTCAACTCTGTCTCCACACCAATCAGAATCTGAATAACTCAGAAGTTCTGACTCATCCTTTCTTCCAGAAGGAAATAATACTCCATACTTCAGAGTTCCCTTGATATACCTCAGAATCCTGACAGCGGCTTGGTAATTGGACCACTTAGGTTTACTCATGAACCTACTAACCATCCCAACTGAATAGCAAATATCAGGTCTGGTATTGCACAAATACCTTAGAGAACCAACCAACTGTTTGAAGGTTGTAGCGTCCACATCCTTTCCATCAGAGTCAGAATCCAGTTTCTGATTTGTATCAGAAGGTGTGACAGCAATCTTACAATTCTTCAGATTAAATCTCTTCAGAATTTCTAATTCATACTTGAGCTGATGCAAAATAATACCTTTCTCAGAGTATCTGAATTCCATCCCTAGAAAGTATGTCATTTTGCCTAGATCAGTCATTTTGAATTCATTCATCAGAACTTTCTTGAACTTGGCTATCTCATGTTCAGAACTTCCAGTCAGCAGTATATCATCAACATATAAACATACCAGAGTCATATTTCCTTCAGAAGTATACTGAACATAGACACCGTACTCCATCTCACATTTCTGAAAGCCTTGCTTCTTGAAAAATGAATCAATCTTCTGATTCCAAGCTCTGGGCGCTTGTTTCAATCCATATAGAGCTTTGTATAATCTGTACACCATCCCTTCCTGATTCTTTTTCACAAATCCAGGAGGTTGTGACACGTAAACTTCTTCTTCTAATGGACCGTTCAGAAATGCAGATTTTACATCTAAATGCATCAGAGGCCAATTCATGTTAGTAGCTATTGCAATCACCATTCTGATTGTTTCATGTCTTGCTACAGGTGCAAACACTTCAGAGTAATCCAGCCCAGGTTTCTGTAGAAATCCTCTGGCTACCAACCTTGCTTTATGTTTGCCAATTGAACCATCTGGCTTTAACTTCTGCTTGAAAACCCATCTGACGCTGATGGCTTTCTTGTCTTTTGGAAGTTCTGTCAGCTTCCAAGTCTTGTTTCTCTCTATAGCATCAAGTTCTTCTTTCATGGCCTTCAGCCAGAGCTTCTGCTTAAGAGCCTCTTCTGTACTTATGGGTTCAGAGTCTACTAACATGGCACATTGAATAACTTCTCCTTCAGAGTCTACTTCAATGTCTTGCAACATGTCAAATTCTGCATATCTTCTGGGGATGTTTCTGATTCTTTGTGGTCTCTGAACTTGTTCAGAGTCTTGAGCTTCAGAGTTTCTAGCTTCAGATGGTTGACTTCCTCCAGAGCTTTGACCATCTTCAGGGGCTGGCATATTTCCAGAGTCTGAATTGCCACCAGAATCTGGATTACCATCAGAGTCTGGGTCATCAGAGTCTGGATCATCAGAGTCACCTTCATCTTCTGAGTCTTCTCCAGAGTCAGAATCAACGTCAGAGTTTACTCCAACTTCATAAATTCTTAACTCTGACCTTTCTTTAGAAGTTCTAACATCAAAATCAGATTGAGACTTATCCCAATTCCAAAATTCTGATTCCTTCACAATCACATCTCTGCTGAATTCAATTTTGTTGGTTTCTGGACAATAGAGCTTGTATGCACCTGTACTGTGGTACCCTATCAGAATCATCACTTTGCTTCTATCATCCAGCTTCTGTCTTCTGGCTTCTGGAACATGTTTATAGCAAACAGAACCAAACACCTTCAGATGACTAACACTTTGCTTATCTCCAGTCCACTTCTGTATTGGAACTATTTTCTTCAACTTCTTTGTAGGACATCGGTTGAGTACATACGTTGCAGTGGCAACAGCTTCTCCCCAGAGCTTCTGAGGAAGTTTATTCTCCTTTAGCATGCTTCTCACCATATCAAGCAAAGTGCAGTTTCTTCTTTCAGCAAGACCATTGTGTTGAGGGGTATAAGGAGCAGTAACCTCATGCTCAATTCCATTCTCCTCACAGAACTTCTGGAACTCTTTGGAGTTATACTCACCTCCACCGTCAGTTCTAAGAATCTTCAACTTCTGACCACTCTGATTCTCAGCCTTCATTCTGAACTTCTTGAATTCATCAAACACCTCGTGTTTAAACTTATAAGGGATACCCATGTCATTCTTGTGAATTCATCAACAAATAACACAAAGTATTTATTCCCTCCAATCGATGCTACTGAAAATGGACCACACACATCAGAATGTACAACTCCCAAGGCATGTTTTGCTCTTTGAGCAGTTTCTGACGCAAATGGCAATCGTGGTTGTTTTCCTTCCATGCAAACTTTGCATGACTTTTCAGGCTTCTTAATTGCAGGAATTCCATGTACCAACTTCTTTGAATTCAGATGTTTTAAGCTTCTGAAATTCAAATGACCAAATCTTCTGTGCCACAACTCACTCTCCTTCTCAGCACTTGTTGCACTAAGGCATTCTGAGTCTGTAGTTCTAACATTCACCTTGAATATTCTATTCCTTCCCTGTTCTGACTCCATAATCAACTTCTGATTGCAGTCATACAGCTTCAGAAGATTGTCCTTCATGGTAACTGAAAAACCTTTCTCAATTAATTGTCCCACACTCATCAGATTGCTTCCGATGCCAGGTACATACCATACGTTCTGAATCAATGATGTTTTCCCATTGTTCAGAATCACTCTGACATTTCCCATACCTTCTGCATTAAGATATTTGTCATCAGCACATCTGATCTTTGTCCTCTTTTCAGAGTCAAAGTCAACCAGCCATTTCTTGTTTCCAGTAAGATGATTTGAACAGCCAGTGTCCATATACCACCAGTCTATCAGATCCATGTCATTAGATTCAAAGGCCATCAATAGCACAGATTCGTCATCAGAACTTCTGGCTATATTTGCTTCTTCTGATTTTCTCTCCTTGTTTGACCAACAGTCTCTAGCAAAGTGACCAAACTTCTTACAACAGTAACATTGGATCTTCTTCTTGTCATACTTCTCTTTTCCCTTCTGAGCATTCTTTTGTCTATCAGAGGTTGAGCTTTCTGACTTCTGACCACCATCAGATTTTCTCCTGGCTTCTGACTGCTTCTGATACCTCCTATCAGAAGTTGCTTTCAGAGCCTGCTGCTCTACTTCCCTTTCAGAAGTTCTCTCAGTCAAACGCAACTCTTGCGCTTCTAGACTGCTCTGCAGCTCTTCAATTCTCATGGTGCTCAGATCTTTGGAATGTTCTATTGCTACCACAATGTAATCAAATTGACAGGTAAGGGATCTCAATACGTTCTCCGTGATTGTTTCTTCAGAAAGAGTTTCTCCACACGCTTTCATCTCATTAGTGATCAGAATCACTATGGAGATGTATTCAGAAACTTTCTCATTATTCTTCATGTTGAGATTCTCATATTGCTTTCTCAAGGACTGAAGCTTCACCTTCTTCACTGATGCGTCACCATTATAACATCTAACCAGTGTGTCCCACGCAGCCTTTGATGTCGTTGAATCTGCAATCTTCTCAAACACATTTACATCAACACATTGATGAATGAAGAACAATGCTTTCTGATCATTCTTCCTTACTTCCTTCTGTGCGTTTTTCTGTTCATCCGTCGCATCTGCTGCTACCGGAACATAACCATCAGTGACAAGATCTAGAACATCTTGAGCACCGAACAGTACACGCATTTGGATCATCCAACGATTCCAGTTTTTACCGTCAAATACAGGAAGTTTGGTGTTCATGTTGCTGTTTCCGTTCATCTTTCTACCTTGCACAGTACACTCATATTTCTCACAGTGTTTCCCAACCCACAGAATTAAAATTCTGATCATATTTTGTTCAAGATTCAACACGAATCTAAGAATCAAAATCAAACACACAAGACCTCACGTTCACTCGTGTTTCCCGTGTTTCCCAATGAATCCGAACCGGGGCTCTAGATACCAATTGTTGGTGCAAAGGTAGAATAAATGATGAACGGAAATATTCTATTAAGAGAATGACGGCTACGAAACATGATAAAAGTTACAATGATTTTCACCCTATTTATAAGCTAAAACTAGGGTTACTAGAATAGGATAAAATACTAAAATACCCTCTAACAAACTTAGGGGCTAAGAAAATAGTACAACTAATAAATATGAATTACTTCTAATACTCATAATATATTGGATTTTATCAAGTTAAAGGTAGAATTAGAGTCTTAAAATTTAACTCGGCATAATGTTAGTAGCAAGTGAAGTTGGCGCATTGGTGTCTCATGTGTCACACAAGCATCTTAAGGTTGCCTTTTTCTACCTTGTTAGCACATTGAGGGGGAAATTCGGTGTACTGTGCCATTAGCTTTGAGCTTCAGGTGTCTTCTGATCTGATCTCTATCAGATCTCCAAAACAATGCACAGTGGTCATTTGTACTATTTGAAAAAACCCATAAAAGCATTAGATTATTCAAAATTTACCTAGGCAATCAGCGTGATAATCATATTCTTTCAGCCACAAATCAATTATTGTGGGTGAATCCATGACCTCAAACTTTTCTAAGAGATGAACTATTCTCACCTCTCCAGGGGTAAGGTACTTACTGTCGTATCCCAAAATTGACACAGTCTCATTTGTCCAGGCCAAGGGAAAGAAGTGGCACCGCACTACTACGAAAAACACATATCACAATGGTTGGAAAACAAATACCATCATGTCGGACCAACCGTTGTGAGGTAATGTATGATTGTATGTATGATGTTTTCCACCATGGACGTGCGACCATGATTGTATCTACGTAGCGTGTTACCTACTACAACGGTTACTTTAAAAAAACTGTTGTGATATCTTTTAATGCAATATATTTAACAATAGTTGTGTTAAACGACCGTTGTGATATATAAATCTGAGTTTATTATAAATTATTTGGAATGCCTATTTCTTCAATGCTCACTAAACATATAATATTTAAGGGTTAGAAACGAGGAATCATGAGTCTGTAGAGAAGTCGGATAGTTAATGAAAGAGCTTACAGAAGTCGTGAGAGCCAAATGGAGCAAGAAAATAAAAGGAAAAACTTTTATAAGGGAGATAAAACCACAAGAAACCTTTTAGGTTCCCTCTGAATTTTGAAAAACTCGGAACACTTCTAAAACATGGCACTATCGTTTAGTGTCTTAGAGAATACACCATCATTGCTTACATTAATAGAATCAAGTATGACTATCTCAATGATTAATGTTTGACATCCTGATTAATCAGGAGGCATTTGGCCGAGGGGTGGGGATTCACCCCTAACTAATGGGCTTACCTCAAGTTGAGGGGACTCGCTTCCCATTTAAAGGTCGCCTTCAGCTAAGGGGCTCGTCTCCCATTTAACGGTTTCCTTCAACTGAGGGACTCTCCCCCAAGCTAAGGGACTCACTTCCATTCAAAAGGGTCATGCCCCAAGATAAGGGACATGTCTCTTATCAAAAGACTCGCCTTTGACCATGGGACAAAACTTGAAAAAAGCCTTAAAACATTTCGTCATTTACAAGCCCTCGTGCTTGAGGACTATGTAGTGTTATTTTTGTGAGAGTCTCAAATAAGGGTTACACGAGGGTCCCCGCCTCATGAGGTGTCTCCTGGACGCTATCTTTGCAGAGCATGTAGGCTCGCCCTCAGAATAACATACGTGTACAATACCATTATCCATCCATTAGTCATGCAGACTGATTCATACTACGACTTCCTTGAAAATAGGTTGTCAATAATCTCCTCTAGTCGAGGGGGACCAATTACTGCTTCTGAGGATTTCTTAAACTCTAGGTCCAAGAGTCTCTATAAATACTTATCCTCTAACAGGAGATAAACATAACACAATTAATCCACATACCGCTTATATACAAAGTCTTTCACTTCATATGAGTTGGCATTCTCATACAACCATAAACATCGTAGACACCATACAAGACCTCTTACCGCTGTAGGAAAGCTCTAACAATTATAAATTTACTAAGGCCTCAGAGTATCCCTTACATATGTAGGGATATAAAGCACTCCTGTGTTTTTTGACATTTTAAACACAAACGAAGGTTGAAAAGAATATCATCCATCTTTCCAAAATAATGAATAGACCGAATTGAATTGAAGGAAAATTAAGAATAGACTATGTCATCATTGAAAAAAGTCAAAATTTTAAAAAGAAGAACATAGAAGTCAATTCCTCTTCCTCAAGTTCAATTGATTTTTCATGAGCAAAGAACATAGCGTGTATGAAGCTCAAATGTAAACACCTTATTACACTTTCCTTATTCTTTCCTTTCCTACCAGCCTATATTGTAACACGTTTAGATTTTTAATTTATTTGATTAAGCAACCATATATCGCTTTTCCCTCCCTCAAATGAAACCTATATATACACATTTTTTCTTCTATATTTTCAATCACATAACTACCAATTCCATCATCTTCTCTCATACTTCAACTCTTTCATAATTCTAATTAACTTCATCATTTATCACTATGAGTAACTTTCACAATCAACAACAAACACCTGTATCATATCCACCACCAGGTGAGGCCTATTCTACATCTCAATATGTTACTGCCCCACCACCTATGGGTTACCCTTCCAAAGATGGTTCTGAAGAGCAAAGGATTCCTGATCAAACTACAATTAGGGGTGATGGTTTCTGGAAGGGATGTTGTGCTGCTATATGTTGCTGCTGTGCCATAGATATCTGCTTTTAAGTTCTTACTGAATTATAGATCAGATTGTGCTTATTTTTTACCGCAAAGTTTTAACTCTCTTTCTTCTTATGAATTCTTTGTAGTTGGTATAGAAGTATAAATTTATGTTGTATTTACCTTGTTAGCATGTGGGAAATTTCGTCCACTGCGCCACTCCTTTGTGGAGCAGCATCTTCAAACTAATTATTTTTTTCAAAATTAGGAAACCAAATTCAATATTACACCAAACAAATTTTAGAGCTTCTCTTTCAAAAAAGAAATGTTCTGCTTTAATGAAGAGTTGAACGAAAAGGACCTATAGAAAGATGACGGGGCATTTAATTCGTTGATTCAATTAGCGTTGGCAATCACAGCCCGCTTCAAATAATTTATGTGCAACACATTGAGGAAACACAATATTTGAGCAAATAAATCAAACATCATCACTTGAGTAATATACCAAGCATCATCTCTTTGATAAACAATTTGTTAAGCATCACCACTTAAGCAAACACGTCAAATATCATCACTTGAGTAACATACTAAATATCATTACTTAATAAATAACATGTCAAGCACCATCACTTAAACAAATATGTCAAACACCGTCACTTTAGTAACCTACCAAACACCATCACTTAATAAACAAGTTGTCAAGCATCATCACTTGAGTAATATACCAAGCATCATTACTTGATAAACAATCATATCTTTGAACAACAATACGATGAAAACTTCTCTTAAGAGCAGGTCAATATGAAAATTTAAGTCAACATGTTGTTGTAGTCTTCATAACTGAAAGCACATATATCCACATTCTCCTCATTTTTTATGATAACAACACATCTCTCATAGAGGTCATAAAAGGAAAAATAAACAGTAAGTTTAGAATGGTTAAACTCTCTTACACATGAGTAAAAAAAAATGTTTTACTCCCCTTGAGAGTATATCTCTCCCCCTTTGTAATAATCAAAAATACATAAAAAAGTTGCTAGAAAAGAATGATGCCCAAGCAAGAACAAAGTCCAAATGATTGCATAAGTTAAAGGAATGAGTTATCTGATAAAGAGATTAACAAGAATATAATCCATGGTGAGGAAAACATGAAAAAGACATAAGACCATACTTCTTCTTACATGTGGTAAAATATGGCTTTGAGATCAAACTGTGGGTAAGTTCTAGAAGACATTCTCTCTTGATTCATTCTCGAACAAATTTCAATTATTTTTTAAGCTTTCTAGATCGATAGGAACTTCTGGAATCTACTTCTTTCTTGTGATTCAATTTAGGAGATAGTAATTTCCCCTAAAAATTCTTTGGACAACCTTTTTGAGCTTTTGACTTTGTATTGATATTAGGCTTTAGGCAAATTATTTTCGGCACCTCCTTTGCTTAGAGAACATTTAGAATCATCCGTAAGATTAGAAAAACATAAGTTTAAATGACAATAAATTTAATAACTACTTTCTAGAGGGTTAATCAGAGTTTTTTGGTTGTACATCCTTTGTTAAGCATATTATCTCGGAATCTCAAGACACTTTGATAAAAACTCTCCCTTCGACTGAACAACAAAACAATGTCGTAAAATCTTCTCTGCGATTCGTTAGATACGAGATTTGGTTGAAAATACAACGAGAGAGATAAATCCATTACGTATTTATCTTCTCAACATACTAAGAGGTTAACTTGACAACGCATATCATAAGTGTTGAAAATAATCCTTAACAAAAATTGCTTTGATCACATTCGTTGAAATACACCATCATCGAACATTCTTGGATCATAAACATTGGTATTATCAAATGTCATTAGACACATATTTTATACTCAAAGGTATATATTATTTTGCACAACTTCATTTAATATGCAGTAAGCCTTATTTTAAAGCAGCAAAACATCCTGGTAAAATAAAGTTAGGTTTTCACCTTTGATACCCAAATCTCCCGATGAGTGTAGTTCTAAGAGGTCCAAGGTTACTACCTTTAAAAAAAATTAATTTTTCAAAAAAAATACTTTATATGGCCAAGTTTATCACAAAATGAGCATTTATAAATAGGGTGATTCAATTTCTCCATGTTAAACCCTTTAATATGTGATTTACTTGATGCAAACCTTAATTCAATTCTATTCAAGGAAGACCTTTGATTTTATACAATCAAATCTAGGTTTTCATTCCCCTTAGTAAGTTTACTTAGGGTTTTATGCAGATCTTTCACTTCCTTTTTCATCAAAATACAAGTCTTACATTTACTAGCTTGGTTTCTAATATCAGTCATTTCATATATAAGCCTTTCGTTACTATTTTCTAGAAATAATTTGCATCTTTAAGATATATGTTATAATTTTTAGTCTTATCATGTTCCTCGAATAAATTAGTGTACTTGCTATAAAAAAATACAGATATGTAGCAACCCTGAACTAGTAGGGGTTGCCAAAAGCTTTAGTTATTATGTAGGGTTAGAGTAAGCTCACGAGGGTGATAAGCTTTGTTTTGGGGGGTATTCTAGGTGAATATCTTATTGTCCTCCATTTTCCCTCAGGGTGAAGTACTTATAAAGGCCCATGGGTCTGGATTTAGGGTTTCTTAGAAATAGAAACTGCAAGTAAATGGAAGTGGGTAGTTGAATCCTTATTTCCTAGGGATATGTGGGTTATTCCCCAGACTCTTTTTCTGCACAACTTATGACAAACACACATCACCTCCCACGTCCTCCCATTATGGGCGAGTAATATGGATCATGGATAAAATCACCAGAACACGGGTGATACCATGTAGTCGCTCCTTGTGGGTCTTTACAAATATATCATTACACAGACCCTCGAGCACAAAGGCTTGATAAAGGGCAATATCTTTAACTGAATTTGCGTCGGAGGAGCTAACGCCTACAGGAGATGCGCTCGGAAGAGCCAGTCTGATGAGACTCTTAGTCAAGTCCATCATGTGTGACACTTAGATGAGCCTAACTTGTGAGAATTTGTTGAGTCCCTTTGACAAGACTTTGTTGAGTCCCTCATGTGAGACTTTGTTGAATCCCTCAGGCGAGACTTTGTCGAGTATCTCATATGAGACTTTATTGAGTCCCTTTGACGATAACTTTTTGAGTCTCTCGACAAGACTTTGTTGAGTTCCTCATACGAGACTTTATTTAGTATCTCTGACGAGATTTTGTTGAGTCTCTCATGAAAGACTTTGTTAAGTACCTATGACAAGTCTTTGTTAACTCCCTCAGGAGAGACTTTTTTTAGTCCCATGGAGGATGACTCTCTTAACCATTTTCTAGGGGCTCATATTTTAGTACATTTCATATCATTTTCGTTTGTGGAACATTTTGTAACCCCACTTTTGAAGGGCTTTTCTTTAATGTCTATGTTCACGCCCTTGTCGATTTGTTCACGCCACTCTCATCATGGTATTATTTTTGTTGTTTGTAGTATGAGTGGCCTATTAAGGCATCAAGGATTCTTCTATGAGATTTAAGCAATGTATTTACCTTGTTGGACGGCAAGGATCCTTCAATGAAGGTCCAACAATATAATTTCACGTAAGGAGGCAACTATCTTTCCGTGGAAGTCCAGCAATCAAATTACCCCGTAGGGAGGAAAGGATTTTCTTGTGGAAGCAAATCAATATAATTACCTAATAGGGCGGCAAGGATCTTCCTGTGGAAGTCCATCAATATAATTTACCTCGTAGGGCGGCAAGGATCTTCCTGTGGATCTATTGCAATATAATTACCCCGTAGAATTACAAAGATCTTCTTATGGAAGTCCAACAATATAATTAACCTGTATGGCAAGAAGGTTCTTCCCGTTGAAGTTTAACAATATAATTTAATAGTGAAACCATAATAACTTGTTGCAAATACCATAATCTCTTACAATCATTTTAATATCCCATGTCCTCTTAAGTGTTTTGATCCTTATCAGTTGGGATAAATTGAGCTCATATGTGCTATATTTGTTGTCAACTAGTACAAATAGAGTAATTAGTGAACTCAGTTAATACTAATTAGTAATTAATTCTCTTAATCCTTACTAGTTGGTAAGGGAGGGCATTATGGTATTTTGGCAAATATTGGCACTTTCGAGGTTTGAAGGAATTAACAAGGGTGGAGTGGTCATTTTTCCATTAAAAGACAAACAACTTTACTACATATAATTTCTTTTCCCATTTTCTTCATTCATTTTTCTCATTGTTGGTAAGAATTGAGAGAAAAAAGAGAAGAAGAGAGGAAGAAGAGAAGATAAAAAGAAGAACTCATGGAAGAAACCTCATCATCATCATCTTCACTCATCCTCTCAATTTCTTCATCATCTTATTGGATTGAGGTGGGTTCTTATATAAGTTTAGCTTTTGGGAAAACTTCATGAGTTCGGGGTTTAGGGTTTGTGTATGTTTACTTGATCATGAAGTTGTTATTAATACATGATGGTCTTGTTGGTTCCCATGATTCTATGTGTTATTCCATGGTCTTTACATGTTATGTGGTGTAGAATCTTGCTATGATTAGGATTGTTGTGATAAATTGTGATGTTATGTGGTGTTGATGTGAATTGTTATGCTAAACCCTTGTTTCTCGAGGTTATGGCTCATGATCAAGTGGGTTTATGATAGTTTATGAGTTGGGATGGTTTGATATGGTTAAGGTTGGAAGAGGATGTGCTTAGAAGTTGAATTTTTTAAGAAAAGACAGGGAACAATCAATTGGTCTGCAGAAAACACTGGAGCAATCAATTGATTGTATCATGGAACTGTGAAGAAGCTGAAAAATACTAGTGTAATTGATTACTCCAACAGACCAATCGATTGGTCCTGCTATTTTGGGAAAAAATGTTAACAAAAGTAAAACAGTAAACGATTGGTTCCTAACAACAATAGATTGGTCCCTTCTTATTTTTCCTAAAACCACTTGTTTCATGTTTCTAAGCTATTATGGAAGTCTTATAACTTATAATATGTTATGTATGCGTTGAATTAACATTAATCGATCAAATTCCATGAGAATGGAGGTGTTTTAACCTAGAATTTTGATAAGGTCAAGACGAGTAGTAAAATAAGTTTATTCCATTCTACTTTTTCGTTGAGTCTGATTAACCCTGCCATAGGAAGATCGGACGTACGCTTACTATGTGGCGTGTAAGTGGAATAGTTTAGGTTAAAGTGGATTGCGTGAAAGTTTCACCTAAGGTTTATGTAACAAGTTAGGTGAAGAACTTGTGATGAAAACTTATATGAATGCCAAATGTTATTGATTGGATATTGAAAGTCCTATTTGGTGAGGAACCTTTGTTCCGAAAGTCTTATTGGTAATGAACTATTATGTGTGTTTCATGTATGATATTATGACGTGTATGTTATGATCTATATTATGACTTGCTTTCTTGTGCATATGTACTAAATAATTAAAATCTTGATGATGAGTGAGGTTAAACTTAGTGTTTGTAACTAGGTTAATAGATTAGTAAGAATAATCTAGGTTATGACAAATGATTTAGATGGCGATATTCAGACACGAAGGTACCTTGGTGTGTACCATGGACGAGTAGTCGCTATATGATCGGAAAAATAGCAAGTGTACTATTTTTACCGATGTAGTAATAAGGAGTTTATTCCCATTATCGATCTCGAGGATTGCGTAGGAATTACTTATTTTAATTCGATTCTATTAAACAAAAGATAATGGTTGGGTTGTTGTGGAATTGAGAATAATAACACGAAAATAGTAAAAATAATTGATTAAGATAAAAGATGCTAGGGTGAGCGGTTGAGTTAGCCGGTTATGAGTTTGTCCTGATTTCCTTACTACCTATGATACCTTCAATCACCTAACCTCGGAATGCTCTTGCCTAAGTCCTTACGCAAGAAACTATTAACCTACCAATTATTACTCAAATGTCCATTCAATTAATCATTGGTGTTAATCATACACAATATCAAAGTTTACGGTGATTTACGAAAGTTACTAGTCCTAGATGATACATTCATAAACCCAATTGTGTGAAAACCCTAATAATACAGTCCTGTTATTGAAAGTCATAGATCAATTTGTATTTGTCCGATACAAAAGCATAATAACATCACACAATTAAATTGAAATACGTAACATAGTAATTAAGGAATCATGGGTTCAAATTCATAGCATACGATAACATCAGGACCACCCCCTAGCATCAGGGGGTTTAGCCTCTCATAGTACTTAAAGAATTCATAAAGTAAAGATTAGACATTACAAAGAATTAGGACAGTTTGATCTTCAATGGTGGCTACCCTTGAATCTCGCCGTCTTCGAATCCGTCGTATTCGCTATCTTCTCCACTGTAATGCTTTCGTTCGTCTGTCAAAAGGTGCCTTCTTCTTTCTCTTCCAAGCCTTCTTATAGTTTCAGATGACCTTCTTCCAAGTTAAAGGTCCAAACTACCCTTACTGAGCAGAATCGGTTCAAACAGCAAAAATTAGGTTTTCCAAGCTGCGTTCAATCAACACGGCCGTGTGGTGGAACACGGGTGGCCGTGTTGTTCCTCAGGATTAATTTATTTTAACATCAGTTACAGTAGCATCAACACGGGCCGTGTCCCTGCACACGGGCGCCCGTGTTAATGCATTGTTTTAATCAACACGGTCGTGTGGTGGCACACGGGTGGCCGTGTTGATCTCTGTTTTCTGCTTCATCTTTTTCTCTGCTTGACCAACAACACGGCCGTGTGGTGGCACACGGGTGGCCGTGTTGACCTGTTGTTCTGTCATATTTTCGTCCTTCAGAGTGTCCAGCACTTCACCATTCTTGCTTTTAAACCTGGAACAATGACACTACCCAAACGAAGCATAAACGAGATCTTTTTGACATAAATTCGTAATCGAATGTAATGTAATATCAAACCAACAAAACATGATACTTGACTCAAATGCAACTAA
Organism: Lathyrus oleraceus; assembly: GCF_024323335.1. Lineage (NCBI taxonomy): Eukaryota > Viridiplantae > Streptophyta > Magnoliopsida > Fabales > Fabaceae > Lathyrus > Lathyrus oleraceus. Next base: position 28,238,268 of record NC_066584.1, read on the forward strand.
AAACAAACATAAATCTTACCAAGGTGATGAAAATATGTCGGATTAGCGGCGGGAATTCAATGGAAATGGTGACCGATCACAACCCCAAACTTGTCTCATTGCTTGTCCTCAAGTGATGTATTGAGTCCAAACAAAGGTCACCCCCGAATCCGTTTTCCACAATGCCACCTAGTCTTTCACATTCGTGTTCTTCCTTTCCAATCGAGTTTCAGGTTTCTCCGATTCAGGCAGTTTACCACATTTTCACATCCGAAACCTCTTCACCTGCAAGCTTTTCACACACTCACAATATCTCTCAAGGTTAGGTGTGTACACTCACAGCACAGTATACAATATCAGACTCTTAACTTTGAATACATTCTAATGTCACCACCACAGCAGATTCCACACACTTTTTGAGGTCTTTTTAGGTTGTAACGGGGCTTGGGTACGGTGGGATAAACAAAAAATGGATAACAGAGGGTTTTTGAACTCGGTAGTCATGTTGTGTACTTTTTCTTTCTTTTCTCTTTTTCGTGCATCACGGATACTCTGGGGTAAAAACTCTTTTGACTTTTTTGCTACTCAAATTTTCCGAGCATTTTATATCTGTTAGAGTCTAAGGGCTCGGCAAGTGCATTTTTCTCTTTTGTTTTTCTTTTCTTTTTTTTCTTTTTTTTTTCTTTTTTTTTTAAAGAAGATACATACTATTTCTCTTTTTGTATGATCTCATCTTATTTTTGTATGATCTCATCTTATGCACTTGCCTTCTCTTTCAAGATTTCCACCCCAAACTTAGTTTTATTGCACATTCTGCACTTCACACAATCATACCGAGTTATGACACAAAAGGAAATGGATGATTAAAAGTTAACAGGGGTTTTATGATGAATAATGCTTAACGTTAACATGGGGTTTACAATGAACAAAATGGCTAAGGCTCAACGGGGTTTTACGAAGGGAAGCATACATATAGGGATGGCTAGAAAGGCCCTAGCTAAACAAACAACTTGCCTCAGTGTGTGTTGTCATGCTGTGACGTGTCAACAGAACATACGCAAAATTAGAGTGATAAAGTCATACCTGGCTGAACTCTCATGTTGATATTTCGTGTTTGGCTTTTTGGGATCTCACCATGTTGGTTAGCTTGCAAGCTCTGAAGTCTCTTCGTGTTATGTGGTTCTTTCCTGACTTGGTCTTTCCATACCGCTTTCTTGGTCCGGTGTCCCCAAAATGTGTCCGACTTCTTTTCTCAAGGTTGCATCAACTTCCGGGGTGCCTTATCAGCCTTAGTTTGAGGGGTGTCATTCATCCACTACCATTGACCCCGGGCTCGTCCAACCGTTTCTCATCACCCTGTACACACAGTAAGTCCAAAAGAACAGAAAACAAACAAAACAAACAAACATACTAATATAATGATAACATAACTAAAACAAAATAAATTGAAAGAAAATAAAACATGAAAAGCGAAAAACCCCCCCCACACTTGAACTAAACATTGACCTCAATGTTTAAAGTCAAACGCGAAGGGGACTTACAGTGCTCACTGTTGAGGAGGAGGCGGAGGATCGTGTGGAAAATGCAACATCAGACGTTGCATCATGGCCTGCATATCATCCATGACTGTCCCTTGCCAGAACAGTTCCACACTCTGTCTATCAAGTTCCGCACCTTGCCTGGTCTGCTCGGTGCGGAGAGTTCCCATCTCCGTCTGGATCCAACCCCACTGATCCTGCGACATAAAGGAAGATCCTTCACCCGGTAGGCTCGAATCATGTGGGGGAGGCATACCGTGGGTCTCATCTTCTTCCATGTGCTCACCTGAGAGATCATGGTCCAACTGTGCATCTTCCCCTTCCGCTTGGGCTGAACCTGCATACAACCAATTAGCAGCATTGGCTATGCAAATGGATCCAGGTGCCGAAGTGCGAGCACTTCCGCATTTTGAATCATCAGCGCGTAATGAGTTGGCTTGATGGCAATCATTTGTTGATTGACTAGCGTGTGCATGTCAATCCTAGTCTTGCCCATTACTGCAGTCTCTTCCATCAGCAGTTGATCATATCCGAAGTGGCCCGCTATCTGTGTGATCATACCACCTACAGAAATATCCCCAGTAGTTGCATGGCCCGCCTGTTTCAGATGATTGGCGGCGAAAGCCGCTGCATTTACTCGCTCATTGTGAGCCATGCAATATGTAACACCCCGATAAAATGTGATAATTATTTAATTTAAGTTAATAGTATATTTATTAATTTAATTAAATAATTGGAATATTATTGGATTATTATTATTGGAATAATAAAGTTGGGATATATATAAAGGTCCCATTTGGTAAAAAGGGTTTCACGTGAAAACAGAGAACACGTAACATTGAGAGAAAGAGAAGAAACTGAGAAAGAGAGAAGAAGAGGCTAGGGCTCAAGAGGAGAATTCACGATTGTTGAAGGTCAAAGAATCAATTGCCGGATTAACTCAGGTAAGGGGGGTTTATCGTCGTTTAATGGGTATTATGGGTTAACATGTAATGGGTAGTAATAAGCCATTGAATTGACCCTAATTGGGATGAGGAATGCTGTAAATGGTGATGAATAAGTTATGTTAAAACTGTAATTGAATCTATATGTGGGTGAATCATAAATTTCTGGACGTGTAGCTTTTTACGGAATTGAAATCGGAGGTCCGGAAGTCCTCCGACGGCGAAAAATGCGGGGGATTCTGCATTCTGTTCGTGTTAGCGCAGGAACAGCTTTCTGTCTTGCGTTAACCGGTTAACCCAGGGTGTTAACCGGTTAACACTGTTATGAATTATGAGAAATTGCTGTCTGTCTTGCGTTAACCGGTTAACCCAGGGCGTTAACCGGTTAACACTGTTAAAATGTGCCAGGAAGCGTGTTCTGTGTTGCGTTAACCGGTTAACCCAGGGCGTTAACCGGTTAACACTGTTTGGAAAGTGGAAAATTGATATTTAAATATTGTGTACATAGTTGATGATTGGCCTATATTGGTGTATGATATAGTAGGGATCATTTCCCGTTGTTTTGAGCAGTATAGGTATTAGTAGAGTGTGCTAATACTGTGATTTATTATTTGGCATGATATGAATATGATTCTGTGATAAATATGCTGATGATGTATGATGGTATGCATAATGCTGTGAATGTATTTGTTATGTATGCAATTGTGAATGGACTGTTTATGGCTTAGAGTGTGAGCATATGTCTATCTTGGATTGTTGTTGATGTTTGCATGCTAGGTGATTTAGCGTGTATAGCATGGCCTTTATGGTGGTAGCTAATTCCCATGGTGAGGAATTAGTGAGTGAGTTATTGTGGATTGTTGTTGATGTTTGCATGCTAGGTGATTTAGCGTGCATAGCATAGCCCTTGGGGTGGTAGCTAATTCCCATGGTGAGGAATTAGTGAGTGAGTCACTAGGTCTCAAATGAGTGGGACTAGTGAGCTTGGTAGCCGTATCTGGGTTTGATCGGTGAGGTTGAACTATGTGTTCACGAATAGTCGGTACCGCATGCATGGAGTCTCATTGCATAATATATGTATGGCGTATAATATGAATGGATGTATTCCAATATTATACGTGTGTTTTGTGTTGGGTTGAGTATGATTATGATTTTGAGTTGATGTTGCCGTTGCTGAATGTGTGATCTGATTTGGGTGATGAAATGTGTTAATTTACTTAGCATTACATGATATTTTATAATGCTTATTATATCGATTGAGGAACTCACCCTTACAACTATGTTTCAGGTAACGAGCAGTGATTGAGTAGAAGCTAGTGCTTGGAGTCTAGTGTAGTTCCTTAGTGGGTCATGCTCTGGTATATGTAACATCGGGACGGGATGTTTTACTTTGTCTTCATTTTTGGTTGTTGAACAGTTTTACATGTAATGTGTTACATGGTTTGCATGATTGATTAGATCTCTATCCGCTGCGAATTGTGCAATGTTTTATTTTGATTAATAAATGAGCATGACAAGTTATTATGGTGAATGGTGTGAAGTGTCAAGTGTGACACCCTTAAATTGCATATCTACTCTGATTTATATTTTGTTGAATTAATTAATTATTGGGGTATTTTAGAAGGGTGTTACATTAGTGGTATCAGAGCATAGTCGGTCGAGTCGAGTCGTAATTATTCTGTTTCCCTGTACGTGATAGGTGTTATGTAACCCTATTAGTACTTATTGTTTTAGCTTGTTGGGTTTTCAGAATAGAGATGGCTGGAAGAGGTAGAGACGATGCTGCGATTGCTGAGGCTCTGGGTATGCTAGCTGGAGTACTTGGAGGGAATCCGAATATTGTGGGATTGGGAGCTGTTCGTCAACTGAGTGAGTTCCAGAAGAACAATCCTCCAATGTTCAAGGGAGCATACGATCCAGATGGTGCTCAGAAGTGGTTGAAGGAGATCGAGAGGATCTTCCGAGTGACTGAGTGTGCCGATAACCAGAAGGTCAGGTTCGGTACGCATATGCTGTCTGAGGAAGCAGATGATTGGTGGGTTGCTGCCCGCACTGAGTTGGAAGCTGCTGGGGGTGCTGAGATCACTTGGGCGGTGTTCAGAGAGAGATTCCTGAGGAAGTACTTTCCGGAGGATGTCAGAGGAAAGAAAGAGATAGAGTTCTTAGAATTGAAGCAGGGCAACCGGTCTGTTACTGAGTATGCTGCTAAGTTCACAGAGTTGTCGAAGTATTACACTCCCTATGATGAGGCTACTGGGGGATTTTCAAAATGTGTGAAGTTTGAGAACGGGTTACGTCCCGAGATCAAGCAGGCTATTGGGTATCAGCGGATCAGAGTGTTTTCTGACTTGGTTGACTGTTGCAGGATTTTTGAACTGGATACCAAGGCCAGAGCGGAGAGCTATCAGCAGAGGGTTGATAGGAAAGGCAAGAATCAGAATGATCGTGGGAAACCGTATGCAGCTGGCAAAGGTTTCCAGAGACAGAGTGGGATGAAGAGACCTAGTGGGGGAGACTCCAGTGCCCCTGCTAAGTGTTACAGATGTGGTCAGGCTGGACATCGTATCCATGAGTGTACCAGTATTGAGAAGAAGTGTTTCAAGTGTGGAAAAGGTGGTCACTTGGCTGCAGAGTGCCGGTTGAAGACTATGACTTGTTTCAACTGTGGAGAGGTGGGTCATATTAGTCCACAGTGTCCTAAGCCGAAGAGAGAGAACCAGTCGGGAGGCAAGGTCTTTGCTTTATCGGGTTCTGAGACTTCTGCAGATGATCGTTTGATCCGAGGTACGTGTTATATTAATGGCTTTCCTCTTGTAGCTATTATTGACACAGGTGCGACTCATTCCTTTATATCTTTGGATTGTGCTGTGAAACTTAAATTAGAGATATCTGAGATGCATGGGGGTATGGTGATTGATACTCCTGCGAAGGGTTCAGTGACTACTACTTCAGTTTGTTTAAATTGTCCTTTGAGTATTTTTGGTAGAGACTTTGGGATGGACCTCGTGTGTCTTCCACTAGTGCAGATTGATGTTATCCTGGGTATGAACTGGTTGGTGTTTAACCGAGTTTATATCAACTGTTTTGATAAGACTGTGATTTTTCCTGAGATTGAGGAAGGAAAGAGTTTGTTTCTATCAGCAAGGCAGGTGAATGAGGCAGTAGCAGATGGGGCAGAGTTGTTTATGCTGTTAGCGACTTTGGAGGCTAAAGATAAACTGGTGATTTGCGATCTAGCCGTGGTGTGTGATTTTCCTGATGTGTTTCCTGAAGAAGTGAATGAATTACCGCCAGAGCGTGAAGTTGAGTTCTCGATTGATTTGGTACCTGGTACTAGGCCGATGTCGATGGCTCCGTACCGTATGTCTGCTGTTGAGTTAACTGAATTGAAGAGTCAGCTGGAAGATCTGTTGGATAAGAAATTTATTCGTCCGAGTGTGTCACCGCGGGGTGCACCAGTGTTATTGGTTAAGAATAAAGAAGGTACTATGAGGTTGTGTGTGGACTACAGGCAACTGAATAAAGTGACGATCAAGAATCGGTATCCTTTGCCGAGGATTGATGATTTGATGGATCAGTTGGTTGGTGCGAGTGTGTTCAGCAAAATAGATTTGAGATCGGGGTATCATCAGATACGTGTGAAAACTGAGGATATTCAGAAGACTGCTTTCAGAACAAGGTATGGACATTATGAGTATTCTGTAATGCCTTTTGGTGTGACTAATGCGCCTGGGGTATTTATGGAGTATATGAATAGGATTTTCCATCCGTACCTAGACAAGTTTGTTGTGGTGTTTATTGACGATATTTTGGTGTATTCGAAATCTGAAGAAGAGCATGTCGAACATTTGAGAGTGGTTTTAGGAGTTCTACGAGAAAAGAAGTTATTTGCGAAACTGTCCAAGTGTGAAATTTGGTTAGAAGAGGTTAGTTTTCTTGGTCATGTGATTTCCAGAGGTGGTGTTGCTGTTGATCCTTCTAAGATAGAAGCGGTATCTAAGTGGGAAGCTCCGAAGTCAGTTTCTGAGATACGGAGTTTTCTTGGACTTGCAGGTTATTATAGGAAATTCATTGAGGGATTTTCTAAGTTGGCGTTACCGTTGACGATGTTGACTAGAAAGGGGCAAGCGTTTATTTGGGACTCAAAGTGTGAAGAAGGTTTCCAAGAGTTAAAGAAAAGGTTAACTACTGCTCCTATTCTGATATTACCGAGTCCATCGGAACCATTTGAGGTTTACTGTGATGCTTCATTGTTGGGTTTGGGTGGTGTTTTGATGCAGAATAAGCAGGTTGTAGCTTATGCTTCGAGACAACTGAAGGTTCATGAGAGGAACTATCCGACACACGATTTAGAGTTGGCAGCTGTGGTGTTTGTTCTGAAGTTATGGAGGCATTACTTGTACGGGTCAAGATTTGAGGTTTTCAGTGACCATAAAAGTTTAAAGTATTTGTTTGATCAGAAAGAGCTGAATATGAGACAGAGGAGATGGTTAGAGTTTCTGAAGGATTATGACTTTGGTTTGAATTACCATCCGGGTAAAGCAAACGTAGTGGCTGATGCATTGAGTCGGAAATCATTGCATATGTCTATGTTAATGGTTAAGGAATTGGATTTAATTGAGCAATTTAGAGACTTGAGTTTGGTGTGTGAGAGTACTCACAATAGTGTTAAATTGGGAATGTTGAAGTTAACGAGTGGTATTCTGGATGAAATTAGAGAGGGTCAGAAATCCGATGTGCTTTTGGTTGATAAGTTGACTCTAGTGAATCAAGGTCAAGGTGGTGAATTCAGAGTTGATGATAATGGTGTTTTGAAATTTGGTAATCGGGTGTGTATTCCGGATGTTACCGAACTTAAGAAGAGTATTCTTGAGGAAGGACATCGTAGTGGCCTGAGTATTCATCCTGGGGCTACGAAGATGTATCATGACTTGAAAAAGTTATTTTGGTGGCCGGGAATGAAAAGAGAAATTGCGAGTTTTGTTTATTCTTGTTTGACTTGTCAGAAGTCAAAGATTGAGCATCAGAAGCCGTCTGGGCTAATGCAACCGTTGGCTATTCCAGAGTGGAAGTGGGATAGTATCAGTATGGATTTTGTTTCTGGTTTACCGAGGACAATTAAGAATTTTGAAGCTATTTGGGTGATTGTTGACAGATTGACAAAATCGGCTCATTTCATTCCGATCAGAATGGATTATCCGTTAGAGAGATTAGCTGAGTTGTATATTGAGAAAATTGTAAGTTTGCATGGTATTCCGTCGAGTATTGTTTCGGACAGAGATCCTAGATTTACATCGAAGTTCTGGGAAGGTTTGCAGAGGGCTTTGGGAACTAAGCTGAGAATGAGTTCTGCATATCATCCGCAGACTGATGGTCAGACTGAGAGGACGATTCAGTCACTGGAGGATCTTTTGAGGGCTTGTGTTTTGGAAAAAGGGAGGTGCTTGGGATTGTTATTTACCTTTGATTGAGTTTACCTACAACAATAGTTTTCATTCGAGCATTGGTATGGCACCGTTTGAAGCTTTGTATGGTAGGAGATGTCGGACACCTTTATGTTGGTATGAGTCCGGTGAGAGTGTTGTGGTTGGACCGGAGATTGTTCAACAAACTACGGAAAAGATTAAGATGATTCAGGAGAAGATGAGGATTGCTCAGAGTCGTCAGAAGAGTTATCACGACCAGAGGAGGAAGTCACTTGAGTTCCAAGAGGGAGATCATGTGTTTCTTCATGTTACTCCGATAACTGGGGTTGGTCGAGCCTTGAAGTCGAAGAAGTTGACACCTCGATTTATTGGTCCTTATCAGATTTTGGAGAGGATAGGGGAGGTAGCCTATCGTATCGCTTTACCGCCATCACTTGCGAATTTGCATGAGGTTTTTCATGTGTCTCAGTTGAGGAGGTACATTCCTGATCCGTCGCATGTAGTCCAAGTAGATGATGTACAGGTGAGAGATAACCTGACTGTTGAAACATCACCTATGAGGATCGAGGATCGAGAGTTGAAGCAGTTGCGGGGTAAAGAGATTGCTTTGGTAAAGGTAGCTTGGGGAGGACCAGCAGGTGGCAATGTGACTTGGGAACTTGAGAGTCAGATGAAGGAGTCTTATCCAGAGTTATTCGCTTGAGGTATGTTTTCGAGGACGAAAACTCTTTTAGTGGGGGAGAGTTGTAACACCCCGATAAAATGTGATAATTATTTAATTTAAGTTAATAGTATATTTATTAATTTAATTAAATAATTGGAATATTATTGGATTATTATTATTGGAATAATAAAGTTGGGATATATATAAAGGTCCCATTTGGTAAAAAGGGTTTCACGTGAAAACAGAGAACACGTAACATTGAGAGAAAGAGAAGAAACTGAGAAAGGGAGAAGAAGAGGCTAGGGCTCAAGAGGAGAATTCACGATTGTTGAAGGTCAAAGAATCAATTGCCGGATTAACTCAGGTAAGGGGGGTTTATCGTCGTTTAATGGGTATTATGGGTTAACATGTAATGGGTAGTAATAAGCCATTGAATTGACCCTAATTGGGATGAGGAATGTTGTAAATGGTGATGAATAAGTTATGTTAAAACTGTAATTGAATTTATATGTGGGTGAATCGTAAATTTCTGGACGTGTAGCTTTTTACGGAATTGAAATCGGAGGTCCGGAAGTCCTCCGACGGCGAAAAATGCGGGGGATTCTGCATTCTGTTCGTGTTAGCGCAGGAACAGCTTTCTGTCTTGCGTTAACCGTTAACCCAGGGTGTTAACCGGTTAACACTGTTATGAATTATGAGAAATTGCTGTCTGTCTTGCGTTAACCGGTTAACCCAGGGCGTTAACCGGTTAACACTGTTAAAATGTGCCAGGAAGCGTGTTTTGTGTTGCGTTAACCGGTTAACCCAGGGCGTTAACCGGTTAACACTGTTTGGAAAGTGGAAAATTGATATTTAAATATTGTGTACATAGTTGATGATTGGCCTATATTGGTGTATGATATAGTAGGGATCATTTCCCGTTGTTTTGAGCAGTATAGGTATTAGTAGAGTGTGCTAATACTGTGATTTATTATTTGGCATGATATGAATATGATTCTGTGATAAATATGCTGATGATGTATGATGGTATGCATAATGCTGTGAATGTATCTGTTATGTATGCAATTGTGAATGGACTGTTTATTGCTTAGAGTGTGAGCATATGTCTATCTTGGATTGTTGTTGATGTTTGCATGCTAGGTGATTTAGCGTGTATAGCATGGCCTTTATGGTGGTAGCTAATTCCCATGGTGAGGAATTAGTGAGTGAGTTATTGTGGATTGTTGTTGATGTTTGCATGCTAGGTGATTTAGCGTGCATAGCATAGCCCTTGGAGTGAGTCACTAGGTCTCAAATGAGTGGGACTAGTGAGCTTGGTAGCCGTATCTGGGTTTGATCGGTGAGGTTGAACTATGTGTTCACGAATAGTCGGTACCGCATGCATGGAGTCTCATTGCATAATATATGTATGGCGTATAATATGAATGGATGTATTCCAATATTATACGTGTGTTTTGTGTTGGGTTGAGTATGATTATGATTTTGAGTTGATGTTGCCGTTGCTGAATGTGTGATCTGATTTGGGTGATGAAATGTGTTAATTTACTTAGCATTACATGATATTTTATAATGCTTATTATATCGATTGAGGAACTCACCCTTACAACTATGTTTCAGGTAACGAGCAGTGATTGAGTAGAAGTTAGTGCTTGGAGTCTAGTGTAGTTCCTTAGTGGGTCATGCTCTGGTATATGTAACATCGGGACGGGATGTTTTACTTTGTCTTCATTTTTGGTTGTTGAACAGTTTTACATGTAATGTGTTACATGGTTTGCATGATTGATTAGATCTCTATCCGCTGCGAATTGTGCAATGTTTTATTTTGATTAATAAATGAGCATGACAAGTTATTATGGTGAATGGTGTGAAGTGTCAAGTGTGACACCCTTAAATTGCATATCTACTCTTATTTATATTTTGTTGAATTAATTAATTATTGGGGTATTTTAGAAGGGTGTTACACAATACAAAAAATATAATTCTCTCTTTGCCGCAACCCCAGTACTATCACCCCGTCCGAACAGGGTGTATGCCAACCCTTTTTGTGCATACCAAAAGCACGGGTTGTGAATTCCAGAATCCTTGGCTGAGCTGGGGTTATACCCCGTTTTACCTGTAATAGCTTGCCAGAAATCAACAGCAGAAAAAGTGTCTGGAGGGGATCCGGGTCCCGATACCGGGAGTTTCAGAATACTCCCCAGTCCCGCAACCGACAGCTCATGATCTTCATCAAACATGCGGAAAGTAATTTGCCCATAAAACTCCAACTCCGACCCTGTCTACCTTCTCCGCATCTTGAACTCAACCGTACTAAAAAATTCAAGGGTTATCCGAGCGAAGGTTGGTGCCTCAAATTGCATATATTCCAACATACCAATGGTGTGGAACATGCGGTGCACTTCCTCTTTCAAACCTAACTCATCCAGGGTGGCATCACACATATATCTAGTCGGAATAAGCTTACGCTTGGCTAGAATGGCATACCTTTCTTGATGCTCCTGTTGGTCAAACAAAATGCCATGATTGTTTGTAGAGCGTCTAACCCGTTGCTTTGGTCGAGAGGACGTGGCCACCTCCTTTTCCTTGCTTGCACGCTTTGGAGGCATAATGTACCTGACAAAAATTTCTCAACAATTCAACGAAAAGGTTAGTGAAATCGGCAACTGTCACTATGTAGAGGACAGCGAGGGGAACACTTTTTGTGAAGGTGAGTTGATGTGAAAGTGAGTGGAGCAAGGAGAAATTTGAAGCTTAGTATGATGGAACCTAGGTTAACAATGGAGGAAGAGGGAGAAAGAGGTTTCCAAAATCAGAAAAAAATAGGAATGAGTGGTGTGGAAGAGATATAAAAGCAAGTAGGGCCCACTATTGAAAATACCCAAAACCAAAAATTTTGAAATTTTTACCCGTTACCAACAACACGGCCGTGTCTCTCCACACGGGCACCCGTGTGAATTTTCTGTTTTAATTCACACGGCCGTGTGTCAGCACACGAGTGTCCGTGTTAACTTACTGTTTTAAACAACACGGCCGTGTTAATCCACACGGGCACCCGTGTGAATTTTCTGTTTTAATTCACACGGCCGTGTGTCAGCACACGGGTGACCGTGTTGATGCCCCTCTTTTTCACATTTTCTGAATTCGGAAATGCTTGTTTGGTCTGGCATCCTGTCACTGCGACTCGAGTATGACTCTAGTATTCTTTCTCCTTACCTGCAACACATGTCCCACCCCTACAAAAAGAAACGACAAAAACAAACAAAATAAGTTAGCAATCGAACACGTGGGTTGCCTCCCACGAAGCGCTTCGTTTAACGTCGCATGGCTCGACGGTTGCCCACCTCATTAGGTGAGGCGCATCTGGTCAATTAAACCCGGTTGTTGGCCTCTGTAACATGGCTTCAGCCTCTGGCCATTTACCTTGAAGATATCTCCATTGTCTTGGTTCCTAATCTCTATTGCCCCGTGTGGAAAAACCTTATGCACGACAAATGGTCCGGACCACCTGGACTTTAATTTCTCAGGAAACAACTTGAGCCGCGAATTGAACAACAACACCAATTGTCCTTCCCAGAAATCTTTCCTGATGATTCTCTGATCATGCCACTTCCGAGTTTGCTCCTTATACATCTTTGCATTTTCATATGCCTGATTACGAAATTCTTCTAACTCATGAAGTTGAAGAATTCGGGATTCACCGGCTTTTGCAAGATCACAATTTAAGAATTTGGATGCCCAAAAGGCTTTGTGCTCCAATTCCAAAGGAAGATGACAAGCCTTACCATAAATCAGCTGGTACGGAGACATGCCAATTGGTGTTTTAAACGCGGTTCGGTACGCCCATAGCGCGTCATCCAGTTTGATTGCCCAATCTTTCCGTGAAGCACTAACTGTTTTTTCCAAAATCTTTTTAATTTGCCGATTCGACACTTCAACTTGCCCACTCGTTTGGGGATGATACGGTGTGGCAATTTTGTGCTTCACATTATATTTCTTTAATAAGTTCTCCATGAGCTTATTCAAGAAATGTGCTCCTTCATCACTGATAAGTGCTCGAGGCACACCAAACCTGGAGAAGATATTTTGTTTAAGGAAGCTTACCACTGCTCTAGCGTCATTAGAGGGGAGAGCTACGACTTCCACCCATTTTGAGACGTAGTCCACAGCCACCAGAATATAATTCTTCCCAAATGAGGGTGGAAATGGTCCCATAAAGTCTATTCCCCAGACATCAAACAATTCCACCTCAAGCATGCCTTTTTGAGGCATCTGATTCTTTCGAGAGATATTTCCTGTCCGTTGACATCTGTCACACTCTTTCACCACTACTTGGGCATCCTTAAACAATGTGGGCCAGTACAACCCGGATTGGAGGACTTTTGCGGCTGTCCTGTCTCCACTAAAATGTCCCTCATAGTCTGAGTCATGACAAGCCTTTAACACTTCATTTTATTCTTCCTCAGGGACACATCGACGAATTAGTCCGTCTACCCCTTTCTTATACAAGAATGGTTCGTCCCACAAATAAAACCTGCAATCATGAAGAAACTTTTTCTTTTTGTTATAATCAAAATCGTCAGGAATTATACCACCTACCAGGTAGTTTGCATAGTCCGCAAACCAAGGAACACCCACCACCGCGAGGATTCTTTCATCTATAAACTCATCCTTTATGGGATAGTCCTCTTCCGTCTCTTCAATCGGAGACATTCGAGACAGATGGTCAGCCACGGTGTTTTCACACCCCTTTTTATCTCGAATTTCAAGGTCAAATTCTTGCAACAGCAAGATCCATCTGAGCAGCCTTGGCTTTGAGTCCTGTTTAGAAAAAAGATATTTCAATGCAGCATGGTCAGTATAAACAATTACCTTCGTTCCCAACAAGTATTGCCTAAATTTGTCAAAGGCATAAACCACAGCCAGTAACTCCTTCTCTGTGGTTGCATAATTCATCTGGGTTGGATTCAACACATGGCTAGCATAGTAGATGACGTGAAGGCGTTTGTCTTTTCTTTGCCCCAAGACAGCCCCCACTGCTATATCGCTCGCATCGCACATTATCTCAAAGGGTAGAGACCAATCAGGTGAGATCACTATAGGAGCAGACACCAATTTATTTTTCAGAGTCTCGAAGGCTTCGTTACACTTCGTGTCAAACAGAAACGGAGTATCCTTAACAAGCAGGCTAGTCAAAGGTTTTGGGATCTTGGAGAAGTCTTTGATGAACCGCCGATAGAATCCTGCATGTCCCAAGAAACTCCGTATACCTTTCTCGTTCACAGGATGCGGGAGATTGGCGATCACTTCCACTTTTGCCTTGTCAACTTCTATCCCTTGATGGGAAATTTTATGACCAAGCACGATCCCTTCTCTCACCATGAAGTGACATTTTTCCCAATTCAGAATTAGATTGGTTTGTTGACACCTTTCCAGCACAAGTGATAGATTATACAAACAATTTTCGAAAGAAGATCCAAAAACCGAAAAATCATCCATAAATACTTCCATGTGCTTTTCAAGCATGTCGGAAAATATGGATGTCATGCACCTCTGAAATGTTGCAGGTGCGTTGCATAACCCAAATGGCATTCTTCTATAAGCAAAGATTCTGTATGGGCATGTGAATGCTGTTTTTTCTTGATCCTCCGGTGCCACAGCAATTTGGTTGTACCCTGAGTATCCATCCAGAAAACAGTAGAAATCATGACCTGCTAATCTTTCCAACATCTGATCGATAAAAGGTAAAGGAAAGTGGTCCTTCCTTGTAGCAGTGTTCAGTCTTCTATAGTCTATGCAAACTCTCCATCCTGTAACAGCACGGTGTCGCATCCGCGAAAAACAACCGGCGGGCTAAAACAAAACACAACACAGAGCCGCCACCGTGCGTTATTTATCCCAAAAGAGGGAAAGGAAACGCTCAGAGTAAACCTGGGAAAAGCATGGTCTCGCGACCAAAGAGAAAGGGTAAGGGAGTCGGTTACGCGAGGGGAAGGTATTAGCACCCCTCACGTCCGTCGTACTCGACGGGATCCACGCTCTAAAAGAAAGAATAGGTTGATAAACAAACACACATCACACACACACGCACCGAAAACAACACAGGCGGGGTTAAGAGGAAGAGGGCTCGCTAGGACATTGCGTCCTATGCCTACGTATCTCGTCTGGAACGAGAATCAGAGCTGCCGTAGTTCGGCTCACGCACGCCAAACAAGACACACACAAACACAGGCAAACATGGAGCTTGAATGCCAACCACTGGACTTACATCAGCATCCGAACCAAAACATACACAAAAAGGCAAACGTGGAGCCCGAACGCCAATCACTGGACTTACATCGGCATCCGAACCAAACACACGCACACTGGAATCCGAATGCCACTCGATGGACTTACATCGGCTTCCAAGCACACAACAACCAACAAGTTAATAGGGAGTCGGGAACTCGAGCCTATAACTGTCATGCACACACACAAAAAAAGGAAAAAAAGTGCCCAGAGAGACCTCGCACGGTCTCCTGCCTACGTACCTCATCTGGTATGAGGATCAGGGCGACGTAGTTCCCCCGAAAGGGAAAGAAATTCTAGCCAGAAACCAAGGGGAGACACACTACCAGGGAGTTGTACTCGAGCCTAGTGTTATCATGCATCATTGCTCTATGTTATGGTTTCTACCTACTTGCACAACAGCAAGCTAATCCTAACCAGGAAAAACAAGCATGCAAGCATCAACAAAACAAACATTTCAAGCAAATATTCACAAAGCACACACTATATTCAGTCAAGTGAGGCTCAAACAAGGGTGGATTGCCGAGGCAAGTCATCTGTACAGGGTAGTGTTAGCTCTTAACCTTGCCATTGAGGGGCTAAGGTGAAGCTGATGAGAGGTGAGTGAAGATTAGACTTCATAGCTCTTATCCCTGTCCAGGGAGAGCTTCAGACAAAGGAGCGTGGGTACAGAATAGAGGGACCCTTCTACGCTCAAGACTCTGACTCGATTGTACAAAGTACAAGATCTTGGGTTTGTATCCCAATGCATCAACACAGTGGTGTGAGCAGAGGGACGACTCAACAGAATAGCGGGGGATAGATTGCATATCCCTTGGGTTCCGCCAATTGCCTCATAGAGGTCTTTACCTGCTTGGCACAAAAGTAAACAATCACAAACATCGCCTCTTAAGGAGGACTTCAGACAGTTGCCTGGCTAAATAACAAGCCAGGTCTTCCAGACTACATGGAGAATAGGAAGTCTACCTCAATTGGTTTAAAAACCAAGCAACAGCAAGCAAGTTCTCAAGGAACTGTAAGCAACTAAATGTACCTGAAATCAATCAAGTATCATCAGTACTCAGACAAACCAACAGTAAACAGCAAAAGTCAAACAGTCAATTTGTACAGTCAAAACACAAATTAATGCACACAAGTGCAAGCCATGAGCCCAAGCTCAAGCATCAAACCCTACAACACAAAACCAATGTTAGTTTACAACATCAAACAATCTCAATTTACAACTTGAATTTTTCTCCTTAAGCCTTTTGCACTTTTAACCTGAAAATCCAAACCAAATGTGAGAAACAAGACCACTAGGCCAAGCCTAGGGTCCAAAGGAGATAAAAAATCCTAAACAGCAAGTGAAAATTATCCAAAATCACATTTAAACAAATTAGAAGCAAATTCAATTGGTCCCATGCTCATATCATTCACCATTATCATTTCATGACCTAAAAGGCACAAACTAGGCAATGTGCAACTTCAAATGACCAAACAGAATGATCAACATCAAATCCATACCAAAATAATTCAATTAATTCCACAAAAATTCACACCTAAACAAGACACATCCAATGGATAGCATGTCAATTTTCAGCTCAATTGGACAAAAGGAAGTAGGTCAATGAAAATCAAGAAGTTCAGACAATTTCAAACAAGCCAAAACAAGGCATCCAAACAATCATCAACTTCCAAAAATCATAAAACAGAGACAACAATTAAGAAATGAATGGGATCAAAACCACAATGCCCTATAATGTGTCTACAATCCATATGTCAAATTTCATCTTCATCCAATACACCATGAGAATTTCACAAATGAATTACCAACATGTGTCACACAAAGTTACCAAATGAGCACACAGGGAAGAAAATTATCAATCAATTAGAAAATGCCATCAACAATTCCAGAAAAAATCACATGTAATCTTGACATTCATATGATCATACACACAAAATTTCAGCTCAATTCAACATCCCTAAGCACTTTAAATAAAATCATGAAGTTGACCTAGCTTGGTGTGACACAAATTGTCACACCTCTAATCAAAAATTCATATCTCTTCAACCAAGTATCCAAAAATTACAACCCACACATGAAAATCACCAGCAACATGTCCAGAATATGCACAAAAAATTTCATTCATTTATTTGAAGGCATCATCATTTCATGAGAGATATGGCATGGTATACACAAATGTGACACATACAATCAATCCCTAAGCCAATTAATTTTCTACACATGCAAAAAATCCACAAAAATCATGATTAAATTCTACACATCTCAATGATCATCATGAAAAAAACCTCACCAAAATTGGATAAGTTTTGAGGTCTCTATGAGTTTTCTAAGTCATGGCATCAAAATGAAATTAAAATGAGAAAAAAGAAATGAAATAATATATAATTAAATGTGGCAGTGGCACTCTTGTAAATTTGAAAAACGCGGCCAAAACGGCGCCGCTTCATTAATGTGCTGTCTCGCTCCTATTGGTTGGCAAATGGCGGTAAACAGCTTTCAAACAATGCCAAGCGAAATTCTGGATCAAACGCATACTGTTCATCGCGTTCCTCATAAGAACTTCACAAATTTTCCAGAAACGGCCAAGAACAAAACCTAACCAAACGCTACAATCCTTATATCATCGTGACCGTCCTTCAACAAGGATTATGAACGTGCAAACAATTCAATCTAACTCTAAGCATATTGCACGGATCGAGCGAATTAAGATGTGACATCAAACTTTCAAACTCAGATTTCTCTCAACTCTCTCAACCAAATCAAAAACTATGCATATCATGTTCATCTACATTCAAAGACCTTTCTAAACCCTAGCATAGTTCGAGCAATGGTGAAATTCGAAAAAGTACCTTGTGTTGATGACAGCTGTTGATTTTGATGATTCACGATGCCAAAGCCAAAAACAGATGTAGCACAAGGTTCAGGAAGGTGAATGGAGTGACCAGCTAAGCTCAATGTTGCTTCAATTGGAAGAAATCTCAAAACTCCATTGATGTGCAAGGTATGAACAGTCCTTGATCTTGAAGGTTCTTCCACGAATTTGTCAAAACAGATGTAGATCTTGGCTTGTGGAAGACGAATCAAGAAGAATCATGCAATTTGATTGAGAATTGGTGAAGAAATCTTAAAAAAAACTTGATGAAATTTGAGAGAAAATGGAGAAAATGGAGGGAAAATCAGTTGCAAATCTTGGAGAGAGTGATTGTGATTAACAATTCTGTTACAATTAGAAACTTATACCAATGCCTTAATCCAATTTGCTAATCTCAATTATCAAAATTGGAAGTGATTAGTGAAAATGAGTTTCTTAATGCAAGGGCAAAAGTGACCTTTCCAAATTGTGCACTATGACAGCTCATGACAGTTCACACAACTTCTAAATGGTATTTGGAGTGTGTTAGAAGTGGTCTCATGTTCAAATTCCAAGTATTTCTCAAAATCACATGTTCACACCAAAAATGCACTTAAGTCCACTTGAAATTTGACTTTTTGCATTGACCATTTTTGATGAATTTGGACCATACACCATGAAAGTACATGTGAAATGGGGTTTGCTCACAAAAAGATCACCCAATTTGGACATTGCATGTGAAAGTTATGCCACTTTGATTTTAGGCATTTTTGGAAAATGAATGGATCATAACTTGTCAACCATACATGGAAAATTCAAGTTCTTGGACTTTTTGGAAAGTTGAGAGCAAGATCTACAACTTTCATGTTGAACAAATTTTCATTTGAAGCTTTTTTGGACATGTAATTTTGTGGTGAAAAACTTTCCATTTTTGGAAACTTCCATTACAAGTCACTTTCTATTTTTGGAAATTTTTGTCCTGACTTTATTTTCTTCATTCTTAAGCTTTGACATGTCAAATTAAACTTGTTTCAACATGAATGAAGTGTCTCTAACTCTCTCCCACCTCCAAATCCATAAAATCAAGCACAGTTGACCACAGTTGACTTTTCTAATTGATAGATGAATTTGGCAATGCACTGATCAAGTTGAGCCCCAATCCTCTGATGAAATGGCTCAAGGATGAAACCCTAGCCTCCATAAGCTCAATACAATCACATGATGATCCCCATATCCATTATAGACCCCATCTCCTTGCAAAACCCTGATTAGCCCAATGCAACTGATTAAACTAATTAGGGTTGACCAGTGGTCAAAACCCTAATCTCAAGGTATATGATCAATCTCTTGAATCTCTTGGATGATATCAGAACCATGATGATGATGATGTATCACTTCAACCAAGATATAGACCAATCTCCTTGAGAAATCAAAACCCTAATTTGAACCACCACATTCAGACAGTTAGTGATCAGTCCAATGAAACCCTAGCTTGCATCATGACCTTTTCATCTTCTGATCAAGACTTAGGAGGATGACTTGCACAATGTAATCACATGATATGCAATATGCCATGCCTAATGACCTAAAAAATGCAATGCAATATGTTAAGCTAGTCCCAAGAGAGGAGGGCAAATTTTGAGGTGTTACACACGGGTGGGGATCAACTCATTTTTTTCATTTTTTATCACCGTTGTCCCTCCCTTCTTTGGTACCACATGAACTGGGCTTACCCATGAACTGTCAGATATTGGGTAAATTAACCCTGCATCTAAAAGTTTCACGACCTCCTTGCGAACAACTTCTTTCATGGCTGGATTCAGTCTTCTTTGAGGTTGGACGACCGGTTTCTGATCATCCTCCATTAAAATCTTGTGCATACACATTGTCGGGCTGATTCCTTTCAAATCGTCCATCGCCCACCCAATAGCACCTTTGTATTTTTTTAAGACTTTGATTAGCTCTCCTTCTTGTGTTTCTCTCAAACCTGAATTAACGATTGCTGAACATTTTTCCTCATTGTCAAGAAAAACATATTTGAGATGTTCCGGTAATTGTTTCAACTCTATCCCCTTTTTTACATCCTGTTTTGATTCTGAAGATGTTTTGGGTCGAAGCTCCTCCCAACGTTGCGGTCGGGAACGAGCCCAAGGCGGTTGTTCCTTTAACATTTCTACCACTTCGGATTCTTCCTCATCAATTCCTTCAGTATCTTCTACAATAGATAAACTTAAAACTCTCTCCAAAGGAAGCCTGGGTGTTGTAATCTGCATAGATTGAGCAAAAACCGTATCTAGCACTTCAATACTTTTACTCGCCCCTTCGTCCTCTTTGAATTTCATGGTATCCCTCACATCAATTTTGAGCTTTTCATCGTAAACTTTGAGGGTCATGGTTCCTTCTTCAATGTCTATCATGCATCTTCCAGTTTCTAGGAATGGTCTTCCCAATATGAGAGGGATCTTCTCATCTTCCGGCATCTCAAGTATCAAAAAATCCACCGGAAATACAAATTTATCAATATTTACCAGAACATCTGTTGCTATACCATATGGTCTTTTCATAGAATGATCCGCAAACTGCAATGTCATGCGAGTATCCTGCACCTCCCCTAACCCAAGTTTTTTGTAAATTGAGAGGGGCATTAGACTCACACTTGCTCCTAAATCGATCAGTGCTTTCTTGAAGGATCTATCTCCAATGCTGCATGGAATAGTGACTGCACCTCTATCTTTTTTCTTCATCGGAATTTTTAGGCCCTGCAAAATAGCACTACACGTTTCAGTTAGCATGACTGGTTCGCTGTTGATCGATCTTTTCTTTGATATGATGTCTTTCATGAATTTGGCGTAGATCGGCATCTGTTCCAGAGCTTCGGCAAAAGGTATGTTGATCTCGAGCTTCTTGAATAATTCTAAGAATTTCTCAAAAAAAAATTCATGGAGATCTTTCTTCTTTGTTCTTGTCGGAAAAGGGAGAATGATCTTTGGTTTTTGTTTCTCTTGCTGGCTTGTCGGCTCGACTAACACTTCTTTAGTCTGTTTTGGCTCTTCTCTAATCTCCAAGTCAACTTCCAACAATCCCTCTTCTTCAACCTGCTCGTCAACTTGTGGTTCCTTAGCCTTTCCTTTTTTGGTGACCACAGCTTTAATGTGACTTTGATCACGGGGGTTAACGATTGTCCCATTAGAAAGCGTGCCAGGTGCATGGGAATTTGACGCTAACTGTTGGGCAATTTGACCCATCTGAATCTCAAGATTTTTTATTGATGTTGTGGTGTTCTTCTGATTATTTCGAGTTTCTTCCTGGAATTGGATGTTGTGAGCTGCCATTTTTTCAATTGCGATCTCCCAATCTGCTTTCTTAGGTACCTGTTGTTGCGGCTGCTGATATTGATTTTGATATTGACTCTGTGTCGGCTGTTGCACGTTCCCTCTTTGATCTTTCCATGCAAAGTTGGGATGATTTTTCCACCCCGGATTGTACGTGTTGGAATAGGGATTGTTCTGCTTTAAAAAATTTATATCTTCGATTTGCTGCGGTGTTGCAAAACAATGAACAGTATTGTGTGGTCCATTGCAGATGTCACACATTTCACTCGGTGTCTGTTGCACTTGAGCAACTTTCTGAGCACCTATGTTTAGTGCTTTCAGCCTTTTCTCTACCTCTGCAGCAACAGCTTCTTCAATTTTCACCTGTTTATTTGTTTCCAGATTCAAGTCAATAACTGCAGATTTGCTTGACACCCTGTCATATAACTCTAAATGCTCGTTCGAGGCAATAACTTCAATTATCTTCTTCATACCGGTGGTTGTTGCAAAGTTGGCTGAGCCACCAGCTGCTGAGTCAAGGATTTGTCTTGTTTGAATTCGAAGACCATTGACGAACATTTGCATTTGTTCAGTTTCATCCATGTTGTGGGTAGGACAAGCCACTAGGATTCTCTTGAATCGTTTGTAGGCATCTCCTAGTGACTCACCCTCTTTCTGTTTGAAGTTTAAGATCTCATATTTTTTCCGCAATGACACAGATGCGGGAAAATACTCTTGCAAGAATGTTGTTTCCATGTGCTCCCATGTAGTGATACTACCAGCAGGTAAGGAATAAAACCACTCTTCAGCCTCATCTGCTAAAGTGAAAGGGAACATACGAAGTCGGACTGCTTCTTCACTATGTCCCGGCATTTTCAGTGTTGTGCTCATGGTTAGAAATCTTTGCAGATGCTTGTTGGCATCTTCATTCACTCTTCCAGAGAAGGACCTTCTTTCGAGTTGGTTAATAGTGCTGGGATGCAGCTGGAATTGTTCCACAGTAACTGGTTGGTTGACAATTGTCATACGACCACCCGGGGTGTTGGTTCCCCCATAGTCACCGAGGAGTCTCTCTGGTGGTGGTGGATTAGCAGCCATGATTTCAGGAACTGTTTCCGTATCTGAATCCGAATTCTCTGAGTGCACTGAAACAACTTCTTCCTCCGTTTTCTCTTCTAATTCCAGTTTCTTTCTCTTAGCTTGTCAGAGTCGGGCGCGAAGGGTTCTTTCTGGATCTGCGTCAAAAGGAAAATCCGCTGAGGCCTTACCTCGCATAAACAAGTTAGACAAAAATTAGAATTGAATAACAAAATTGTCACAGATACTATTCTAGTTGGTAAGCAACAAAATTTTGATAGAATAGAAATTAAAATATGTAGTTTGGCAATCCCCGGCAACGGCGCCAAAAACTTGATCGGAAAAATAGCAAGTGTACTATTTTTACCGATGTAGTAATAAGGAGTTTATTCCCAGTATCGATCCTGAGGATTGCGTAGGAATTACTTATTTTAATTCGATTCTATTAAACAAAAGATAATGGTTGGGTTGTTGTGGAATTGAGAATAATAACACGAAAATAGTAAAAATAATTGATTAAGATAAAAGATGCTAGGGTGAGCGGTTGAGTTAGCCGATTATGAGTTTGTCCTGATTTCCTTACTACCTATGATACCTTCAATCACCTAACCTCGAAATGCTCTTACCTAAGTCCTTACGCAAGAAACTATTAACCTACCAATTATTACTCAAATGTCCATTCAATTAATCATTGGTGTTAATCATACACAAAATATCAAAGTTTACGGTGATTTACGAAAGTTACTAGTCCTAGATGATACATTCATAAACCCAATTGTGTGAAAACCCTAATAATACAGTCCTGTTATTGAAAGTCATAGATCAATTTGTATTTGTCCGATACAAAAGCATAATAACATCACACAATTAAATTGAAATACGTAACATAGTAATTAAGGAATCATGGGTTCAAATTCATAGCATACGATAACATCAGGACCACCCCCCTAGCATCAGGGGGTTTAGCCTCTCATAGTACTTAAAGAATTCATAAAGTAAAGATTAGACATTACAAAGAATTAGGACAGTTTGATCTTCAATGGTGGCTACCCTTGAATCTCGCCGTCTTCGAATCCGTCGTATTCGCTATCTTCTCCACTGTAATGCTTTCGTTCGTCTGTCAAAAGGTGCCTTCTTCTTTCTCTTCCAAGCCTTCTTATAGTTTCAGATGACCTTCTTCCAAGTTAAAGGTCCAAACTACCCTTACTGAGCAGAATCGGTTCAAACAGCAAAAATTAGGTTTTCCAAGCTGCGTTCAATCAACACGGCCGTGTGGTGGAACACGGGTGGCCGTGTTGTTCCTCAGGATTAATTTATTTTAACATCAGTTACAGTAGCATCAACACGGGTCGTGTCCCTACACACGGGCGCCCGTGTTAATGCACTGTTTTAATCAACACGGCCGTATGGTGGCACACGGGTGGCCGTGTTGATCTCTGTTTTCTGCTTCATCTTTTTCTCTGCTTGACCAACAACACGGCCGTGTGGTGGCACACGGGTGGCCGTGTTGACCTGCTGTTCTGTCATATTTTCGTCCTTCAGAGTGTCCAGCACTTCACCATTCTTGCTTTTAAACCTGGAACAATGACACTACCCAAACGAAGCATAAACGAGATCTTTTTGACATAAATTCGTAATCGAATGTAATGTAATATCAAACCAACAAAACATGATACTTGACTCAAATGCAACTAAAAACAAGCATAAATCTTATCAAGGTGATGAAAATATGTCGGATTAGCGGCGGGAATTCAATGGAAAAGGTGACCGATCACTATAATTATAGCTTAGTGATGAACTAATATGCTTTGTATGGAACATGAGATGTTGCTACGAGACTTGGTGAATGTGATCACCTAGTGATTGGTGAGTACAATCATGTTGCGATTCATGAACTAGTCATGCATTCAAAAATAAGCCAATTGTTGTGCTCGTCCCAAATTGCAATGCTTTTGAAAAGTAAGAATTGTGATACATGCACTATTGCTTCATATTAACCAAATCGGTTAGAGTCCCATATTTCAACCAAGTGGGTTAGAGTCACATAGAAGATGTAGACCTCAAAGTGGTTTATAGTCTCATGGGGGAAAAAGGCTTGAAATGAATTTGAGTCTCATATGGAGCAACAATTCTTGAAGTGGGTTTGAGTCATTGGAGAATCGGAAATCCATAAGAAAGTCAAAGTATGATACAAGGATCCATGACCTGTTTCGATAATCCTAGACGTAGGATTGGCCGAGGAATGACACCTTGGTATGGTTTCCAATTAGTGACTTATTTGAGTTGGTGAACTCAAGCGTACATGTTTTTATACAATGTGAATATCCCTTAGATGTCTAAGTCTTGCTTACTTTGTGTGAGTGAAACACAAGTAAAGAAAGATAAAGACTTAAGTTAAGAATCATTGAGAGATCCTTTTAGAGCCGAGTGGACGCATAAGATAGGGGGACTCACTGAGATTATTATCTCACCCCACTATTATTGTTGTTTTTCATGTGTTTATTTGCAGGTTAAAGGCAAGAGGAAGTTTGTATGATGATGTTCGAAGACTTTGTTATCGTGATCTTCCGCTGTGGATTAGGTGAGGTAAAGATATTGTACATAGGTCTTAGTTATTGTTTGGGCACTATTGTATATCATGTGCCATAGATTGTACTTTTCGTTATGAACATGTATATATTGATGTTGTAAGGTGTAACACCCCGATTTTTAATTAAATATTTTATTTCATTATTGGCGTGTTCATATGTGTGTTATTCAATATATTTGAATTAATTGTGTTATTTGGTACTTAGGTGTATTTTGGTAATTTAATAATTATGGAGTTATAGAATTTGAGAATGGAAAAATAAAATAAGATTTATTAGAATTATTAGAGTTGATTGAATAATTTAGTTATTTAGTAATAAATTGAGATAATATAAATTTGGAGAATTTTATTAAATATTTATTTAAATGGAATTTCTATTTAATTAAAACAATAATAAAATAAGAATTTTAGGAGTTTGGTGGAAACAAGAATATTTTGAGAATGGGAGGTGGATTGGTGAGAAATTGAGTAAGTTGTATCAATAGTTTAATAAGCAAATATTTTAAAAATTAGGGTAAAATAAATAGGAGATGTTAGGTTTACAGTACGTGTAATTGAGATTTAGGGAAAAAAAGTGGTAGCGAAGGATTTTCTTGTTTTGTCTGAGTTGTTCTGAAAATCAAAAGGGAATTGGGATAAATCCCCTAGGGTTAGTAAAATACGATGTTATTATGCAAATACTGTTAGACTTTTTAGAATTGTCTGTAATTTTGAGTGATCCTATTTGGTCGTGTTTCTATAAATCTTACGTTGTGTTTTCCCCAATTTCCAAAATCTTAATCTATTTTTCCAAAGTTTTGTAGACTCAGTAAAATTAAATTTTTTTATCGAAGCACTGTTGAATTGTGTTGAGTTTGGAGCACTGTTGACATGATAAGATTACCTTTTGAGTAACATTTTTATTGTTGAAGGTTGTTAAGCCAAAGGAGTTAAAATTAAATTAAAGCTTGATCAGAAGTTGAAGTATGTCTTCAGAACCTGGTTGGAGTGAAACTTCAGAGTTTAGTAGTTCACAAGTTCTGATCTTGTCTTTATTAGAGTCTTGATCAGAACTAGTCTGGATAAACACTTGTAGTATTGATGACTTGATGTAGACAAATTCCTTTGAAGCAGGACCTTCATTAGTGTTGGTAAAGCACATTCAGAAGTTGCAAAGTCATTCCTTGTGACAGTGATTGCTTGCTTTAAAAGATTACAGACTTCATAATTTGCTGATCTGTTGATTCCATGATAAGCTCGGGTTCAGCATCTGGAAGACTTGGATAGACTCATCAGAGTCTAGAAGCTTGGTTCTGATACTTCATATTCATAACAACTTTTCTTCCCTTTAATGGTTCTTCTAAGGGATTAACTTGATTAATATCAAGGTTAATGTCTTTTGATTCTGCACACTAGAATAACCATTAGTAAACATGTTATTCTTTAAATACTTTGTTGTCATAAAAAAAATTAGGAGCTTGAAAAAATTTTGTTCTAACAAGAGGATTATTAATTTTAATGCTTTGTGTGTTAAATATAAGGTATTATCATTTGGGAAAAGATATATCTTGGAAATGGTTGTAATAAATTTTGGTTAGAGTAAAAAATCCTTCAAGTGTGAAGGAACTAGACGTAGCTACCAATTAATTTCTCGTGTCTCATTCTTTGTCTCATCTTTTTACTTTTAATTTACTTTAAACTATTTATTTTCAACCAAATTTTGAAAGGAAAAGTTCTAAAAAGAAATAAAGTTTAAACCTATGTGTTGACTTGATATTGCATATTAATGATATCACATATCTTTGATATTATTTATCTATGATCTGTGAGATGTCAGTATTAATCTATTCAAACAATAACTTAAATTATATTATATTCCTAAAAATAAAATAACTTGATCAAAAATAATTCAAGAATAGTGTTCTATTATTCAATAGGATTTCAAGATCAAGTCACATTTGATGATTTATCAAACAAACATTTCATTCTAAAGATTTTAGTATGTTATATAATAAATACAATGTCTTAAATATATAAAGGAAGCTTATGATGCAAAATAAAATTCAATTAATATAGATTGACTATTAGGACTTACTCTAAAAGTTAGGTTAAAAAGTTATAAGGATTGCTTTTTGCAATGGTTCTAGAAACGTTAATGTTGTGACATTGATGGAAAAAAGCGAGCGGATTTTCTATATTAAGTAGGGATGGAAATTGTACCAATTCTCTATGGATATTCGCAAAAATTATCTACAATGGATAGGGTAAAAATCCATAAAATGGATACGGACACAGGCACAGACAATTACCCACTAAAATAAGAGGGTATGAGTGCGAGTACGGATACCTTAGTACCCAGCCCGCCCCATACCCGCATAATATATATTTATATGTTTTTATTTTCATTATTATGTTCACATGTTAATCTAACATTTTTATTAAAAACATCACTATTAAATTTCTACGCATTTTAATATAAATGTTTATTTATTTATTTCCTAACTCAACAATAATATCCTTAATTTTTTTTAAATGTTGTTAAAAAATTAAAATGACATGATAAATTATAATTGATTGATCATTCTTTATTAAAATGTGGGTAAATGGGTATGGGTATGGGTACTTAGGTACCCATTGGATGCGGGTACGGGTACAAATATTGTGCCCACGCAGGTATGGGCTCGGGTACGAAGATTTTTTTTAACTGCAGATTTAGGGACGGGTACTATAGTACCCTGCCTAAATCCTTCTCATTGTCATCCTTAATATTAAGGCTTGTTGACGAGATTCACAAGAATAAGGCCTTAGAGAAGTCGGTAAAACTAGTTGATAGCTAATAGTTGGTAGCTGATGACTGGTGGTTGATGGCTTATAGTTTATAATTGATAACTGATAATCGATAGGTTAATTTGAGTGTTTGATAAATTAGTTGTTACATTAGCTGATAGATACAAAATCACATAAATGGGTACTCTTAGTTAAAAATTTGTGATTCATTATCTTATTATATTATTAAATTAAATTAATTTTTATTCGATAAAAATAAATATATTAATAAAAACATGTAAAATAGTTTTAATATATATGAAAATTAAAAATAGCATCAAAATATATTAAATTCATATACAAATTTTATAATGATATTTAATGAGATACACAAATTAGTAACATTGTAATTTTGAATTTAGTATGATTAATCCGAAATAATAATAAAAATAAATTTATTGTTTAATATTCTACAATATTTGAAGGATTAATAGGTATTTACCCCCTATCATTTAGGGGTCTTTTGGTTTTTCCGCCTGTAATATTTTTTTTAAAAATACAACCTTGCCACATGAAGATTCCCTTGACTTAAACTTTTTAGTGGCGGAATTCACTTGAGGAACTAATGTGGCAAGTGAGTGTTGACTGAATCTAAAAATTCACTCCCACATGTACCAAATGTTTGACACATCGCGTGACCCTAATTCATGTAATTCATCTTCTATACTAATCAATCCTCTTCGCAACCCTAATTTGTGTAATTCATCTTCTACATTCTTCGTTCACGTGTATTAGGGGTTAAAAATGACATACAACAAATCATCCTCAATTGGTACTTCGAATGGAAGACAAATGTCTAGATGTGGTTGCAATCAAGTCATGAAGATTTGGGTTTCAAATACGCCGAAAAATCCGAAGAGGAAAATTTGGAGATGCAGGAATTGGTAAAAGGTATGAAAATCATGTAACAATGTTTCTTACTTTTCTCTCTTCCCTAAATTCATGTTTCCTTTGGTTCTTAAATGCAAACATGGATTAGATACAATTTATTTATTTGGGATGATGAGCTTGATGAAATTGAGTGGAAATCTGGAATTAAGACAATTGACAATAGCTTAGCAGGTGATTGCAACAAAGGGAAATACATGATTGGTTACCTGAGAGAGTTTAGCAAGGAATTTGCAAAGGAGTTTAGGAAGGAGTATGCCAAGGAATCTTGCTCAAAGAAGCTTGAAAAAACCAATAAGAATCTGCAACATGAAAGGAACAAAAGTTATTGGTTAACGGTTGCACTAATAGTGTCATGGGTGTTGTTTTCCATTGTATTCAATATGTTGTAGTTGTTTCACTACAGTTTGACCATTTAATGTATATGTTGTTGTACTTGTATTTAGTTTGAAGTAATTGTTTCAATGTATCAGTTGTTATAATGTATCAATTTGAGATTTTAATGAATGGATGGATGAGTTTGTTTCAATATGAGTTTAATTCAATATATGTTTTGCCTCAAAATGAGTTTTCAAAATGAGTTTGGTACAAATATAAGTTTGGTACAATATCAGTTTGATACAAATATCAATTTTATTCAATATCAGTTTGATTCAATATCAATTTTGTCTCAAAATGAGTTTTCAAAATGAAATGGGTTTGAGTACAATTTCAGTTTGGTACAAAATAAGTTTGGTTCAATTGCAGTATTACTTCTTAATATCGGTTTGAGTAGCATTTCAGTATTACTTTTCAATATCAGTTTGAGTAGCATTTTAAAATATCATTACATAATAGCACATGTTGTGCGATTATCATTACATAATAAGATAGAGTAGTTATTCAAAATACTATTACATAATAGCACATGTTGTGCAATTGTCATACTAATTAAACAAAAGCTAATTAACCACATTCTACCAACGATCATACTAATTAAAAACATTATTCTAATCACAACATAACAAGGTAGTAATTTCTTGTGTTAATGTGCCATCTCCATCCTCAGCAGTTCCACCAGTTCCACTTATTGCAAGTGATACTTTAACTACAGCAGTAACAAGGGGTACTTCAACTGCACCAATAATGACTTTTGCTTTCTTTGCATAATGTCTAGGTGTCTTTCTCTACAAATGGAAATTATGACAATATTAACATCAATTAATTACACAACAAAATTAAGTACATGACAATAAGGAATTCTTACATTTCTTTTTAAAGCCTCTGGATTCTGAATTGTTTCCTTGCATTTTCTTGAGTTATGGCATGTTTTGTCGCATTTGGTGCATCTATAAGTCTCTCCAACTCTCCTCATTCTTGATCCACCTTCACCTAACTCCCTAAACCTAAGTTTTTTGGTCTCCCGGATCTTTTCTTGTACAAAGGAGAATGTAATTCATCTGCATCAACTTCAGGCTACATGTTTATTCCATTTATTGGACTTATAGCTATAACAAATGACATACATTTTCCTTTAATAACATTCATCTACAAAGTCCTCTGATTTTTGTTGTTTATAACAAGTGACATACATTTTCCTTGAATAACATTCATTATGTAAAACATTGTTTTCTCCCTAACAAACTCTCCACCGTGATGGAAAACCGCACCGAACATGATCAACTATATAAATGAGAAACTTGACCGAGAAAATCTACCTACGGATGAAGCTTTGTTTCTAGAACATGGACCTTATTGTCACCTCTTTAATGTCGTTTTCACTGCAAGCTCTGAAGCACTTCAATTACGTCTTCTAATTTAGGACAAATGTGAAGGACAAAAAGCAATGGTAAAATTCCCAATTATGAGTGTCACGTGACGTGTCAGACATTTGGTACATGTGGCAATGAATTTTTAGATTCAGTCAACACTCACTTGCCACATCAGCTCCTCAAGTAAATCTGACCACTAAAAGGTTTAAGTGAAGGGAACCTTCATGTGGTAAGGTTGTAATTTAAAAAAAAATACAGAGAGAAAAATCAGAAGATCCTTAAATGACGGGGGAGTGAATACTTGTTAACGCTATTTTGAAATCCATTATATAATTTAGATTATACTTAAAAACATTAAACATTACATCATCTTTCATCTGCTAAATTTACGCGTATGTGTGTATATATATATATTTTGAAGAGTAATAATATATTTTTGTTAAAATAGTAATGATATAAATGGAAGAAAAAATCACTAGTTAAAAATTATAAACTCAAAAGTTATTTTAAATAATTTTTGAAAAAAAATTTAACTACTAAA
Source organism: Lathyrus oleraceus (assembly GCF_024323335.1). Classification (NCBI taxonomy): domain Eukaryota; kingdom Viridiplantae; phylum Streptophyta; class Magnoliopsida; order Fabales; family Fabaceae; genus Lathyrus; species Lathyrus oleraceus. Next base: position 28,268,922 of record NC_066584.1, read on the forward strand.
AAAGCTATAAATTAAAAGTTAAAGATAATTATTAAACAGAGTTTTTTTTTATTAATATGGATTGAAAAATTAAAATTAAAAACTATTTTTTTTGGATCTTACCAAATAAACCCTTATTTTCTTCTTTGAATTTGGCTCGTTAGCTTTGTGTGATAAAATTTACAAAAATTTATATCGATATTTAGCTTAATCATGTATGCCACATCACCAAAAATAGTATATATTCCGTTTAATTAAATTAAAAGCGTTTTAAAATACAATAATTATTTTTAAAAAATATTTACAAAAACAAATCAAAATAACATTAATTTGCAAGAACTTTTTAATATATTTTTAATAATCACAAATGTGATGATTAATCATATTTCAATAAATAGATTTTTTTTTATATACAAAAATGGTTATAAGATTGATATGATACGTATATTTATTTTTGTCTATCAAACCGACTTAGATAGAGTGGGTGAGATGGTATTTCAAAATATTTCAAGTGTTAGGAAAATCCTTACCCACACAACTGAACTTGGACAACAAGGTGGCATCATGGGATGGGTCCATCTCAAAGAACCCTAGCCTCTTTTTCTTTCTTTTCTCGTCCTATAATAACAATTCCCTACAAAATAATTACAATTTATTATTATAATAATATTACTAATATGCTTACTCATCTCTATATATCCAAAAACAATCCATATCCACAGTGGTTCAATTTCAACCACTACAAAAAACCCAAGCGTAGAGCATGCCAAACCAACGTCAACGAATTGGTCGATACGTTTACACGTGTCACCACCTTATTTCTCCTTTACGTCGACCAATTTCCACAGTTCACTTTCCAAATCAATATTGGCCTCCATAAATTTTCATCTCTTTATTAATTAATTAAAACAATTATTTGACGTGACAAAGGGATAGCGTAAATATGAGAAAACAATTTAATTAAATAAAACGAATAGGGTATTGCTTTTTCGTGCCCAGGAGGAACATGTCAAGCTTTACTCATTTCTATCCACTTTTTTTCTTCTTTTTCTCTCAATAAACTTTTCCTTATTAATTAATAATTATTATCAAGCTTTTTCCTCTTCTTCATTTTTCTTTTCTATAATAATCCTTCACCATTACTTTTCCCCTCCGTCGACATTCTTTTTCTTTTTCCTCTTATTATTATTATTATTATTATTATTATTATTATTATTATTCAATTCCATTCAACTCTTCTCATTTTTTTTATCTCCGTTGAAAATTTGAAGTCACCAAAACGTAGTCGTTTTAACGGGCTCAAACCAACGCTATTGTTTCTGGAACCTTCTTCTTCCGGCGATTAACTGCCAGTGCGGTGGAGACTTCACCGGCTAGCGAATGCTATGACTTTCTCCGCATCTTCTCTTCGTCCTACCTCTTCTCCGTCATACTCTCAGGTTCCTTCTTCTCTTTCTATCTACTATTTTTTTCTTTACGTTCTATATAGTCGTAGATGTAACACTTTCGTTAAGATTTATGCAAAAAAAAAAAATCGTTAAGATTTATGCAAAAAAAAATTGTTAAGATTTATGCAAAAAAAATGTAAAAAAATGAAAAATCTCGTTGGATTTCAACTGGATTAGTTTATGCATACGTATTAAAAAAATGAAAGAAATTTTGTTTATCTATTTGCTTCATTTTGTAGATTCAACAATAGTCTTGTTAAGATTTGCGCAAAAAGGAAACTAAAAAAAGAAAAACATGCAAATTAATACTGTTCCTGTTTTGGAGTATGTTACGGCTACTTAATTTATATAATCTTGTTGAAATTTGAAGGGATTAATGAGTGTTTAATCAAATTTTTAATTCAAAATTGGTGAATTGTGAGATGTGGAATGTTTTTGTTCATTTTTTCTGTGAATTTATTGTGCTTTTAGGTTCTATATTTATTTATTTTTGGATAAAATCAACTTAATTTTTTTTTTTGTTTGAGTTATATGTTTTTGAAAGTTAATTTGACGGATTAGTGACTAATCAATTTTTTAATAGAAATTTTGATGTAGCTGTTTGGAATATGAATAATGAATATTGATTGAATCATGATTTGGAATGATTTCGTTTGTGTGTGTGTGCAGTTGTTGTGCTCTCTAAGGTACAATACGAAGCTTCGTGGCCGAATAGGTTTTGCTGTGACTCAAGGAAGAAAAGATCGCTGGTTAAGGAATGGTGTTAATGTTAGATCAGTGTTGAGTGACAATAGACCTAGTTTTAACAGTTATGGTGCGCCGGAATCTGCAAGGCTTCTTGAGAGGTTGTTTGAGCAGACGCACAAGCTGGAAGACCGGATGGCAGGAGATGAACCATATCTTCGTGATTTTGAGTCTGATCTTTTATCTGCGCTCATGGAATTGAAGGAGAAGGAGGATCATTTAAAGGAAGTGGAGAGAACTGTTTTGTTGGAGAATGGAAAATTGAAGCATGCTAAAGAGGAATTAGAGCGTCAGGAGAGTGAAATTGAGGCTGCTCGCAAGAAGTATGAGAGGCTTGAAGAGGAGATGAAGGAGGCGAAGGCTAGTTTGGTTTCTCAAACGGGACAGATAGAGGAATTGAAGATCCGGCTTAGGGATCGGGATGATGAGATTGGTGGTTTACATGATGCCTTCTCTTTGAAGGAAGAAGAGGTTGAGAAAATGAGGGTTGCTTTGGGTAAGAAGAGTGAAGAAGCTGCTCATGTTGATTCTGAGCTTAGATATAAGGTTCAGCTTCTGAGTGAAGCAAACGAGGTTGTTAACAAACAAGAAATTGAGCTTCAAGAACTTCGGCAACTTGTACGACAAAGAGAAGATGAACTGCGTGTTACTGTGGCTGAGAGAGAATTAGAAGGAGAAAAGCTCAAGATTGCTGAGGCCTCTTTAGAAAAGCAAGCGATGGAGTGGTTGTTAACAAAGGAAGAACTTAAGAGACTTGAAGAGGAGGCTTCAAGACATGCCCGTGAGAGTAGTGAAACACTAGAGGATTTCAGAAGGGTGAAAAAGCTTCTCGGTAATGTGAGGTCTGAGTTAGTTTCATCTCAGCAATCACTGGCGTCTTCTAGGAACAAAATGGAAGTACAGGAAAGGTTGATGGAACAACAGCTGGCTGAACTTGCAGACCAAAGGACAAGTGTCATGTTGTACATGGAAAATTTAGAAAATGCCCAAATAGAAGTGGAGAGTGAAAGAACGAAACTCAGGGTCGCTGAGGCCTTGAACAAAAAACTCGAACTGGATCTGTCTGCGGAGAAGGAGCTCATGAAGGAGTTACATGAGGAGCTGAAGAAAGAGAGAGCTTCTTTGGAGCAGGCTGTCCAAGAAATGTCTTTGCTTCAACAGGAATTAGATATAAAAAGTGCCGAGTTTAAGAAAACAAGTGCTCTTCTTGATATCAAAGAGTCAGAGCTTGTTGATGCTAAGCTAGAAATCCAGCATTTGAAATCTGAAAAGGCTTCTCTTCAGATTCTTTTAGAGGAGAAAGACTTGGAACTTTCCAGTGCTAGGAAGATGCTGGTGGAACTAAACCAGGAAATTTCTGATCTTAAGATACTTATGAACAACAAAGAAACACAGCTTATTGAAGCAACCAATATGTTAAGGGAGAAAGATGAGCATGTGAAGATAATTGAGAATAAGCTGAATAATACAAGCCTGAAGGCTTTCGAGGCCGAAACTGTAGTAGAACGAGTTTTAGATCTCACAAACAAACTGGTTGCTTCCATTAAGAATGAAGACATCATCAATTCATCAAGACCACTAGATGAATTGAGTAACCAACTAACCATGCAACTTTCCGAGGAGCCTACTAATGAATTGAGTCTGCAACAAAAACAGCTTGAGAATGTGCTCGAGCTGACGAAGGAAAGCTTAAAAACAAAGGAGATGGAAATTCTTGCAGTACAGAAGGCTCTAACAATGAAAGATGAGGAGCTTAAAATGACTATTGCAAGATTGGAAGCGAAAGAGGAAGAGTTAAGAGGAGCAAGGGACAAGGTGACAGAAGATGCTAATGATCATAAAAGACTGCATACTTTGGCACAGGCAAGAATCGACGAGAAAAATATGGATGACTTGGCAATCGAGAAGCTTCAGCTTGAGGCAGCTCAGCATGAAGTTAAAGCTGCTACTAGTGCTCTGCAGAAACTTGCTGAAATGAGTCAACAACTTTTGAATAAAAGTAAAACCATCCAGAGTGTTGAAGCTGATAGCTATATCAGTGCCATGAAAAATAACAATGATATTAAACTCGATTTAATCACAAATATCAATTGCATCGACTGTTTAGCTGTGGTAAAAGCAGGAGTTGCTCGACTCTCGGCATTGACGGACCAACTTGTGACAGATGCTGGTCTTGTTGCTGCAAGCTAGAAGATATGTCAAATGGACGTCTCATTGTGGAAGGACATTGTATTGTTATTTATGTGGCTAGAGGCCATTGCAAGGTTAACCACAAAAAGTAGGTTATAAGATATTCATTCTGTTCATAACGATTGTATCTGTTGTGTATCTGTGCAGGTGTAAACTTTATTCTGTTGTACTAGCTACATTCTGAGTGTATTTGTTTTTACACGATAAATATTTTGAGTTTTGCTTAGTTGCTCTCCATTAAACTAGTGTATATGATCAAATATAGCAAAGAATAATACGCACTATTTTTCTGGCCTTTTGCATTCAACTATTGTGGTTTCTATTGCAACGCCTTCTTCCACCTGAGAATTGTGTACTATTTCCTTGTGTAGTTTCAATACTATGCTGAAATTTCCTTGTGTAGTTTCAATACTATGCTGAAAAAATGCAACTCTCGCAACTAAAGCTAACGTGTTCAAGAATCATTACAGAAATGTATCTTGACTCATAGCATTCTACTTCACACTCACTTTTCCTTCAATAAAATCCAATATAAACAGAACAATAAATTTTCTATAAACATTGCAAATCATCTGTTGATAGTATATATACAAAGCTAATCCATTAAAGGATATGTACAACTTCTACATTCAGAATTAGAACTACCATAACTTATGTATAATTACTAATATTGTTCAACTTCAAACTAGCATCAAAGTACAGCTTGCTTCACCAGTACAAAGACTAGCTAATGCCAAGAAGATGTATGGCATTAGTTACTTAATTGTATATAAGAGTAAGTGTTAAGCACCATCTTTGAAAAGGATATTAGCAACTGAAGGAACCCAGGCTGTGTTGCCATGACTTATTACATTCCTTGTAGGACTATTGGTGTTTTGACCTTCCAGATATTGGTTTTTGCTTTCTATTATTGCATTAAACTTCTTGCACCTCCTTACTTTGTTTCCAGCTAATATACCTAGTTTCAAAGCTGTTAATATGCCGAGTGCAACTAGAACAGGTCTAACTGCCCAGTGATGATCCTCAATATGTTCATACTTTTCCATAATCCCAGGACAAGCCTTGAAATCAACCACTTCAACCTCAGAAGGATCAGCCAAAAAGGTGTTTGATTCATTCCCAAAAGTCAGCAACCCTGGGAACTTGATTACCAAACACCCATTTGGTAGAATCCACGAAATCCGACCAGTAGCTGAGGCCCCTCCCCGTTTACGACGCCATTCAAATCGAGGGCTTAAGATATTCTCTTTTGGCCTAACGAACTGTCCTACACAGAATGATTCTGACATTTCAAGGTCAGAAGGGTTTCCGTTCCAGAGAGTTTGCAGCCCGATAAATCCAACAGCAGCTCTACCGTCATCACGATTGATGGTATGTAGAATGCCAACTGGCGAGTGTTTCTGGTTTTTATCTTTAACACGTACCCAATCACCAGCTGCCAAGCCATCTGTGACCCATTCGAGAGTTGACACATGAATTCTTATAGGGTCGTGAATACCGTGGACCCTCACAAGAACGAATCCATGATCCGCAGTGCGTTCTAGACCAACAACAGTTCCTTCTGGGACATCCATATTTTGAGCTTTGCATGAGTTAGGAGACTTTCTGGATCGGACCATGTCGCCCACCTGCAGGTGATCCTTTGAGAGGAACCATTCGGTGTAGTCAGTGCTGCCTGATTTTGCAATTACTTTCATATTTCCTTGATATCGCCATCCTCCATCATTGCCCAGTTCACTCAGCGAGCTGCAACATAGGAAGAACGATTAAGAATAGAGTAATATGCAATATAAAGTATTTCTTATCTGCATGAAGACAAATAGAAATTAACTGAAAATATAACCATGCTTATGTACATACAATTCCATGCTAAATCAAACAAGAATCTGAAATATTTACCAGAAAAAACGGTTTCAAGTTATCATATCTGGATACAAACCTTTTAAAGACGCGCAGAATATCTACCATCAAAGGGCGGTTTCTTAAATCATACTCAAAACATCCACTAAGGATATTCTCGATGGGAGAAGGAAGGCCACTTGGGAAAAGCGGCTTTTCATGCTTTTCAACAACTGATCCATAAATTCCACCAACAGGGCATCCGTACCAAGGCTGATTACCAGTCAACATTTCAACAATGGTGCAACCAAATCCCCATGAATCGGTTTCAATAGATATAGGACCTCCAACCTCTGGTTTCCATTGTTCCGGGGCCATGTAATTAGGAGTTCCAAGCCTCTGAGCAATATCTGAGCTAACGAATGAGGAACCAAGCAAAAGATTGGGAATACCAACATCTCCCAAAATCGCTTGACCATTGTCATTGAGAAGAACATTGCAAGGTTTAAGGTTCAGAACAAGGATCCCTTTAGAGTGAAGCTCCAGAATACCTTGAGCCAGATTAATCCCATACCTGCAACAAGTAGCATGCTCTTAGTATTGATCAGTAGTTTTCCCCTACCTACAATACATACATATGTTAAGATAAGTACTACTTTGTTTCGAAATACAAAACCCTCTTGAGAAATTTCAGTGTCCCTTTTTATAGGACATCTTTTGATTTTCAGCTACATTATTGTTTACCAATATACCTTTAAATATTTTACCTCTTTTTCTGCAACCAAGAATAAATACTATATTGTGAACATCAACTAGAAAAGATGGACCTTGCTAGCTCCGTGCTATGGACACAGCCCTACAGGTGTATAGATAGGAATGGGAAGTTTTGCTAACTATGTGCTATGATCAGAACTCTTGGTGTTTTAGAGTTATGATTGGATGATCATGGCCCATGTAGAGCCTCTTATTTATAGCGTTGGTACACCCACTCCAACTCGGTTAAGGTCACTAGGATAACCGATGATCACTGGTCGCAATTGGTAAAACCTTCTCCCGTGATGGGCAAGAGAATGGTCGGTTGCGGCCGAGCATATCTTTATGCTAGGGTGACAATAATAGAGTTCATAGATACTAGTGTGTTTGGGTTCGAGCCAGGAGTTGGGGACCTGAGGCCGGTTTATAACCCCATTTGGAGGTGGTGGTCACTCTCTTATCCTTAAGCCAGATGACCATGTTTAGGGTTAGTCATGCGCCGGCGTGTTGGGCTTAAGTCGTGAGCTTGGATGTTCGGTATTGGGTCATAGGCCCGTGTCTATATGAGGCCAGGTTCATGGCCTTTGAGTTTTATATCAGTCCAAATAGTAAGTAAACTTGTAAATTACTATCAAATATTAATATTACCATCAACCTTCTTAACCTTCTTAATTCCCTGATTCAGTTAAAAGGGTCCTATCCTATATTTAGGGACGATTATAACATATTTCTCTGAAAACACGTCACCTCAAAACATCATGTAATGAAATCCATCCTTCTCTTAATCTAGCCATCTTGTCACCAATTGAACCTTCATACAATTTCATAATGATGCAGATCTGTGAACACAAACAAATGTAAATAAGTCAAAAGGGCAGTAGCTAACAATATCCTATAGGTTAAAATAAACGCAATTCCAAATCTAACCCTTCCATTGATCATTGAAACTCCATGTATCCAAGAAACACTAGAAACTCCTAGGCACTTAAAGTACAAATCATTAAACTTCTCCAGTACAATCTTCACATGATCCTCTCTGACAGGATGCAACATCTTAGCAGCAACTTCATGGTGTTGATCATAATCCTCAGTTGACTGATGAAGAGTTGCAAGCCAAACATCGCCAAAGGGTCCTCGACCAATTCGGTGCTGAAGTTTCAAAGTTTCGGGCTCAATCCACGGGTTCGTCCGATTGGATTGGACCACAGCTGTTCTAGGTATGTCAGGATCTTTATCCAAGATCTCATAATCAAAAGGAACAGAAGATGAAGTAGCCATGACTTCTCTAGACATTCCTGAATGTGAAGCTGTAATGATTAGAAACAGAAATCATTCACTCATGATTCATGAACCACTAAGAAAGTCAAACATATACATGAAAACTCACCTTCTCAGAATCATAGAATAGAATATAACAAAAACATATAAATTCAATCAACAATTTGTTTATCTAATCAATCAAAGTTCAAAATATATGAATACTGAGGAGCAAAAAGAAAAAACTAAAAAAAAAATCACAGTAACTGAATATATAAGAACTTGAGAGAGAAAAAATCAGAATAATAATTAGAGTCAGTGAGAGGTGTGAAATAATAAAAAACATGAAGATAGAAGAAATTTCTAGTACACAAGTTTAAGGAAACAACCTTTGGTTTCGGAAGAACGGAATCTCTGAGAAGCGAAGAACGAGGAATCCAATTTTGGTGAAGCAAGTAAATTTAAAAGGGTAATGCGGTAAATTTGTTTAGATGAACACCGTTACGGTGACGCGGCTATTTAATTGAGCTGACACGTAGATTTAACGGATGTGTAATGAGAGTATTAATTAATTTCAATTTGCCTTAATTTTTGGTATTAAAATTCGATTTTTAAGTGGCGGGGCGTTTATTTCCACGATGAAATGTTTTTTTAAGAAATAAATTTTATTGAAGTTTAAAAATGAGAATCTATTTCGTTAAACTAAGGATTCGTTTGTTTTAGTTTAAAAAATGATTTTTTTTTTATATTTTTAGAATGAATTCACAAAATTGTTTTTCAGATTTTTAAAATTTATTTTTTTTAAGTTAAAAGATTAAATTTGTATTTTATAACATAAACATAAATTATTAAAGATAAAAATATAGTCAAAATAATAATTTTTTAAAAAATTTGTATCTTAAAAATAATTTTTATAAAAAATTATTTAAAATAATTTTAAAATTAAGTGATTTTTTGAAATTTTGATATTTAAAAAAATTTCAATAAAATAATAAAATATTTAAAATAATATTTTAAGAACTTTTCAAACCAAAATTTTATTTAAAATTTTTTTATAAAAAAAATTATAATTTTTTTACACCAAAATATGTAACATTATTAAGATCATTTTTAAAAGAAAGTCAAAACAAAAAGATCCTAGCTGAATTGAAAATGATTTAAAGATATGGATTTATTTGAATTTAAGATATATTGGTCTTTCACAATGATGGTAAAAGAAACTTGTACTTATGGACATTTATGGATATATTGGAGAGAGTGGTTTAATGAATATATGTGGATACAATAAAATAAATATTTAAATATTTAATTTTAATTAGAGAAAGTAGTTTAACAAATATCCACAAATATTCAAATTTATTAATAAATTATAAAAGTTATTTAAATATTATTAATTTATTATATTTGTCTTTTCATCTTCTAAAATAAATAAGATTTCACATGTATTATTTTTAAGTTATCTTCTAAAATTGGAAAGGAAGGGGAAGGTTTGCATCCATTACAATCTACAACAGTTACCCATAGTGGGTTCTGTATTTGTACTCTAAGTCTCCTTTTTGTGAAGTCTTCATGCATTTTGCTTCGGTTTAGCTCCAACTTGCATTGTCTTGTCCTTTTTCATCTGAAATGTCTGAAAAATAAAGAAAAACAAAGATACATGAGTAAAATGTACAAAATAGAGATCAAACAACTAAAAATTAGAGATAAAATATTCATAACAAAAAGTCAAAATATCACAGATCACTTATTATGGAGAAAAGTTGTGTGCAGGGTGATAAAGCTACAAAACATGATTGAAATGATGAGAGGGAGTGAAATATGGATTGAAAATTTGTGTGTAATTGGTAGACGTGGATGGTGGAGACTTCATTATTGAGAATGGTTTTGATTTGACCATTTGTTATTTACATATTTGTCTTTTGGGTTAATTAGTGCCGAAGTCCTTTAACTTAATTGCAGATTTCACTTTAGTCTCTTATCTAATAAATGTTACATATTAGTTCCTTAAAAATAGTTATGTTAGCAAACTTAATCTTTTTTGTTAAATTTTGAAAAAAAAAACATTAACTGCTAGTGATGTGGCATGACAACAAGACTTTACTTAGATCAGTGACTCAGCAACAACTTATATCGTCATTGTAAGCTTCATTTTCATACTCACGTGTTTTATGAAAGAAGCTAGGGTTAGTATTCATCTTCTTTATAAGTCATTCTTCTTCAAAGTTTATTCGACATTCCTCTTCCTCCAAACCATCATCTTCGGAATTTATGCTAAAATGTCAATGAATTCCATCACCTATTCAAAATCAAACAACCAAAGTTGTGGGGCATTTGGATATGTTATCATAAGAACAAGAGGAGGGAGTGTTGGTGCCAAGAAGAGTGTGTTATTCGTACTGTTACACATTTGAACAGTGTGATTGTTGGGAAAAGGTTTTGGGGTTGTAGGAATTACAAAAATCAAATGGAGAAGGGATGCAATTTTTTCAAGAGGCTAGGTGATGATGTTGTTGATGGAATGGATTTGAAGATTGAAAAGCAAAGAAAGAAAAATTTTAAGTTGAAGAATGAGGTTGTCCACACAAGAGGAATATTGAAATTTTCAATGATGTTTGGCATTTTTAGTTTAGGGTTGAATGTAGTGTTTTTAACCATGTATTTCGAATATGGTTAGTTGATTGTTTGTGTTGGTTCAAACCTATGTTTGTTCTTATGTTATGGACTATGTAATTTCTTTGTTGATTTAATGAAATTGGTTTATCAAAACAATATGTGTTATACTCCATTTTCTGCTGTAAAATAAAATATTTTTGATGTTTTGTGTTATCATCTGTATTCTGTAATATTGCAGTACATAAATTATAATGAAACAAAATATATTAAGTAAGGGACTATAAATGATAAGTTTGATATATAAGGGGCTAAACTCGAATCAATATAATAAATAAAAGACTAAATTTAAATCTACGTAATAATTAAATGGACTAAATTGGAATAATTAGGTTTGATAGTCTAACCAAACTATAAATAAATTCTCCTTGTTTTATGTTGTTTATCAAACATACATAACTAAACCATACACAATATCATGATAATAATATTGAAGTAAACAAAGTTGATTTCATATTTACATAATTAAAAGTAAGATTTTTGTTACATTGAACCATATTGCCATAAAAGCACAAAATATTGTCATTGAACCATAATTGTTTGCGTTCAGAGACACTAATATAAAAAGTGTGCACCGATACTAAAATAAAAAGTGTACACAAAAAGTAATACAAAAAGCATAACATGCATAAGATCACAATTCAATTGGTTCAAGCTGAGGTGGTCCAGGCTGACATGGTTCAAGCTGACATAGTTCAAGCTGACTTGGTCCAGACTAACTTGGTGCAGGCTGAGTTATTTGACTTGGTTCATGCTGAGATTTTTAACTTGGTGCAGGCAGTTTGCAAGTAGCTTTGTTGCGCCATATCAAGTGGCACCTACTGCATTTGATTCCAAAGTTAACCCGTTTTAGTTGTGTCTTATCTCTCATATTTTATGTTGCATCCTTAGTCCTTTTCTTCTTTGGCCTTCCTGGTTGTCTTTTGATTGGTGGTGGTTATAAATCAACATACTATGTTTTATACCACAAAATTTCCCCATTCATTGGATATATAACAGCATGCATAGCAGGCCTCATTGTCGCATCACGCGAAAAACCGGCGGGAAAACAAGAACAACAGAGCCGCCACCGTGCGTTATTTATCCCAAAAGAGGGAAAGGAAACGCTCAGAGTAAACCTGGAAAAGACATGGTCTCGCGACCAAAGAGAATGGGATCGGGAGTCGGTTATGCGAAGGGAAGGTATTAGCACCCCTACGCATCCGTCGTACTCGACGGGATCCACGCACAAAAGGAAGGAAAAATGGTTGCTAAAACACTGCTCAAACACACACACACTGGCTGAAAGAGACACAAGAAAACAGACAAGACTGACTCGGCAGGATATCGCATCCTGGGCCTACTTAGTCTATCAGGCATAGACATCAGAGTCGAAGTAGTTCGGACTGGGGAAACGACACATGCTCGCTAGGATATCGCCTCCTATGCATACGTATCTCCTTGGACGAAGGAGAATCAGAGCATTCGTAGCTCGGCTGACACGCACACAAACAAACACAGGCAAAGGCAAACGTGGAGCCTGAATGCCAATCACTGGACTTACATCAGCATCCGAACCAAACACACACCAAGGGGCAAACGTGGAGCCCGAATGCCAATTGCTGGACTTACATCAGCATCCGAACCAAACACACACAAAGAGTGTGGAGACACAAAGGTTAAAAAGAAAAAGGGCGCCCGGAGAGATTAGCTCATCTCCTGCCTACGTACCTCATCTGGTATGAGGATCAGGGCGACGTAGTTCCCCTACGGAGGGATAAAGGACTAGCCTAACCAGATAACAGAGGGAGACACAACTAGGGAGACTACGGCTCGAGCCTAGATGTTATCATGCAAAATCATCCCTAAGTTAAGGTTTCTAGCTAACTTGCATAGGAAGCAAGCCTATCCTAATCATGACTTGCACAGGAAGCAAGCCACACCTAACTTGCACAGGAAGCAAGCTAAACTAAACCTGACTTGCACAGGAAGCAAGCTAAAGCAAACACACAAGCACAAGTAGCACACACTATATGCAAGCAATGGGCTCAAACAAGGTCAGGTTTTAGTCGAGGGGTCATATCAACCTCAACAAACAAACCACTGGAACTGGGTAGTGTTAGCTCTTAACCTTGCCATTGAGGGGCTAAGGTGAAGTAGATGAAAGGTGAGTGAAGATAAGACTTCACAGCTCTTATCCCTGGCCTGGGAGAGCTTAAGACAAGAATGTGTGGGTTCAAAAAGTGGGAACCCTTCTACACATGTGAAACTGACTCAACTGTACAATTGTACAAGATCTTGGGTTTGTATCTGCAATGCGTCAACACAGTGGTGTGAGCAAAGCAGATGACACACAGAATAGCAAGGGATAGATTGCATATCCCTTGTGTCTGCCAATGCCTCTTCACTTAGGAGGTCTTTGACTCTGTACAAGGACAAATGTAAACAATCACAAACATTGCCTCTTAAGGAGGACTTCAGACAGGTGCCTAGCCAAGTAACAGGCCAGGTCTTCCAGACTACATGAAGATAGAAAGGTATACCTCAATGCAAATTGCTTATCAAGCAAAGCAAAGCAAAGTTCACAAGGAACTAAAAGCAACTAAAGTACCTGAAATTAGTCAAGCACAGTTAGTATACAAGTCAAAGTTAAATCAGAATGAAACAAAGGCTAACAGTCAGCACAAGCAGATAAATGTGCAATGCACAAGGTTCAAGGCATGTGAGCCAAGCAACCTACAAAACAAATAGATTAGTCATGATAAACAAGCACACTCAATCAATTTGTATTGGTCTCATTGGGTAATTGTTGCTTAACCTGAAAAAATGAGCTCAAACATAAGTAACAGGACCACTAGGACAAGCCTAGGGTCAAAAGGGGATGAGAAAGTCAAAACAGCAAATGAACTCCAATCAAAATCATATTTAAACAATCAAGAAACAAACTCAATTGGTTCCACAATCATATCATTCATCATCATCATTTCACAAGCAAAAGAAGTCAAAGCATGGCATATGGAAGCTCATAGAAGTCAACAGCAAGACTTAACTCAAAACCAATCATAAACAATTCCAAAAATCACCAAATAAATCATGGTCAATCAAAACCCATAGCATGGTATGCATGTCAAATTTCATCTCATTTGGACAAGTAGAAGATAGTCAATGAAAATCAGAAAGGCAAGGTAATTTTGAACATGCTCAAAGAAGTCAACCAAACATGCATCAACTTGAAAAATTCATACATCAGGGAAGGCATATGATAAATGAATGGGACTAAAACCATGGCAAAGCTTAGGATGTCTAGTAATCACATATCAAATTTCATGTCCATCTAATAAAGTATGAGAATTTCACAAATGAAATGGGAACATGTGTCACAAAAAGTCAACATAAGACCAAACAGGGGAGAAAAATCTCAATCAATTAGGAAATGCCACAAATAATTCCAAGAAAAATCACATGTAAACTAGACATACTCAAGTGAATTTATGCAAAAAATCAAAGTATTTTGAGGTCAAGAGGCATGGTATTGAAAATCATCAAGTTACACATCAATGGTGTGACATAAATTGTCACACCCTACTTCAAAAATTCACAACTCACAATCCAGATAAGATAAATTCACAAACTTTACATCAAAATAAACATGAATGTGTCTAGTTTATGCTCAAAAAGTTTCAAGTCCATAGGATAAGTCATGACTATTTCACAAAGGTTTTGATAAAATGTACAAAAAATGAACACATGTTACAAACCCTAGTACCATTATAAATCCACTCATCCAAAAAATCAGAAAAAATCATGATAAAAAAGTAGAGATCAAGCAGAGTATGATGCAAAAAATTTCATGAAATTTGGAATTAAAATGGATGAGTTATGAATTTTGAAAGTTAGAGATCAAAAGTGAAATTAAAATGAAAAGAAATAACTTAATTCCAATAAGCCATGTGCCACGAATGGCATTTTTGAAATTCTGGAATCCACTTATCAAAACACAGCCGTTTTGCTCACTGAAACGAAATAATGCTATTGGCCCTTATGAATGAACAGCGCCATGCACGTGAGAGACAAAAAAAATTCTGGGCAAGGCAATGTTCTAGGGTTTATGCGTGTACAGTATGAACTTCATCTTTCCCAAATTTGATCCGACCAAAATTTTTCCAGAAAATGAAATTGAGCATACCAAAATGATCAGCAAGGCATAACTAACACGAATCCATCATTGATTTTCACTAAAACACAACACAACTCATGAATCGAGCAAAAATACATTTCATCTTCAAACTTAAAAACAACATATCTCCTAAACTACTCAACCAAATCATGTGATTCGAAGCTTAATGTACTCAGGGACAAGAGATCTACAAAGTACATATCATGGTTTTGAGAAATTAGAGATTCGTGTTCTTACTTGTTTTTGAAGAAAGTAGTGGAACAGTGGTTGTTTTGATGTTATGAGCTCGAACAGATGCAGACTCATGCTCCAAATGATGAATGGTGAAGATGCTTGGGCTTGAAACAGCTTGGTTTGGCTTCAATCACACTTTGCCATTGATGATGCTTTGGAAAAACAGTCCATGGAAACGAGCTTACAGTTGGAGAACAGGAGTTGGAATGGGCTCACCATGTGGTTTAGATGATGAAGCAACAAAGGAGGGCTCGAGTTCTCTTGAGGTTTTGCAGATTTTTCAAGAATGAGAGAAAATGAAAATCTGGAGAGAGTGATATTTTCTGTGTGCACAATGGCTGCTAGGGTTTCCTTCAGAGAGAAAATGATGAATATATACTCTGTTCAATGGTACTTAATCAAGGTTCATGAAAAAGTGGAATGGAGTTGGTGAAAAGTGTCCTTTTGCCAATTTTCAAGCAAGTTGGTAATGGGTGTATGTACTGCACGAAAATGGGCCTTGAACATGTCCAAAATATGATTTCTGAACATATTTGATTGGTAGAATTGGTTGAAAGTGGTTAATTTTGAAACTCATTTTTCAACCTCACTTGAAATTAATTCATGCAAGTCCAAAAATGCCATTTTGATTGGTAATGTTTTGGTGAATGATGGTTGCATATTTGGAAAGAGGGGATCAAATGTGACTTGTTGCAAAAAACCCCACCCAAATTGGCCAAATGGTTTGAGAGATATGGCCTTTTGAAGTTCAAAAATTTCTGAAAATGATTCGATCATAACTTGCCAACCATACATGGGAATTGAGAGTTCTTGGACTTTTTGGAAATGGGAGAACAAGATCTTCAACTTTCATGTTGGGCAAAAAAATCATTTGAAGCTTGTATCATGATGTAAGTTTGGGATCAAGAAGTTTCCATTTTTGGCAGTTTCAGTTACAGGTCCAGTTTCTATTTTTGGAAATTTCTGATTTGGCTTCCAATTCTTCAATGATGGTCTTTGACATGTTATATGAGGCCTATATGGACATGAATGAGCCCTTTCAAACCAAATTCCATCATCAAAACCATAAAAATCAGTCACAGTTGACCAAGTTTGACTTTTTAGGGTTTCTGACTGACTGTGCATTGACTGATGACTTCTGAACATCCAACCCTTGACCAAAACACTTCCAAAGGATCCCTAGGTCATGTGAACATGTTGGACCAATCCTAGGGCCTTGTTTCAATGAAAATTGCACTTGCTTGCTTGACTGACTGATCTCCTGACCAGTTTGACCTAATTCTTCTGACTGGCTTGCACTTGGGGCAAAGGACAATGCAATGCTATGCAGTGGACTATGTTAAATGTTAATGACCTAATAATGAAAATGTATGTACAATGATAGGTGCAAATTTGAGGTGCTACAGCTGCCCCTATTCAATCAGCTGGGAACCCGAACGGATGATAGCAACGGCTGTCAGACTTCCAGGGTAAACAGGGATTGAATACCAAGAACCGTAGAAATTTGCACTCTGCCGGATATGATACAAGAAGAACCACGTCATTTACTGATGACGCCTGCCATTGACAATTTCAGAAAGGCGAAACCATTTACCGATGGTTAGAAACTGGAAACTTGATATTTACCGATATCAACTTCAGCTCGACCATTTACCGACGGCTGCTGGGAAACAACTCTGATGTAAAAGGAAGCAAGACCATTTACCGATGGCGGCTTCAAAGAAAACTTGACATTTACCGATATCAACTTCAACTCGACCATTTACCGATGGCTACTGCAACTGGGGATCCGATATTTACCGATATCGAAGAAAACGGGGCCATTTACCGATGGCGGATAAAACTGGGCATTCAATATTTACCGATATCGAAGCATACAGGGCCATTTACCGATGGCGTCTCCACTTGAGGAGGAAAAAATCTTTGTGGTGTAATCAGACAAGACGTTTACCGACGACTTCTGGGGATCTTGATTTTATCAACAAGGAAACAAAGCATGACCAGACATTTACCGATGACTGGGATGAGACTCGACGTTTACCGACATCGAAAGATGATGTTTACCGACATCCAAAAACGACCAGACATTTACCGATGACTGGGGAACACTTTACTAAGGGAAAAAACAAATATTTGCAACTGGAAACCAGATAGGACATTTACCGATGACTCTACTGGGGATCTCTAGCTGGGGATTATCAGACATTTACCGATGACTGCAGAAAAGACTCGATGCTTACCGACATCGAAAGATGATGTTTACCGACATCAAAAAATGACCAGACATTTACCGATGACTGGGGAGAAAACCCGATGTTTACAGACACCGAAACAATGGTGTTTACCGACACCAAAAATGATGACCAGACATTTACCGATGACTGGGGAGAATACCCGATGTTTACAGACACCGAAACAATGGTGTTTACCGACACCAAACAAAGAAACACACGTGGGTGCTGGCATGACACTTACCGGTATCACAAGAACGTCATCTTAGATATGTCAAGGCAAGGTTGACCACTTGCTGGGGGTCTCACTGGGGAGAAACAAACTTTCTGTCACCAACGGGTGAGGTAATAAACTTCTGTGGGGATATCAATCCTGAATGCTGTCAAGAGCAACTGTAGCAGACGTGTTGCACCGATGTTGAACAAAATGATCCGCCTCTGCCGGGGATATGGTCTGGTGTGGTTAACACATGAATGCATATGTTTGAATTTTTCTATGGCGTAATGCTCCATATTGAATGGGAATGCTACGCAGTTTGAGGATGCAATGATCACTAAAATGCAAAAATGCAAAAATGATGAAAAACTCCGGCTGGGGAGCCAAAACTGATCGGGTATTCCAACTCTGCAGGGAGACACTGTAGGGAGAGCAACGACTTCTCACTCATGTTGGAGAATAGCACTGCTGCTGAGGGAAGGTAAACCCCGCTGGGGATATCCTTCAGTCCACGGATAGGATAAATGCTGGAGATAAATTTCAATGAACCTGCCTCACTCGGGGAGGAAATCGGCAAATACAGGCCTGCTGGGGATAGGCAATCCTTAGATCTGTTGGGGACTAGAAGGCACTATCCACAGACGTCTTCGCAGGGGAACATAGCTCTGATAGCTTCCAAACTTGCTTGGGGAGAATATCTGCTGAGGAAACGTCCTCACAGATGCCAACCTGAAAAACAACACAACAAAATGCCCCCAGGGGATACATGGACAAGATACGCTTAAGTGTCCTCAACATTCAAAATGATTTTCAAATGTTTTATCTTTTTGCACGTTATTGTGTAGCCTTCATGTTCTTATATGCAATGCTTATCAAAAATTCGGACATTTTTGCAAACAAAACAGTAAAAATAAAAACAAAAGAGCCATTTATCTGAATAATGACTTTTATTGATTGAAAATGTGCCTGAAGAGGCAAATACATTGGGAAGCAATTCCTAGAAAGAGGTAATTGCGCATAAATGAAATTCTGGCATAGTCAGTATTCAGATGTTCTACTCCAAGTCATGACATCTGATCTAACATTGTACTTATTACAACAAGACAGTTATTACACTCTGTACTAATGAGCACCTTTTCACAGTGTCACGACCTCTCCTTCTATGTCATCCTAGGAAGGAGGAACACTTAGTTATGTGCACCATAACCTTCTCTTCTGTTGTTTTCCTACACAGATATCAGCACGATGTCTCAATCCTGTTTTGAACATCATCTGTTACATTGTTCCAGTTTGTTGGTCATGTACTTGTATTTCCTAAATTAAAGGTTGTAACAAGTTAAAATAATCTCCACTTATTAAGGAGCTAACAAATAGATTATTTGCCAGGTTCATTAATTGTAGCTTAGTTGTTAGTTTCCTAGATTTTAGATCAGCTGGTGGATTCCTGAAGAATAGCCTGAGAAAAATCCTGAAACAGAAAAACTAACCATCCAACAATTTAGCCTATGCTGTCAGGAGTGAATGTCACAACATTCCGTTTGACATCCAAGTCCAGAACCATATGCTAAGTCTGTTTGGTTCCTGAAAACAGACTGTGCTAAATTAGCTGTACTGTAAAAGACCAACCAGTCTTTACTTCAGTATCAGCTTACTGGACGAACTGTCAAGACACCCAGTTTGACAGTTTCACAATCATCTTTTGGCCAGGTCTGTGATGATTTTGAAATCCAGACTTCACTACATACTGAACTGAGATCCTCAGCTTATTATACAGTATGTGCTGTTGTTGATGAATGTCAAAACATTCTGCTTGACATTCCAACAGAAGGCTATGTATCAGGTCTGCTATTATCTTGCTGAACAGACTGAATTACATGCTCAGTTTGGCAGACATGATTATATCATACAGAAGGAAAACAAACACAGGAAATTGTTAACCCAGTTCAGTCCAACATGACCTACATCTGGGGGCTACCAAGCCAGGAAGAAGATCCACTATTAGTAGTATCAATTCAGAGTTAAACTCCCCCGTTTACAACTCATCACTTAATCCCTACCCAATGCAATCTATACCTAGGAACTCCTAGATAGAAACCTCCAGTTTCCATTCCTATCACTACAAATACAATGTAATGTGCAAACACCTTGAACTTGCTTCACAGCTTCATTCAAGAACATAATTACTCTTGCCTACAGGCTTTGAGTAACAAACACTCTCAGGTTTACCACTGAGAAACACATGGTAACCTTCCCACAGATTGGGAGGTTTACCTTACACACACCCCTAAAAATTCATTCTAAGAGGCTTACAAATACTAGATTACAATCAGCTATTTATAACCTAATCACCCAACTGGATTTGGGCCTTCAGAAAATTGCAGCATACTTGTTCCATGCTGTTGCAACTTCAGCAGAAAAATTCTGCTATAAACAAGGTCTTCAAGTTCCTAATCTCTCTCCATATATATCTCCATATTTAGAGCCTATATGTATTCTGAATTAGTCTTCAAGGCCTTCACAAGGGAGTTAGGATATTCACCAGATATCCTTGCTGATCCCATGACATATACTGAATTAATCAATTCAGTTTCCTACACATGTGCGATGTCACAGACCTGATGTCGTGACATCGTACATGACATGTTGGTCCAGATGTTGAATTTCTTCAACCCAACATATTAAAACAACAGAGGTGATTACATTATTTGTTTTCTAAAATTAATGCCAATCCTGAGGTATTAACAATCTCCCCCTTTGGCAAATTTTAGCTAAAACAAATAATCCTCTGTTATTATCTCCCCCACCATGAACACCAATGTTGGTGTACATGAGGAAGAAGAGGGACACTACTCAGTTGTACCAGAACCCTTCCCCTCAACCGGAGAGCTTCCAGAAGAATATGTAATGCTGAGTACATAGACAATGTAACTCAGATCACAAGGCACAACTGTCTTCTTAACTCAGATCACAAGACACAAGTGGAAACCCCAGTTGGTGGATTTTGTGCCTGATGCCAACTTCTGTTTGCTGCCACATCCACAGTTGGCTTTCTTCTGGTACATTCTCATCCCCAGGACTATATTTCTCTCCCCCTTTTTAGCTAAACATTTGTAAAGGAAGCCCTCACAAAACCAGATTCAGGCGCAGCTTGCCCAAACCTTAACATACCCCATGATTCTGAGAATGGAGTGTTTTTCTTGTGAGAGGAAGAGGGCTATTGCATCCTTTAAATAGCCCTGCCTGTGCCTAGGAATTTCCGGTAGAAATAAATGCTTGGTCAAGATGCATTTATTTTTGCTGAGAAACAGTCAGAGAATCACCAACAAAATCTCAGACTATCTTTGAATACCTTTTATAGCTCTTGACTGTTTCTTTTCCAAAACAGCCGTTCCAGTGCATGGAGACCATTCCATATATGCAGTCAGACACGTTGCACGCGATGTCTTAACATTCCTGCATTCAGCCAGTATTCAACTTAGACCTCTGTCATACCTCCAGACACCTAGCACTGCTACAGCCAACTTTCCACACTTCAGTTGATGGTTACTCCCCCTGTACCACACAGCTGTAGCCATCAGTCTTATTCTGGTTTATCAGACTTAGCCACATCACCCTCATAATTCCTAATGACTTTAAAATTCAGAAGGAATTAACAGCAATGTCCAGGGCAATGTCATGACATCCGGTCAGACATTCTTCTGCTCACTCAGCCTTGACATACATCACATCATCCTGATAACTGCCTTGTCATCTGAGAACACACAGGCCACAAGCTTGGTGATTGCTTGCAGCACAAAGGCACAACTCCCCCTGTCATGGACAACCTACTCTCTTGGAGGTCACACATGATCATATCCAACACCCCAAGGTTGGACCTTCACATACTTCCTGATTCAAAGAGATTCCAGACCACTTGATGAAAGGAAAACATAAGACGCATCTTCATGTCTTCAAGAGCGCACCCTCTGTCCAACCCTCTTGGCTGAACACATCCACACTCTGTGTCAATTTCTCTTCTAACCAGAACAGAAGATCACTTCACAAGATGTTTTAACATCAGCTGGGACTTCCTTCACAGCATCACAAGGAGCACTATCTGATAGACTTCAGATATTACTGAGTCCCCAGCTTGGGCCAGAGGAACCCATACATACATTGGGATATACACTCTCATCCCACTCCCAGATACAGTCTTCCATAGATAGCTCAGAACTCCTACCACAAGCTCCAAGGGATGAATAGAAAACTTCTCCTTTTGTCTTCAACTTAATACTTTTCTGTTCAAAAGTAATTTGTCTCAGACTTTCCTCAAGACTAATCAGCTGCCTTATGTTGATTACCTTGATTCTTCGAACTCACTTCTGAGATAGACCAAATGCCACTGGTTGATTACCTCCTTCATGAATTCTCATATGAACAGGTCAAATGCTGCTTTTTGACCTCTCCACGTGTATCAGACTTCTCCCAAAGATATTCTGACCTTCCAGGTGAAATTTGAACTTCAAGCCTTTTGAAGTGTCCAATCTACAACCCTGCAGACCCTTCTATCTTAAGTTGATGTGCCACTTCATCAACTAAGAATCTGATGTTGAACCAAATGTCACAACATTGTGTTTTGACATCCAGCTGTTGAATTCAGCTCCTTCTTCTGTCACTTGAAAGAACTTCCTCCCTTCACAGAACAAGAGTTCAATGTTCTCATAGACTTGATTGTGGAACCAAGTTTGAGTAAACAACCTCCATCCTGCAAGTTTGCAGTTAAGTCATCCAAGCTCACACCTTGATGAATCCCTGCTTCTTCTCCAAAGACATCAGACACTCTGATGTATGAGTCTTCAGAAGGACCAGTTAGACACTAACCCTTCAGCTTTACCAAGGATTCCACATCCTAAGGCAAGGCTGTTTCCATGATGTCAAGACTGCTGCCACTTGTTCTTGACTTCACAGTGTGCATAAGCTAATGCACTTCCTTACCTAGATCAGAAATAAACTGATCCAAGTAACCACCATCAAGACTATGATGTCTTCTTCTTCTTGTACATACCAAGGCTGAACATGTTTCTTGCCAGGAAACCTTTTCAGAGATCATATGCTTTTGCTGCCACCAAAGAGATAGATCATAAGCCAATGTACTGTCCTTCCTGTGATTCTGCACAGGGTCTTGAAGAAGTGATGTTCCAACATCTTTAAGAACATCAGTTATCTTGAGCTCCAAGGATAATCAATTAAACACTTGCACTTGGCACAAGTAGACATTGATCTTAAATCCTTTCCCAATCATCCCTTCAGATATTTCCACCATAAGAATACTTTGAAAATACTCTTCTTGTGTCAACATCTTCTGCTTGCAAGCACCTAGACAATTTTGAAAGTCTTCCCAGATTAAATTCACTCTTAGGAATGAGAGAGATGAATTCTTCCTTGCAAATGTGACACACAACCACCAGAACCCATGTGACACAGGTCAACAGCCAACCAGACCCTAGGCTGACCAGACTTGAGGAGGTTAACCAAAACTCCCCCTCAAATTAACAATCATGGATACTCCACACCAATATCCATGCATTGTACACATATGTCTCAACTTGACATACACTATCCCTACCAGTGGCAACTAACTCCTCCAATCAGACTCCAGCTGACCATAAGTACTAGTGAGACACACAAAACCATTCGATAGTAGTTATGCATTGCCAGGGCATACTACTTCAACCAACCTCTGAATCTTCATATTCTTACTCCTTGACAGAACTGCCACTTCTGCACGTGGTGTTTGAATAACATGATTCATGGTTCCAATCCTCATAGATGATACAGCACTCAGGTTACCCCATTATTGACTGCTAACATCCAGGGGACTTGTCTTCCAACACACCGTAGTACTTCAGGGAACAACTATCCAATCCTGATCATACTGCAGGAGTATGCCAAACAGCAGGAGATTGCACAATGTCACATCTCAACCAGCTCAACTTCTAGGGATGACCTTCTTGAGCACACACCCAGTTGACCCTGCTCTTGTCAACTTAGCACACACAGATGTCTCCTCTTCCAGGTCAGGAGTAGGTTCCAAACAGAATTATCCCATTGTTTGGACCCTAAAAACATCTGCTCTTCAACATGTTCTAACATCACATAGAACGTTGGTTCCACCTCCTTAGAACAAACCTTCCTTGAAGGTCTTTAAGGTCTTCATATACACTACTCAAGAGAGTAAGAGAATCAGTGATTAAGTGACTCTTACCATCCTGAAGTGAGAACGTCATGATGAGTGGACTTGAGGGGACTCAAGTATCTTTGACATCTTCAGTAGATTATGATGAGATCTTGAACACAGCAGCCTTTCATCCACATGAGGGGAAACTACATCAGAGTTTGAGTTTTGCCATGTATTATGCAGCGGAAATCATAATACAACTCAACCTATGAACACACACTTCACCAGATTGGCCTCCAAGACCATACCAGGTTTGAATGTGTTTTAGTACTGGCACAGCTGTCCCACACACAGGCCAATAGCCAACCTCCAGAGACAGGTACACACCATTCCTGTCATGAACAGTCCATCCACCTACTTCAAGGGACCATTCAGGGAATTACAGAACCTTACACAGGTTCCAGCATCAGTACTAACATAACTCCTTGCCAGCTACCAGAAAGTATCACCCATGGATCTCATCCAGAGACAGAACAGGATGCCTGCTCTGATACCAATTGAAATTCTGGCGTAGTCAGTATTCAGATGTTCTACTCCAAGTCATGACATCTGATCTAACATTGTACTTATTACAGCAAGACAGTTATTACACTCTGTACTAATGAGCACCTTTTCACAGTGTCACGACCTCTCCTTCTATGTCATCCTAGGAAGGAGGAACACTTAGTTATGTGCACCATAACCTTCTCTTCTGTTGTTTTCCTACACAGATATCAGCACGATGTCTCAATCCTGTTTTGAACATCATCTGTTACATTGTTCCAGTTTGTTGGTCATGTACTTGTATTTCCTAAATTAAAGGTTGTAACAAGTTAAACTAATCTCCACTTATTAAGGAGCTAACAAATAGATTATTTGCCAGGTTCATTAATTGTAGCTTAGTTGTTAGTTTCCTAGATTTTAGATCAGCTGGTGGATTCCTGAAGAATAGCCTGAGAAAAATCCTGAAACAGAAAAACTAACCATCCAACAATTTAGCCTATGCTGTCAGGAGTGAATGTCACAACATTCCGTTTGACATCCAAGTCCAGAACCATATGCTAAGTCTGTTTGGTTCCTGAAAACAGACTGTGCTAAATTAGTTGTACTGTAAAAGACCAACCAGTCTTTACTTCAGTATCAGCTTACTGGACGAACTGTCAAGACACCCAGTTTGACAGTTTCACAATGATCTTTTGGCCAGGTCTGTGATGATTTTGAAATCCAGACTTTACTACATACTGAACTGAGATCCTCAGCTTATTATACAGTATGTGCTGTTGTTGATGAATGTCAAAACATTCTGCTTGACATTCCAACAGAAGGCTATGTATCAGGTCTGCTATTATCTTGCTGAACAGACTGAATTACATGCTCAGTTTGGCAGACATGATTATATCATACAGAAGGAAAACAAACACAGGAAATTGTTAACCCAGTTCAGTCCAACATGACCTACATCTGGGGGCTACCAAGCCAGGAAGAAGATCCACTATTAGTAGTATCAATTCAGAGTTAAACTCCCCCGTTTACAACTCATCACTTAATCCCTACCCAATGCAATCTATACCTAGGAACTCCTAGATAGAAACCTCCAGTTTCCATTCCTATCACTACAAATACAATGTAATGTGCAAACACCTTGAACTTGCTTCACAGCTTCATTCAAGAACATAATTACTCTTGCCTACAGGCTTTGAGTAACAAACACTCTCAGGTTTACCACTGAGAAACACATGGTAACCTTCCCACAGATTGGGAGGTTTACCTTACACACACCCCTAAAAATTCATTCTAAGAGGCTTACAAATACTAGATTACAATCAGCTATTTATAACCTAATCACCCAACTGGATTTGGGCCTTCAGAAAATTGCAGCATACTTGTTCCATGCTGTTGCAACTTCAGCAGAAAAATTCTGCTATAAACAAGGTCTTCAAGTTCCTAATCTCTCTCCATATATATCTCCATATTTAGAGCCTATATGTATTCTGAATTAGTCTTCAAGGCCTTCACAAGGGAGTTAGGATATTCACCAGATATCCTTGCTGATCCCATGACATATACTGAATTAATCAATTCAGTTTCCTACACATGTGCGATGTCACAGACCTGATGTCGTGACATCGTACATGACATGTTGGTCCAGATGTTGAATTTCTTCAACCCAACATATTAAAACAACAGAGGTGATTACATTATTTGTTTTCTAAAATTAATGCCAATCCTGAGGTATTAACAATAAAAGGAAAAATCTATCCTAATGGCAATGTGAACACGGCATCCACTATTTCCCAATTCTGTTATAACTCACAGATCATCAGTTTTCCTCCCAACTCCTTGCTTTCTGAGAAGAATGACTGGACGGATCACATCTTTCGAGATGGCAGACGACAAAGCTTGATGAAGTACAGACAACTCAGACTGTAGTCTTCGCCTTAATCCCTCTTTTGCCTGGATCGCCCTTTCGGGTTTTCAATCCACCGGGATACCCATTTTTGCCTAAGCCGCCCTTGCGGGTTTTCGACTTACCGGGTGTACAAATTCTTTTCATTTTATCCCTAATTTTTGCCCGAACCTTTTCTTTCTGTTTTTGGTTCGCCGGGATGCCCTTTTTTTGCCTGGACTCTTTTTTCTTTTTGTCCAGCGGGTCAATTTATGCGAAGTATTTTTTGACTACATCTGAGTTAACAGGAGACGGAAAATCTTCACTATCCATAGTTGTAAGCATCAAGGCTCCACCGGAGAATACCTTTTTCACAACATATGGACCTTCATAATTAGGAGTCCACTTGCCCCTGTTATCTGCACCGGGAGGGAGGATCCTCTTCAAAACTAGATCACCGATCTGATAGCTTCGAGGGCGCACTTTCTGATCAAAGGCTCGCTTCATCCTTCGCTGATACAACTGTCCATGGCATACAGCTGCTAGCCGTCTCTCTTCGATAAGGCTCAACTCGTTAAACCTTGTTCGAATCCACTCGGCTTCGTCCAGCTTGACATCCAATAAAACTCTCAGAGAAGGAATCTCCACTTCAACAGGTAGGACAACTTCCATACCATACACAAGGGAGTAAGGGGTTGCCCCGGTCGACGTACGTACTGAGGTACGGTACCCATGCAAAGCGAAAGGCAGCATCTCATGCCAATCCTTGTACGTAACGACCATCTTCTGCACAATCTTCTTGATATTCTTGTTCGCCGCTTCTACAGCACCATTCATCTTCGGTCTGTAAGGAGAAGAATTGTGATGTTCAATCTTGAAATCTTTACAAAGCTCTTTCATCATCTTGTTATTGAGATTCGAACCATTGTCAGTGATGATTCTCTCCGGAACTCCATAACGACAGATGATTTCTTTCTTGATGAACCGGGTAACCACTTGTTTGGTAACGTTAGCATAGGAAGCTGCTTCCACCCATTTGGTGAAATAGTCAATCGCAACCAAGATGAAGCGATGTCCATTCGAAGCAGTGGGCTCAATCTTCCCAATCATATCAATGCCCCACATGGCAAACGGCCAAGGCGAATTCATGACATTCAGAGGGTTTGGTGGTACATGCACCTTATCAGCATAGATTTGACACTTATGGCACTTCCGAGCATACTTGAAACAATCGGATTCCATAGTCATCCAGTAATAACCCGCTCTCAACAATTTCTTAGCCATTGCATGTCCGCCGGCATGAGTACCGAAGGAACCTTCATGAACTTCCTGCATTAACATGTCCGCCTCGGGTCTGTCCACGCATCTGAGCAAGACCATGTCAAAGTTTCTCTTATACAACACATCATCCTGATTCAAATAGAAGCTTCCAGCTAGCCTTCTCAGGGTTTTCTTGTCATTCTTCGACGCACCTTCAGGATACTTCTGAGTCTTGAGGAAGTTCTTGATGTCATAATACCACGGCTTCTCATCAATCACAACAGACTCGGCTGCAAACACATACGCAGGCCTCTCGAGTCGATTCACCGCAACATGTGGCACATGATTCCACCAATGAACTTTGATCATAGACGACAAAGTAGCCAAGGCATCAGCCATTTGATTCTCATCCCGGGGGACATGATACAACTTCACCTTCTTGAAGAACGTCAGTATTCTTCTGGTGTAATCTCTATACGGAATCAAATGCGGATGATTCGTATTCCAATCTCCATTGACTTGATTGACCACTAGAGCTGAATCTCCAAATATATCAAGAGTTTTGATCCTCATATCAATGGCTTCTTCTATCCCCATGATACAAGCCTCATACTCAGCTTCGTTGTTGGTGACGTCAAACGTCAATCTGGCAGAAAAAGGTATATGAGCACCTTTAGGATTGATCAATACTGCCCCAACACCGTTACCATTCATATTCACAGCCCCATCAAACATCAGTGTCCATTTGTCATCCGGATCCGGTCCTTCCTCGACAAGAGGCTCTTCGCAATCTTTCATCTTAAGATACATGATGTCTTCGTCAGGGAACTCAAACATCATAGGCTGATAATCTTCAATCGGTTGCTCGGCGAGGTAGTCTGACAGAATACTACCTTTGATGGCCTTTTGTGACGTGTACTGAATATCATATTCTGTTAGAATCATCTGCCAACGAGCAACGCGTCCGGTGAGAGCCGGTTTCTCAAAGATGTACTTCACTGGATCCATCTTAGAAATCAATAAGGTAGTATGGTTCAACATATACTGCCTCAGTCGGCGAGCAGCCCAGGCCAAAGCACAACAAGTTTTCTCGAGCAGTGAATATCTTGTTTCATAGTCGGTAAACTTTTTGCTAAGGTAGTATATGGCATGCTCTTTTCGACCAGACTCGTCATGCTGTCCCAATACACACCCCATCGAGTTCTCAGTCACTGACAGGTACATTATCAGAGGTCTCCCTGGAACTGGAGGTATAAGGATTGGAGGTTTCTGTAAATACTCTTTAATCTTGTCAAAAGCTTTCTGACAATCATCATTCCACCTGATTGCTTGATTCTTTCTTAGCAATTTGAAAATTGGTTCACACGTGGCAGTTAGGTGAGATATGAACCTTGCAATGTAGTTCAATCTCCCTAAAAACCCACGGACTTGCTTCTCCGTTTTCGGTTCAGGCATCTCTTGAATAGCTTTGACTTTCGCTGGATCAACCTCAATCCCTTTTTCACTGACAATGAAGCCTAACAGCTTCCCTGATCTCACCCCAAACGTACACTTGTTCGGATTCAACCTCAGCTTGAACTTTCTCAACCGATCAAACAGCTTCTGCAAATTAACCAAGTGCTCCTCTTCTGTCTGCGACTTCGCGATCATATCATCTACGTACACTTCAATTTCTTTGTGCATCATGTCATGAAAAAGAGTCGTCATTGCCCTCTGATAGGTAGCACCAGCATTCTTTAGTCCAAATGGCATCACCTTATAGCAGAACGTGCCCCAAGGTGTAATGAATGTCGTCTTTTCCATGTCCTCTGGCGCCATCTTGATCTGATTATATCCAGAGAAACCATCCATGAAAGAGAATACCGAGGATTGAGCCGTATTATCAACCAATACGTCAATGTGAGGTAATGGGAAATCATCTTTCGGACTCGCTCTATTCAAATCCCGGTAATCGACACACATTCTGACTTTGCCATCTTTCTTTGGCACGGGAACGATGTTGGCCACCCATGGGGGATAACTTGTAACAGCCAAAAAACCCGCATCCCACTGTTTCTAAACCTCTTCCTTGATCTTAGCTGCCATATCAGGACTCGTTCTACGAAGCTTCTGCTTGACCGAAGGACATCCTTCTCTAAGAGGTAATCGATGCACCACAATGTCTGTATCCAACCCAGGCATATCTTGATATGACCAGGCGAATATCTCCACATATTCTCTCAGCATCTCAATCAGCCTCCTCTTGACAGAGTCCTCTAGAGCAGCCCCAATCTTGATTTCTCTTTTGGCGTCCTCAGTACCCAAATTAACAACCTCCAACTCCTCCTGATGAGGTTGGATGACCCTTTCCTCCTGCCTCAGCAATCTGACCAATTCTGCAGGAAGTTCACAGTCTTCCTCACTCTCCTCTTCAGCTTGGTAGATGGGATTGTCGAAATCATACTGAGCCATAACAGAACTGTTCATAGTGAATGCCATAAGATCGCTTCTGCATGTTTAATGCTTTGTTTTAGAAAAAGAGTTCAATAAAGTCACAAAAAACAAAAACATTGCCATTTTTATTGTTTTTGAAAAAAGATGAAAATAAAAAATAGAAAGGCAGGGATCACAAAGTTTGATTGCAAAAAATGTCCTTCATTAATGATAATCATTAAAACATGATGAGGCCCTACAATGAATCACTACGCCTTGGGCAGATCGTAGGATTTTCATGCAAAATGAAAAACAACAGAAAATTACTCTGTCAGAAGAGTAACTTGAACCATTTCTTCTTCAGCCGTCCAGTTGTTGATAGACTCCCCTGGTGCACACGAGCGAACCCAGTTGTCCAAATCACAATCATTGTCACAGTCTTCACTACCGGTTGCAGAGACGTCGCCATGATTCATCAGCCCAGCGCTGGTAAAGGTACTCGGACCCGCTTGACCATTCTGCTCTGCTTGGAGAGGCTCGTAACCAACGCCAAATTTGTCTTCTTTGACAGGCAAATCCACCATCTTGCCCCAGCCTTCAGCTTTGCCAGAATCAACAACCTCCTTAGCCTGCTTGTAAGAAGTAATTGAAGCACCTGGCTTCCTCTGCTCAGCGTACGCCACTTTCTCAAGAGCCACAGTCTCAAACGCCTGGCATAAGGTTTCGTGGATCTCGCCATCCACCTCAACATATTTGAACGAGGATAGATGACTCACCAGAATCTCTTCTTCACCGCACACGGTCACAATCTGACCGTTCCAGACATACTTGAGCTTTTGATGGAGAGTCGACGAGACTGCCCCTGCTGCATGAATCCATGGACGCCCCAATAAACAACTATAGGCGGGCTGGATGTCCATAACATAGAAGATGATATCGAATACCTCAGGACCTATCTTCACAGGCAAGGTAACTTCCCCACACACAGAACGTTTGGAGCCGTCGAAAGCACGAACGATCAGGTCACTGGGAGTAAGCACAAACCCTTCCACATCAATCTTCTTCAGAATCTGCTTAGGCAACACATTCAGCGACGACCCGGTGTCTACCAATACGTGAGACAACACTGCCCCCTTGCACTCCATGGTGATGTGCAAGGCTTTGTTATGGTTCCGCCCTTCAGGCGGTAAGTCCAGGTTGGTGAATCCTACACCATGCCTGGTGCTCACATTGGCCATCACACCCTCCAGTTGATTGACAGAAATCTCCTGAGGCACGTAAGCCAGATTCAACATCTTCAGCAAGGCATTACGGTGTGCCTCAGAGCACAACAACAGTGAAAGTATAGAAATCTTGGACGGAGTTTGATTCAACTGATCTACAATCTTGTAGTCACTCTTCTTGATTATCTTCATAAACTCCTCCACGTCCTTCTCAAATGACCCCTCGGGCGCTTCCTTCTGGACAGGTTCTTCCTCAACCACAGCTTGCTTACCCTTTGCTTTGGCGAGAGCCTCAGCATTATTGTCCCTCAAAGGCTGCGGTGCGAACAGACGACCGCTTCTGGTAAAACCTCCTGGACCCCCTACATTATCCACAGCCGGACCAACAGTTGCAGGAACTCTATTCGGTAAACCAATTGTCACTGGAGCTTGATTCACTGGTCTCGTCTGACTTTCAGCCCTTCTGTTACTGCGGTAAGCATTATCATACTTCCACGGCACGACTCTACTATTCTCAACAGCCCTTCTTCCAGACGCAACGATAGTAGTTGGAGCACGGATGGTTACAGGCACGGAAATGGTAACTGGGGTACCATTCGTTGCAGGTGCACTAACGACCCTTTGTCCACGTCCTTCAGTTGGTTTAAAGTAAATGGTGATAGTTGACACTGTTCCACGATCTTTTACAGCCCTACTGAATTGCAAACAACCCTCATCCATCATACCCTGGATACCGGCCCTTAACTGGTCGCAACCATTCTCAGATTCTGCACAGCCCAAACAATCCTCATCACAGCCCGAGTAGATACCCCCATTCAGCAGACGGCCCTTCACAACTAGCAGAGAAGTCTGAACATCATCAACATTAACAACCAGATCTTCAGCTTCTTTCCCCTCAATATTGTTCACTCTATGCCCACCATGCTGAGGCATAGGGTTGTTTACGACGTTAGGCACTGGAGCGAAGTTGATCGCCTTGGCATCGATCAAATCTTGGACCTTGTGTTGGAGAGCCCGACACTTCTCAGTATGATGCCCTGGTGCCCCAGAGTGAAAGTCACAACGGACGTTGGCGTCGTACCCAGGAGGCAATACTGTAGGCGGAGCCATTGTACGCAACTCAACCAACCCCAACCTGAGTAGTTCGGGCAGCAGTTCGGCGTACGACATGGGTAGCGAATCAAAACGTCGATCAAGCATCCTTTGTCTGGGCTGATACGGACGTTGCTGTTGTTGTTGTTGCGGTTGTTGAACTCTTTGTTGTTGTTGTTGACGAGGTTGAGGTGCCGGAATGGTCACTGCAGCAACCTGACAGCGTTGACTTCTGTTCTGATCTCTGCGGTATTGAACAGCATTAGTTTCACCCTCTCTTCGACGAGGTGCCCCAGCAAATGGCTTCTTAGAAGAAGAGGAACCAGCATCTTGGATCTTCCCAGTTTTAATCAAGCTCTCAGTCCTCTCTCCACAAATGACAACATCAGAAAAACTACCGAATGGGCAGCTCCCCATCTGGTCCATAAACACACCCTGTAGAGTACCGATAAACATATCTGTCAACTCCCTCTCCAGCATAGGGGGTTGAACTCTAGCAGCCAGTTCACGCCACCTCTGGGCGTACTCCTTGAAGCTCTCTCCGGATTTCTGACATAGACTCTGCAGCTGAGTCCGGCTAGGCGCCATGTCCATGTTATGTTTATATTGCCTCAAGAAGGCCTCACCCAGATCCCTCCAGCATCGGATCGAATCTCTCTTTAATTCCATGTACCAGTCTAAAGAAGCCCCAGATAGACTATCTTGGAAAAAATACATCCACATCTTTTCATCATCTGTATACGCAGAGATTTTTCGATAATAAGCCTGCACATGGGTGCGAGGGCAAGAAGTACCGTTGTATTTATCGAAGGACGGTGCTTTGAACTTGTAAGGGATTCTCAAACCTTCCACCAACCCCATATTGGTAACATCAAAACCGAGAGAATTCTGACATTCCATAGCTCTAATTTTCTCAGCAAGGGCATCAACTTTACGATCCCTCTCATCAACCCTTCCCAGAACGTCTTCGTCTTCACTGAGCAGAGTGAACATATCCTCTTGTCTGTCAACAATCGGAGCAGGATTACGGGCCGGGGCACGGACTGCTCTGGCATTAGCGGCATCTGGAGCAATAGGTTGACCGTTGATTCGAATACCCCCCAACTCATCACCTACAGCATAGTTGTTGATGGGTACAGCAGCAGCAACATTATTATCATTGACCGGGCCTCCCTCTGGCGGAGCATGGTTGACCGGTGGAATTGCAGCCTCTTGTCTCTGAACCATGGCTCGAAGTTCTTCTTGACCTTGTGCAACCCCTTGCATCATATTCATAAACTGGGCCATGTTAGCCTTCATCTCAGCCAACTCAGCTTGAACTTGATCCATACCTCTCTGTTGATTCAGTCTTGTTGAGTAGCGGTGCGGACGTTGATCAGCTATCCTGCCTGAACAGGAACCAAGAGTGAGAAGTCACGACCAAGAACACCTGTTATGCAAAATGATATGAGTATGGTGCTAATGATGCGTATGATGCACATGATATGTTCATTCCTCAGGCATTCAAAGAGCCTGAGTCATCCTCAAAAGATGGCAACCTGCAGCAAGAACAACATAGAAGCACAGAAACAACATACACAAGAGTGATGAGTACAAGGTGAAACCAACAACCTCATCTATATGAGTAACAGGATCATACAACAAAGTCGACAAAGAAAGTCCAAACAATCGGAGTACAACAATGAATCCCATCCAACAAGCCTGGAGGTGATTCTCAACATACATATCAAAGATACAAGCTAAGACAAACGGCCTCCCGGAATGAGAGTCTTCAAGTACTGACACTGATCTATCAACAGGTCACATTCTGAACATTCTGGCAAAAGAGTGATCTTCTCCTTCAGTTGTCGTCTAAGCTCTACCACTTCTCCTCCAAGGTGGTTCTCTGATGCCTGTCTCAAGTCTACTTCCTTCTTCAACTGGATGTCTTTATCTCTGAGTTGCTTCTCCAAGTCTCTGATCTTCTTCTGATAGCTGGCCTCAGCTCTCTGCAGCCTCAAGCACTCCCGGTGTTCTGCATCTAACATGCTCTCCACCTCCTCGTAGGATCTCTTCTTGCTTCTCAGTCTGCTAGCATCTTCTTCTCGCACTCCTCTGAGTTGATGAGCCAAGTTCAACTATCAGCTTTGGCTTTGTACAGCTTCATCTGGGTATCTTGCTCCTTCTCTCTCAAACGGCGATTCTCCATCAGGGCTTGCTTGTAGTGCTCCGCAGGCACACTCTCAGCAAGGATCAAAGGTGGTTGCTCCTGCAACGGCTCCATCCTATCGTAGGGTAACAACAAAGTTTCTACTCTCTCCTTGACCCAATCAGTGTAATCGGGCATAGCAACGACAAACTTCTTTCCTAAGACAGATCCATCCTTCATACCAATAGACTTCCAAGCTCTTCCTATCTGCTCCAATCTATCCGGGTCACTCTGCTTCTCAAAATACACACTTTCTGCTACCTCAGCCTCAAGTGGTCTTCCCTTCATCACAAACCCCAACTGGCGGAGAGAAAGAACCGGTTGTAATTGATGCAACCCCTAGTCCCTATGAGTGGCACATTACGGAATCCTCCACAACTCATAATGACGTTACGCACATCCATCCGGTAAGATTGCCACCTGATATCATAGGAGGTAAGAGACATAACCCTCTGAGTCCACTTATGCGTGCTCTGAGCATCCACAAAAGGTCCACTGACTGGCAGGAGAGACAAGAACCATCTGAGCAAAAGCGGGAGACAACACCTGATAGCCCCACCCTTACCATGCCTACTGTGAATAGCATAGTAAGTGTCAGCCAACAGAGTAGGAACTGGATTTCCTCCAATGAAAATACTGACTGCAGCATAGTCAACAAAATTGGGCATACTCGGAAACAGGACGATCCCATAGATCATGACGGCCAACTGAGCATGAAAGGCTTCCCAACTTCCCTTCTCTGCTTCTTCTCTAGCTACCCTCAACAGAAACTTCAAAGGCAATCCTACAACATCCCCACTGGACTTCCAACTATCACTGACTTCCTTGATACCCAAATGGAGAGCTCTGGCAACAACTCTGAAATCAACCTCCTTGGGCACATCCAAGAAAGGAACCTGATACCGGACCGGGACACTCAGCAGAATGGAGTACTCCTCAAGAGTAGGCGCCAACTGATAA
Organism: Lathyrus oleraceus; assembly: GCF_024323335.1. Lineage (NCBI taxonomy): Eukaryota > Viridiplantae > Streptophyta > Magnoliopsida > Fabales > Fabaceae > Lathyrus > Lathyrus oleraceus. The sequence goes on from NC_066584.1 coordinate 28,304,357, forward strand.
TCTTGAAAGGTGAAACAATGAAGCTCTGGGTCGTAGAACTGTAGAAGAGTCTGCAACGGCACTGGATCGACTACCATCTTCAACAGTGTCAGAATATCTCCATACTGGTCAACAAACCCCTTCTGGTTACCACTGGTCATAAGGTTGCTCAACTCAATCAGAGACGTCAAAGGTTCACGGTGAAAGCTGTAGGAACAAGTCTTCCGCTTCAACCCTGGGACTGTTGCCATCTCTATCAGTGAACAAGCTCTGGAATGTACCTGAGAAATGATATGCATGCAGGGATTAGTTTTTTTTTTCTTTTTTTTTTTTTTTTTTCTTTTTTTTTTTTCCTTTTTTTTTTTATTGCGTATTTTTTTTTGAAATTAAACATGTTAGGATGCAAATGATGCAGACAAGACTGGTTGGCTGTGTCTCTCGGAACACAGGATCAAAGCTTCGGCTTGAACTCGGAACCACAAATTCATCTGAAACCCAAAGTCATCTGAGACCCCAAACTTCTGAACCAATAGTCACCAACAGGATCACAAGTCACCAACAAGTCACCAACGAGTCACCAACTGTACCTGTAATAATGATCATTCCCTCCCCACTCACGGGTGTCATCTAAGCCAGGGTAAGGTCGAGAGAAACGCAACATAAATAACCTTTCGCAGAATATCATCATATACACACCCGAAGTATGTAACGATAATATCCCACCAGGGTCTGAACTGCTCGTGATATCAATGTTCCGCTAAGTGGCGCAATACCACCCGCTTCCCATGAATCACTCTATTCCTAAGTATCCTAGATTTCACTCATGTCCTGGGTATTGGGCCTTTTACCTCATGTAACTCCCACCCCAACAGAGAGAAACAGACAACCAGCCAGGTGAATAATGAATGTGAATGAATGCAAACATAATGCAAACATAAATGCAAACAATAAATGGAATGAATGCAATAAAAACAGCAAACAGCAACCAAAACCCTAACCTAGAGAGCGCTAGGAGAGACTCGCTTAGGGAACATGGACCATCATAGGTCAACTTCTCTATTTCCCCAGCAGAGTCGCCAGCTGTCGCATCACGCGAAAAACCGGCGGGAAAACAAGAACAACAGAGCCGCCACCGTGCGTTATTTATCCCAAAAGAGGGAAAGGAAACGCTCAGAGTAAACCTGGAAAAGACATGGTCTCGCGACCAAAGAGAATGGGATCGGGAGTCGGTTATGCGAAGGGAAGGTATTAGCACCCCTACGCATCCGTCGTACTCGACGGGATCCACGCACAAAAGAAGGAAAAATGGTTGCTAAAACACTGCTCAACACACACCACACTGGCTGAAAGAGACACAAGAAAACAGACAAGACTGACTCGGCAGGATATCGCATCCTGGGCCTACTTAGTCTATCAGGCATAGACATCAGAGTCGAAGTAGTTCGGACTGGGGAAACGACACATGCTCGCTAGGATATCGCCTCCTATGCATACGTATCTCCTTGGACGAAGGAGAATCAGAGCATTCGTAGCTCGGCTGACACGCACACAAACAAACACATGGCAAAGGCAAACGTGGAGCCTGAATGCCAATCACTGGACTTACATCAGCATCCGAACCAAACACACACCAAGGGCAAACGTGGAGCCCGAATGCCAATTGCTGGACTTACATCAGCATCCGAACCAAACACACACAAAGAGTGTGGAGACACAAAGTTTAAAAGAAAAAGGGCGCCCGGAGAGATCAGCTCATCTCCTGCCTACGTACCTCATCTGGTATGAGGATCAGGGCGACGTAGTTCCCCTACGGAGGGATAAAGGACTAGCCTAACCAGATAACAGAGGGAGACACAACTAGGGAGACTACGGCTCGAGCCTAGATGTTATCATGCAAAATCATCCCTAAGTTAAGGTTTCTAGCTAACTTGCACAGGAAGCAAGCCTATCCTAATCATGACTTGCACAGGAAGCAAGCCACACCTAACTTGCACAGAACTGCCACTTCTGCACGTGGTGTTTGAATAACATGATTCATGGTTCCAATCCTCATAGATGATACAGCACTCAGGTTACCCCATTATTGACTGCTAACATCCAGGGGACTTGTCTTCCAACACACCATAGTACTTCAGGGAACAACTATCCAATCCTGATCAGACTGCAGGAGTATGCCAAACAGCAGGAGATTGCACAATGTCACATCTCAACCAGCTCAACTTCTAGGGATGACCTTCTTGAGCACACACCCAGTTGACCCTGCTCTTGTCAACTTAGCACACACAGATGTCTCCTCTTCCAGGTCAGGAGTAGGTTCCAAACAGAATTATCCCATTGTTTGGACCCTAAAAACATCTGCTCTTCAACATGTTCTAACATCACATAGAACGTTGGTTCCACCTCCTTAGAACAAACCTTCCTTGAAGGTCTTTAAGGTCTTCATATACACTACTCAAGAGAGTAAGAGAATCAGTGATTAAGTGACTCTTACCATCCTGAAGTGAGAACGTCATGATGAGTGGACTTGAGGGGACTCAAGTATCTTTGACATCTTCAGTAGATTATGATGAGATCTTGAACACAGCAGCCTTTCATCCACATGAGGGGAAACTACATCAGAGTTTGAGTTTTGCCATGTATTATGCAGCGGAAATCATAATACAACTCAACCTATGAACACACACTTCACCAGATTGGCCTCCAAGACCATACCAGGTTTGAATGTGTTTTAGTACTGGCACAGCTGTCCCACACACAGGCCAATAGCCAACCTCCAGAGACAGGTACACACCATTCCTGTCATGAACAGTCCATCCACCTACTTCAAGGGACCATTCAGGGAATTACAGAACCTTACACAGGTTCCAGCATCAGTACTAACATAACTCCTTGCCAGCTACCAGAAAGTATCACCCATGGATCTCATCCAGAGACAGAACAGGATGCCTGCTCTGATACCAATTGAAATTCTGGCGTAGTCAGTATTCAGATGTTCTACTCCAAGTCATGACATCTGATCTAACATTGTACTTATTACAGCAAGACAGTTATTACACTCTGTACTAATGAGCACCTTTTCACAGTGTCACGACCTCTCCTTCTATGTCATCCTAGGAAGGAGGAACACTTAGTTATGTGCACCATAACCTTCTCTTCTGTTGTTTTCCTACACAGATATCAGCACGATGTCTCAATCCTGTTTTGAACATCATCTGTTACATTGTTCCAGTTTGTTGGTCATGTACTTGTATTTCCTAAATTAAAGGTTGTAACAAGTTAAACTAATCTCCACTTATTAAGGAGCTAACAAATAGATTATTTGCCAGGTTCATTAATTGTAGCTTAGTTGTTAGTTTCCTAGATTTTAGATCAGCTGGTGGATTCCTGAAGAATAGCCTGAGAAAAATCCTGAAACAGAAAAACTAACCATCCAACAATTTAGCCTATGCTGTCAGGAGTGAATGTCACAACATTCCGTTTGACATCCAAGTCCAGAACCATATGCTAAGTCTGTTTGGTTCCTGAAAACAGACTGTGCTAAATTAGTTGTACTGTAAAAGACCAACCAGTCTTTACTTCAGTATCAGCTTACTGGACGAACTGTCAAGACACCCAGTTTGACAGTTTCACAATGATCTTTTGGCCAGGTCTGTGATGATTTTGAAATCCAGACTTCACTACATACTGAACTGAGATCCTCAGCTTATTATACAGTATGTGCTGTTGTTGATGAATGTCAAAACATTCTGCTTGACATTCCAACAGAAGGCTATGTATCAGGTCTGCTATTATCTTGCTGAACAGACTGAATTACATGCTCAGTTTGGCAGACATGATTATATCATACAGAAGGAAAACAAACACAGGAAATTGTTAACCCAGTTCAGTCCAACATGACCTACATCTGGGGGCTACCAAGCCAGGAAGAAGATCCACTATTAGTAGTATCAATTCAGAGTTAAACTCCCCCGTTTACAACTCATCACTTAATCCCTACCCAATGCAATCTATACCTAGGAACTCCTAGATAGAAACCTCCAGTTTCCATTCCTATCACTACAAATAAAATGTAATGTGCAAACACCTTGAACTTGCTTCACAGCTTCATTCAAGAACATAATTACTCTTGCCTACAGGCTTTGAGTAACAAACACTCTCAGGTTTACCACTGAGAAACACATGGTAACCTTCCCACAGATTGGGAGGTTTACCTTACACACACCCCTAAAAATTCATTCTAAGAGGCTTACAAATACTAGATTACAATCAGCTATTTATAACCTAATCACCCAACTGGATTTGGGCCTTCAGAAAATTGCAGCATACTTGTTCCATGCTGTTGCAACTTCAGCAGAAAAATTCTGCTATAAACAAGGTCTTCAAGTTCCTAATCTCTCTCCATATATATCTCCATATTTAGAGCCTATATGTATTCTGAATTAGTCTTCAAGGCCTTCACAAGGGAGTTAGGATATTCACCAGATATCCTTGCTGATCCCATGACATATACTGAATTAATCAATTCAGTTTCCTACACATGTGCGATGTCACAGACCTGATGTCGTGACATCGTACATGACATGTTGGTCCAGATGTTGAATTTCTTCAACCCAACATATTAAAACAACAGAGGTGATTACATTATTTGTTTTCTAAAATTAATGCCAATCCTGAGGTATTAACAATAAAAGGAAAAATCTATCCTAATGGCAATGTGAACACGGCATCCACTATTTCCCAATTCTGTTATAACTCACAGATCATCAGTTTTCCTCCCAACTCCTTGCTTTCTGAGAAGAATGACTGGACGGATCACATCTTTCGAGATGGCAGACGACAAAGCTTGATGAAGTACAGACAACTCAGACTGTAGTCTTCGCCTTAATCCCTCTTTTGCCTGGATCGCCCTTTCGGGTTTTCAATCCACCGGGATACCCATTTTTGCCTAAGCCGCCCTTGCGGGTTTTCGACTTACCGGGTGTACAAATTCTTTTCATTTTATCCCTAATTTTTGCCCGAACCTTTTCTTTCTGTTTTTGGTTCGCCGGGATGCCCTTTTTTTGCCTGGACTCTTTTTTCTTTTTGTCCAGCGGGTCAATTTATGCGAAGTATTTTTTGACTACATTGAGTTAACAGGAGACGGAAAATCTTCACTATCCATAGTTGTAAGCATCAAGGCTCCACCGGAGAATACCTTTTTCACAACATATGGACCTTCATAATTAGGAGTCCACTTGCCCCTGTTATCTGCACCGGGAGGGAGGATCCTCTTCAAAACTAGATCACCGATCTGATAGCTTCGAGGGCGCACTTTCTGATCAAAGGCTCGCTTCATCCTTCGCTGATACAACTGTCCATGGCATACAGCTGCTAGCCGTCTCTCTTCGATAAGGCTCAACTCGTTAAACCTTGTTCGAATCCACTCGGCTTCGTCCAGCTTGACATCCAATAAAACTCTCAGAGAAGGAATCTCCACTTCAACAGGTAGGACAACTTCCATACCATACACAAGGGAGTAAGGGGTTGCCCCGGTCGACGTACGTACTGAGGTACGGTACCCATGCAAAGCGAAAGGCAGCATCTCATGCCAATCCTTGTACGTAACGACCATCTTCTGCACAATCTTCTTGATATTCTTGTTCGCCGCTTCTACAACACCATTCATCTTCGGTCTGTAAGGAGAAGAATTGTGATGTTCAATCTTGAAATCTTTACAAAGCTCTTTCATCATCTTGTTATTGAGATTCGAACCATTGTCAGTGATGATTCTCTCCGGAACTCCATAACGACAGATGATTTCTTTCTTGATGAACCGGGTAACCACTTGTTTGGTAACGTTAGCATAGGAAGCTGCTTCCACCCATTTGGTGAAATAGTCAATCGCAACCAAGATGAAGCGATGTCCATTCGAAGCAGTGGGCTCAATCTTCCCAATCATATCAATGCCCCACATGGCAAACGGCCAAGGCGAATTCATGACATTCAGAGGGTTTGGTGGTACATGCACCTTATCAGCATAGATTTGACACTTATGGCACTTCCGAGCATACTTGAAACAATCGGATTCCATAGTCATCCAGTAATAACCCGCTCTCAACAATTTCTTAGCCATTGCATGTCCGCCGGCATGAGTACCGAAGGAACCTTCATGAACTTCCTGCATTAACATGTCCGCCTCGGGTCTGTCCACGCATCTGAGCAAGACCATGTCAAAGTTTCTCTTATACAACACATCATCCTGATTCAAATAGAAGCTTCCAGCTAGCCTTCTCAGGGTTTTCTTGTCATTCTTCGACGCACCTTCAGGATACTCCTGAGTCTTGAGGAAGTTCTTGATGTCATAATACCACGGCTTCTCATCAATCACAACAGACTCGGCTGCAAACACATACGCAGGCCTCTCGAGTCGATTCACCGCAACATGTGGCACATGATTCCACCAATGAACTTTGATCATAGACGACAAAGTAGCCAAGGCATCAGCCATTTGATTCTCATCCCGGGGGACATGATACAACTTCACCTTCTTGAAGAACGTCAGTATTCTTCTGGTGTAATCTCTATACGGAATCAAATGCGGCTGATTCGTATTCCAATCTCCATTGACTTGATTGACCACTAGAGCTGAATCTCCAAATATATCAAGAGTTTTGATCCTCATATCAATGGCTTCTTCTATCCCCATGATACAAGCCTCATACTCAGCTTCGTTGTTGGTGACGTCAAACGTCAATCTGGCAGAAAAAGGTATATGAGCACCTTTAGGATTGATCAATACTGCCCCAACACCGTTACCATTCATATTCACAGCCCCATCAAACATCAGTGTCCATTTGTCATCCGGATCCGGTCCTTCCTCGACAAGAGGCTCTTCGCAATCTTTCATCTTAAGATACATGATGTCTTCGTCAGGGAACTCAAACATCATAGGCTGATAATCTTCAATCGGTTGCTCGGCGAGGTAGTCTGACAGAATACTACCTTTGATGGCCTTTTGTGACGTGTACTGAATATCATATTCTGTTAGAATCATCTGCCAACGAGCAACGCGTCCGGTGAGAGCCGGTTTCTCAAAGATGTACTTCACTGGATCCATCTTAGAAATCAATAAGGTAGTATGGTTCAACATATACTGCCTCAGTCGGCGAGCAGCCCAGGCCAAAGCACAGCAAGTTTTCTCGAGCAGTGAATATCTTGTTTCATAGTCGGTAAACTTTTTGCTAAGGTAGTATATGGCATGCTCTTTTCGACCAGACTCGTCATGCTGTCCCAATACACACCCCATCGAGTTCTCAGTCACTGACAGGTACATTATCAGAGGTCTCCCTGGAACTGGAGGTATAAGGATTGGAGGTTTCTGTAAATACTCTTTAATCTTGTCAAAAGCTTTCTGACAATCATCATTCCACCTGATTGCTTGATTCTTTCTTAGCAATTTGAAAATTGGTTCACACGTGGCAGTTAGGTGAGATATGAACCTTGCAATGTAGTTCAATCTCCCTAAAAACCCACGGACTTGCTTCTCCGTTTTCGGTTCAGGCATCTCTTGAATAGCTTTGACTTTCGCTGGATCAACCTCAATCCCTTTTTCACTGACAATGAAGCCTAACAGCTTCCCTGATCTCACCCCAAACGTACACTTGTTCGGATTCAACCTCAGCTTGAACTTTCTCAACCGATCAAACAGCTTCTGCAAATTAACCAAGTGCTCCTCTTCTGTCTGCGACTTCGCGATCATATCATCTACGTACACTTCAATTTCTTTGTGCATCATGTCATGAAAAAGAGTCGTCATTGCCCTCTTATAGGTAGCACCAGCATTCTTTAGTCCAAATGGCATCACCTTATAGCAGAACGTGCCCCAAGGTGTAATGAATGTCGTCTTTTCCATGTCCTCTGGCGCCATCTTGATCTGATTATATCCAGAGAAACCATCCATGAAAGAGAATACCGAGGATTGAGCCGTATTATCAACCAATACATCAATGTGAGGTAATGGGAAATCATCTTTCGGACTCGCTCTATTCAAATCCCGGTAATCGACACACATTCTGACTTTGCCATCTTTCTTTGGCACGGGAACGATGTTGGCCACCCATGGGGGATAACTTGTAACAGCCAAAAAACCCGCATCCCACTGTTTCTGAACCTCTTCCTTGATCTTAGCTGCCATATCAGGACTCGTTCTACGAAGCTTCTGCTTGACCGAAGGACATCCTTCTCTAAGAGGTAATCGATGCACCACAATGTCTGTATCCAACCCAGGCATATCTTGATATGACCAGGCGAATATCTCCACATATTCTCTCAGCATCTCAATCAGCCTCCTCTTGACAGAGTCCTCTAGAGCAGCCCCAATCTTGATTTCTCTTTTGGCGTCCTCAGTACCCAAATTAACAACCTCCAACTCCTCCTGATGAGGTTGGATGACCCTTTCCTCCTGCCTCAGCAATCTGACCAATTCTGCAGGAAGTTCACAGTCTTCCTCACTCTCCTCTTCAGCTTGGTAGATGGGATTGTCGAAATCATACTGAGCCATAACAGAACTGTTCATAGTGAATGCCATAAGATCGCTTCTGCATGTTTAATGCTTTGTTTTAGAAAAAGAGTTCAATAAAGTCACAAAAAACAAAAACATTGCCATTTTTATTGTTTTTGAAAAAAGATGAAAATAAAAAATAGAAAGGCAGGGATCACAAAGTTTGATTGCAAAAAATGTCCTTCATTAATGATAATCATTAAAACATGATGAGGCCCTACAATGAATCACTACGCCTTGGGCAGATCGTAGGATTTTCATGCAAAATGAAAAAACAACAGAAAATTACTCTGTCAGAAGAGTAACTTGAACCATTTCTTCAGCCGTCCAGTTGTTGATAGACTCCCCTGGTGCACACGAGCGAACCCAGTTGTCCAAATCACAATCATTGTCACAGTCTTCACTACCGGTTGCAGAGACGTCGCCATGATTCATCAGCCCAGCGCTGGTAAAGGTACTCGGACCCGCTTGACCATTCTGCTCTGCTTGGAGAGGCTCGTAACCAACGCCAAATTTGTCTTCTTTGACAGCCAAATCCACCATCTTGCCCCAGCCTTCAGCTTTGCCAGAATCAACAACCTCCTTAGCCTGCTTGTAAGAAGTAATTGAAGCACCTGGCTTCCTCTGCTCAGCGTACGCCACTTTCTCAAGAGCCACAGTCTCAAACGCCTGGCATAAGGTTTCGTGGATCTCGCCATCCACCTCAACATATTTGAACGAGGATAGATGACTCACCAGAATCTCTTCTTCACCGCACACGGTCACAATCTGACCGTTCCAGACATACTTGAGCTTTTGATGGAGAGTCGACGAGACTGCCCCTGCTGCATGAATCCATGGACGCCCCAATAAACAACTATAGGCGGGCTGGATGTCCATAACATAGAAGATGATATCGAATACCTCAGGACCTATCTTCACAAGCAAGGTAACTTCCCCACACACAGAACGTTTTGAGCCGTCGAAAGCACGAACGATCAGGTCACTGGGAGTAAGCACAAACCCTTCCACATCAATCTTCTTCAGAATCTGCTTAGGCAACACATTCAGCGACGACCCGGTGTCTACCAATACGTGAGACAACACTGCCCCCTTGCACTCCATGGTGATGTGCAAGGCTTTGTTATGGTTCCGCCCTTCAGGCGGTAAGTCCAGGTTGGTGAATCCTACACCATGCCTGGTGCTCACATTGGCCATCACACCCTCCAGTTGATTGACAGAAATCTCCTGAGGCACGTAAGCCAGATTCAACATCTTCAGCAAGGCATTACGGTGTGCCTCAGAGCACAACAACAGTGAAAGTATAGAAATCTTGGACGGAGTTTGATTCAACTGATCTACAATCTTGTAGTCACTCTTCTTGATTATCTTCATAAACTCCTCCACGTCCTTCTCAAATGACCCCTCGGGCGCTTCCTTCTGGACAGGTTCTTCCTCAACCACAGCTTGCTTACCCTTTGCTTTGGCGAGAGCCTCAGCATTATTGTCCCTCAAAGGCTGCGGTGCGAACAGACGACCGCTTCTGGTAAAACCTCCTGGACCCCCTACATTATCCACAGCCGGACCAACAGTTGCAGGAACTCTATTCGGTAAACCAATTGTCACTGGAGCTTGATTCACTGGTCTCGTCTGACTTTCAGCCCTTCTGTTACTGCGGTAAGCATTATCATACTTCCACGGCACGACTCTACTATTCTCAACAGCCCTTCTTCCAGACGCAACGATAGTAGTTGGAGCACGGATGGTTACAGGCACGGAAATGGTAACTGGGGTACCATTCGTTGCAGGTGCACTAACGACCCTTTGTCCACGTCCTTCAGTTGGTTTAAAATAAATGGTGATAGTTGACACTGTTCCACGATCTTTTACAGCCCTACTGAATTGCAAACAACCCTCATCCATCATACCCTGGATACCGGCCCTTAACTGGTCGCAACCATTCTCAGATTCTGCACAGCCCAAACAATCCTCATCACAGCCCGAGTAGATACCCCCATTCAGCAGACGGCCCTTCACAACTAGCAGAGAAGTCTGAACATCATCAACATTAACAACCAGATCTTCAGCTTCTTTCCCCTCAATATTGTTCACTCTATGCCCACCATGCTGAGGCATAGGGTTGTTTACGACGTTAGGCACTGGAGCGAAGTTGATCGCCTTGGCATCGATCAAATCTTGGACCTTGTGTTGGAGAGCCCGACACTTCTCAGTATGATGCCCTGGTGCCCCAGAGTGAAAGTCACAACGGACGTTGGCGTCGTACCCAGGAGGCAATACTGTAGGCGGAGCCATTGTACGCAACTCAACCAACCCCAACCTGAGTAGTTCGGGCAGCAGTTCGGCGTACGACATGGGTAGCGAATCAAAACGTCGATCAAGCATCCTTTGTCTGGGCTGATACGGACGTTGCTGTTGTTGTTGTTGCGGTTGTTGAACTCTTTGTTGTTGTTGTTGACGAGGTTGAGGTGCCGGAATGGTCACTGCAGCAACCTGACAGCGTTGACTTCTGTTCTGATCTCTGCGGTATTGAACAGCATTAGTTTCACCCTCTCTTCGACGAGGTGCCCCAGCAAATGGCTTCTTAGAAGAAGAGGAACCAGCATCTTGGATCTTCCCAGTTTTAATCAAGCTCTCAGTCCTCTCTCCACAAATGACAACATCAGAAAAACTACCGAATGGGCAGCTCCCCATCTGGTCCATAAACACACCCTGTAGAGTACCGATAAACATATTTGTCAACTCCCTCTCCAGCATAGGGGGTTGAACTCTAGCAGCCAGTTCACGCCACCTCTGGGCGTACTCCTTGAAGCTCTCTCCGGATTTCTGACATAGACTCTGCAGCTGAGTCCGGCTAGGCGCCATGTCCATGTTATGTTTATATTGCCTCAAGAAGGCCTCACCCAGATCCCTCCAGCATCGGATCGAATCTCTCTTTAATTCCATGTACCAGTCTAAAGAAGCCCCAGATAGACTATCTTGGAAAAAATACATCCACATCTTTTCATCATCTGTATACGCAGAGATTTTTCGATAATAAGCCTGCACATGGGTGCGAGGGCAAGAAGTACCGTTGTATTTATCGAAGGACGGTGCTTTGAACTTGTAAGGGATTCTCAAACCTTCCACCAACCCCATATTGGTAACATCAAAACCGAGAGAATTCTGACATTCCATAGCTCTAATTTTCTCAGCAAGGGCATCAACTTTACGATCCCTCTCATCAACCCTTCCCAGAACGTCTTCGTCTTCACTGAGCAGAGTGAACATATCCTCTTGTCTGTCAACAATCGGAGCAGGATTACGGGCCGGGGCACGGACTGCTCTGGCATTAGCGGCATCTGGAGCAATAGGTTGACCGTTGATTCGAATACCCCCCAACTCATCACCTACAGCATAGTTGTTGATGGGTACAGCAGCAGCAACATTATTATCATTGACCGGGCCTCCCTCTGGCGGAGCATGGTTGACCGGTGGAATTGCAGCCTCTTGTCTCTGAACCATGGCTCGAAGTTCTTCTTGACCTTGTGCAACCCCTTGCATCATATTCATAAACTGGGCCATGTTAGCCTTCATCTCAGCCAACTCAGCTTGAACTTGATCCATACCTCTCTGTTGATTCAGTCTTGTTGAGTAGCGGTGCGGACGTTGATCAGCTATCCTGCCTGAACAGGAACCAAGAGTGAGAAGTCACGACCAAGAACACCTGTTATGCAAAATGATATGAGTATGGTGCTAATGATGCGTATGATGCACATGATATGTTCATTCCTCAGGCATTCAAAGAGCCTGAGTCATCCTCAAAAGATGGCAACCTGCAGCAAGAACAACATAGAAGCACAGAAACAACATACACAAGAGTGATGAGTACAAGGTGAAACCAACAACCTCATCTATATGAGTAACAGGATCATACAACAAAGTCGACAAAGAAAGTCCAAACAATCGGAGTACAACAATGAATCCCATCCAACAAGCCTGGAGGTGATTCTCAACATACATATCAAAGATACAAGCTAAGACAAACGGCCTCCCGGAATGAGAGTCTTCAAGTACTGACACTGATCTATCAACAGGTCACATTCTGAACATTCTGGCAAAAGAGTGATCTTCTCCTTCAGTTGTCGTCTAAGCTCTACCACTTCTCCTCCAAGGTGGTTCTCTGATGCCTGTCTCAAGTCTACTTCCTTCTTCAACTGGATGTCTTTATCTCTGAGTTGCTTCTCCAAGTCTCTGATCTTCTTCTGATAGCTGGCCTCAGCTCTCTGCAGCCTCAAGCACTCCCGGTGTTCTGCATCTAACATGCTCTCCACCTCCTCGTAGGATCTCTTCTTGCTTCTCAGTCTGCTAGCATCTTCTTCTCGCACTCCTCTGAGTTGATGAGCCAAGTTCAAACTATCAGCTTTGGCTTTGTACAGCTTCATCTGGGTATCTTGCTCCTTCTCTCTCAAACGGCGATTCTCCATCAGGGCTTGCTTGTAGTGCTCCGCAGGCACACTCTCAGCAAGGATCAAAGGTGGTTGCTCCTGCAACGGCTCCATCCTATCGTAGGGTAACAACAAAGTTTCTACTCTCTCCTTGACCCAATCAGTGTAATCGGGCATAGCAACGACAAACTTCTTTCCTAAGACAGATCCATCCTTCATACCAATAGACTTCCAAGCTCTTCCTATCTGCTCCAATCTATCCGGGTCACTCTGCTTCTCAAAATACACACTTTCTGCTACCTCAGCCTCAAGTGGTCTTCCCTTCATCACAAACCCCAACTGGCGGAGAGAAAGAACCGGGTTGTAATTGATGCAACCCCTAGTCCCTATGAGTGGCACATTACGGAATCCTCCACAACTCATAATGACGTTACGCACATCCATCCGGTAAGATTGCCACCTGATATCATAGGAGGTAAGAGACATAACCCTCTGAGTCCACTTATGCGGGCTCTGAGCATCCACAAAAGGTCCACTGACTGGCAGGAGAGACAAGAACCATCTGAGCAAAAGCGGGAGACAACACCTGATAGCCCCACCCTTACCATGCCTACTGTGAATAGCATAGTAAGTGTCAGCCAATAGAGTAGGAACTGGATTTCCTCCAATGAAAATACTGACTGCAGCATAGTCAACAAAATTGGGCATACTCGGAAACAGGACGATCCCATAGATCATGACGGCCAACTGAGCATGAAAGGCTTCCCAACTTCCCTTCTCTGCTTCTTCTCTAGCTACCCTCAACAGAAACTTCAAAGGCAATCCTACAACATCCCCACTGGACTTCCAACTATCACTGACTTCCTTGATACCCAAATGGAGAGCTCTGGCAACAACTCTGAAATCAACCTCCTTGGGCACATCCAAGAAAGGAACCTGATACCGGACCGGGACACTCAGCAGAATGGAGTACTCCTCAAGAGTAGGCGCCAACTGATAATCTTGAAAGGTGAAACAATGAAGCTCTGGGTCGTAGAACTGTAGAAGAGTCTGCAACGGCACTGGATCGACTACCATCTTCAACAGTGTCAGAATATCTCCATACTGGTCAACAAACCCCTTCTGGTTACCACTGGTCATAAGGTTGCTCAACTCAATCAGAGACGTCAAAGGTTCACGGTGAAAGCTGTAGGAACAAGTCTTCCGCTTCAACCCTGGGACTGTTGCCATCTCTATCAGTGAACAAGCTCTGGAATGTACCTGAGAAATGATATGCATGCAGGGATTAGTTTTTTTTTCTTTTCTTTTTTTTTTCTTTTTTTTTTCCTTCTTTTTTTTTTATTGCGTATTTTTTTTTGAAATTAAACATGTTATGATGCAAATGATGCAGACAAGACTGGTTGGCTGTGTCTCTCGGAACACAGGATCAAAGCTTCGGCTTGAACTCGGAACCACAAATTCATCTGAAACCCAAAGTCATCTGAGACCCCAAACTTCTGAACCAATAGTCACCAACAGGATCACAAGTCACCAACAAGTCACCAACGAGTCACCAACTGTACCTGTAATAATGATCATTCCCTCCCCACTCACGGGTGTCATCTAGGCCAGGGTAAGGTCGAGAGAAACGCAACATAAATAACCTTTCGCAGAATATCATCATATACACACCCGAAGTATGTAACGATAATATCCCACCAGGGTCTGAACTGCTCGTGATATCAATGTTCCGCTAAGTGGCGCAATACCACCCGCTTCCCATGAATCACTATATTCCTAAGTATCCTAGATTTCACTCATGTCCTGGGTATTGGGCCTTTTACCTCATGTAACTCCCACCCCAACAGAGAGAAACAGACAACCAGCCAAGTGAATAATGAATGTGAATGAATGCAAACATAAGTGCAAACATAAATGCAAACAATAAATGGAATGAATGCAATAAAAAACAGCAAACAGCAACCAAAACCCTAACCTAGAGAGCGCTAGGAGAGACTCGCTTAGGGAACATGGACCATCATAGGTCAACTTCTCTATTTCCCCAGCAGAGTCGCCAGCTGTCGCATCACGCGAAAAACCGGCGGGAAAACAAGAACAACAGAGCCGCCACCGTGCGTTATTTATCCCAAAAGAGGGAAAGGAAACGCTCAGAGTAAACCTGGAAAAGACATGGTCTCGCGACCAAAGAGAATGGGATCGGGAGTCGGTTATGCGAAGGGAAGGTATTAGCACCCCTACGCATCCGTCGTACTCGACGGGATCCACGCACAAAAGGAAGGAAAAATGGTTGCTAAAACACTGCTCAAACACACACACACTGGCTGAAAGAGACACAAGAAAACAGACAAGACTGACTCGGCAGGATATCGCATCCTGGGCCTACTTAGTCTATCAGGCATAGACATCAGAGTCGAAGTAGTTCGGACTGGGGAAACGACACATGCTCGCTAGGATATCGCCTCCTATGCATACGTATCTCCTTGGACGAAGGAGAATCAGAGCATTCGTAGCTCGGCTGACACGCACACAAACAAACACAGGCAAAGGCAAACGTGGAGCCTGAATGCCAATCACTGGACTTACATCAGCATCCGAACCAAACACACACCAAGGGGCAAACGTGGAGCCCGAATGCCAATTGCTGGACTTACATCAGCATCCGAACCAAACACACACAAAGAGTGTGGAGACACAAAGGTTAAAAAGAAAAAGGGCGCCCGGAGAGATCAGCTCATCTCCTGCCTACGTACCTCATCTGGTATGAGGATCAGGGCGACGTAGTTCCCCTACGGAGGGATAAAGGACTAGCCTAACCAGATAACAGAGGGAGACACAACTAGGGAGACTACAGCTCGAGCCTAGATGTTATCATGCAAAATCATCCCTAAGTTAAGGTTTCTAGCTAACTTGCACAGGAAGCAAGCCTATCCTAATCATGACTTGCACAGGAAGCAAGCCACACCTAACTTGCACAGGAAGCAAGCTAAACTAAACCTGACTTGCACAGGAAGCAAGCTAAAGCAAACACACAAGCACAAGTAGCACACACTATATGCAAGCAATGGGCTCAAACAAGGTCAGGTTTTAGTCGAGGGGTCATATCAACCTCAACAAACAAACCACTGGAACTGGGTAGTGTTAGCTCTTAACCTTGCCATAGAGGGGCTAAGGTGAAGCAGATGAAAGGTGAGTGAAGATAAGACTTCACAGCTCTTATCCCTGGCCTGGGAGAGCTTAAGACAAGAATGTGTGGGTTCAGAAAGTGGGAACCCTTCTACACATGTGAAACTGACTCAACTGTACAATTGTACAAGATCTTGGGTTTGTATCTGCAATGCATCAACACAGTGGTGTGAGCAAAGCAGATGACACACAGAATAGCAGGGGATAGATTGCATATCCCTTGTGTCTGCCAATGCCTCTTCACTTAGGAGGTCTTTGACTCTGTACAAGGACAAATGTAAACAATCACAAACATTGCCTCTTAAGGAGGACTTCAGACAGGTGCCTGGCCAAGTAACAGGCCAGGTCTTCCAGACTACATGAAGATAGAAAGGTATACCTCAATGCAAATTGCTTATCAAGCAAAGCAAAGCAAAGTTCACAAGGAACTAAAAGCAACTAAAGTACCTGAAATCAGTCAAGCACAGTTAGTATACAAGTCAAAGTTAAATCAGAATGAAACAAAGGCTAACAGTCAGCACAAGCAGATAAATGTGCAATGCACAAGGTTCAAGGCATGTGAGCCAAGAAACCTACAAAACAAATAGATTAGTCATGATAAACAAGCACACTCAATCAATTTGTATTGGTCTCATTGGGTAATTGTTGCTTAACCTGAAAAAATGAGCTCAAACATAAGTAACAGGACCACTAGGACAAGCCTAGGGTCAAAAGGGGATGAGAAAGTCAAAACAGAAAATGAACTCCAATCAAAATCATATTTAAACAATCAAGAAACAAACTCAATTGGTTCCACAATCATATCATTCATCATCATCATTTCACAAGCAAAAGAAGTCAAAGCATGGCATATGGAAGCTCATAGAAGTCAACAGCAAGACTTAACTCAAAACCAATCATAAACAATTCCAAAAATCACCAAATAAATCATGGTCAATCACAACCCATAGCATGGTATGCATGTCAAATTTCATCTCATTTGGACAAGTAGAAGATAGTCAATGAAAATCAGAAAGGCAAGGTAATTTTGAACATGCTCAAAGAAGTCAACCAAACATGCATCAACTTGAAAAATTCATACATCAGGGAAGGCATATGATAAATGAATGGGACTAAAACCATGGCAAAGCTTAGGATGTCTAGTAATCACATATCAAATTTCATGTCCATCTAATAAAGTATGAGAATTTCACAAATGAAATGGGAACATGTGTCACAAAAAGTCAACATAAGACCAAACAGGGGAGAAAAATCTCAATCAATTAGGAAATGCCACAAATAATTCCAATAAAAATCACATGTAAACTAGACATACTCAAGTGAATTTATGCAAAAAATCAAAGTATTTTGAGGTCAAGAGGCATGGTATTGAAAATCATCAAGTTACACATCAATGGTGTGACATAAATTGTCACACCCTACTTCAAAAATTCACAACTCACAATCCAGATAAGATAAATTCACAAACTTTACATCAAAATAAACATGAATGTGTCTAGTTTATGCTCAAAAAGTTTCAAGTCCATAGGATAAGTCATGACTATTTCACAAAGGTTTTGGTAAAATGTACAAAAAATGAACACATGTTACAAACCCTAGTACCATTATAAATCCACTCATCCAAAAAATCAGAAAAAATCATGATAAAAAAGTAGAGATCAAGCAGAGTATGATGCAAAAAATTTCATGAAATTTGGAATTAAAATGGATGAGTTATGAATTTTGAAAGTTAGAGATCAAAAGTGAAATTAAAATGAAAAGAAATAACTTAATTCCAATAAGCCATGTGCCACGAATGGCATTTTTGAAATTCTGGAATCCACTTATCAAAACACAGCCGTTTTGCTCACTGAAACGAAATAATGCTATTGGCCCTTATGAATGAACAGCGCCATGCACGTGAGAGACAAAAAAAATTCTGGGCAAGGCAATGTTCTAGGGTTTATGCGTGTACAGTATGAACTTCATCTTTCCCAAATTTGATCCGACCAAAATTTTTCCAGAAAATGAAATTGAGCATACCAAAATGATCAGCAAGGCATAACTAACACGAATCCATCATTGATTTTCACTAAAACACAACACAACTCATGAATCGAGCAAAAATACATTTCATCTTCAAACTTAAAAACAACATATCTCCTAAACTACTCAACCAAATCATGTGATTCGAAGCTTAATGTACTCAGGGACAAGAGATCTACAAAGTACATATCATGGTTTTGAGAAATTAGAGATTCGTGTTCTTACTTGTTTTTGAAGAAAGTAGTGGAACAGTGGTTGTTTTGATGTTATGAGCTCGAACAGATGCAGACTCATGCTCCAAATGATGAATGGTGAAGATGCTTGGGCTTGAAACAGCTTGGTTTGGCTTCAATCACACTTTGCCATTGATGATGCTTTGGAAAAACAGTCCATGGAAACGAGCTTACAGTTGGAGAACAGGAGTTGGAATGGGCTCACCATGTGGTTTAGATGATGAAGCAACAAAGGAGGGCTCGAGTTCTCTTGAGGTTTTGCAGATTTTTCAAGAATGAGAGAAAATGAAAATCTGGAGAGAGTGATATTTTCTGTGTGCACAATGGCTGCTAGGGTTTCCTTCAGAGAGAAAATGATGAATATATACTCTGTTCAATGGTACTTAATCAAGGTTCATGAAAAAGTGGAATGGAGTTGGTGAAAAGTGTCCTTTTGCCAATTTTCAAGCAAGTTGGTAATGGGTGTATGTACTGCACGAAAATGGGCCTTGAACATGTCCAAAATATGATTTCTGAACATATTTGATTGGTAGAATTGGTTGAAAGTGGTTAATTTTGAAACTCATTTTTCAACCTCACTTGAAATTAATTCATGCAAGTCCAAAAATGCCATTTTGATTGGTAATGTTTTGGTGAATGATGGTTGCATATTTGGAAAGAGGGGATCAAATGTGACTTGTTGCAAAAAACCCCACCCAAATTGGCCAAATGGTTTGAGAGATATGGCCTTTTGAAGTTCAAAAATTTCTGAAAATGATTCGATCATAACTTGCCAACCATACATGGGAATTGAGAGTTCTTGGACTTTTTGGAAATGGGAGAACAAGATCTTCAACTTTCATGTTGGGCAAAAAAATCATTTGAAGCTTGTATCATGATGTAAGTTTGGGATCAAGAAGTTTCCATTTTTGGCAGTTTCAGTTACAGGTCCAGTTTCTATTTTTGGAAATTTCTGATTTGGCTTCCAATTCTTCAATGATGGTCTTTGACATGTTATATGAGGCCTATATGGACATGAATGAGCCCTTTCAAACCAAATTCCATCATCAAAACCATAAAAATCAGTCACAGTTGACCAAGTTTGACTTTTTAGGGTTTCTGACTGACTGTGCATTGACTGATGACTTCTGAACATCCAACCCTTGACCAAAACACTTCCAAAGGATCCCTAGGTCATGTGAACATGTTGGACCAATCCTAGGGCCTTGTTTCAATGAAAATTGCACTTGCTTGCTTGACTGACTGATCTCCTGACCAGTTTGACCTAATTCTTCTGACTGGCTTGCACTTGGGGCAAAGGACAATGCAATGCTATGCAGTGGACTATGTTAAATGTTAATGACCTAATAATGAAAATGTATGTACAATGATAGGTGCAAATTTGAGGTGCTACACTCATAACATTCTCTTTTGCATGCTTTGCATCTACTGAGTTAAGCCTTGCATCATCGTATGAGGTTGAGCCTCATCTGCATGTAAAATCTACATTTGTACGGCCATGTGGCCCGAGATGCTTGCATATACTGCAAATTGTCTAGCATATTTTGTTGTTATTAATGCATTACATTAAACAAATGATCACGCTCTAATTCAAGATCATTGTGTATCTGTATCTTGTAGCATAAGTCAACAATCTCGTGTCTAAATTCATTATAATTATACTCCTGAGATGACTAGTGCCATGATGAGGTACCTGCAAAAGTGTCAGAGAAATGTGATGCAGTGTGTGCAGGTGAAAATTGAGCATGAGGGGAAAAAGTGGGCGGGGAAGAGGGGTGCATAGGAGAGGGGTGCGGGTAAGATGAGAGGAGGAAGAAAAGTGTCACTTTCTCCGGTCTAACTCATCATCGATCTCTCCATCCTCACCAGTATCCATAGGAACATCATTGGCATCATCGACAATAGTTAAGTCATATAACCAATTAGCCTCGACTTGCATATCAGTGCACGTTGGGCAAGACAAAACAACGCTCCTAACCACAATGTTATTAATAATGAGATAATACCTCCCCTCACGCTTATACTTAATCATTCACTGTGCCTAGAAATAATGAATGTCTAGGGCAGTGTTAGCAGCGAGAGGTACTTGTGTGTCTAGCTCAATGTCTAAATGTAAGGTGTGGGCAATGAAGGTAATCAATCCTCCAATAGCAATAGTACTCCTTTAAAATCCGTTGAATGGACTGGTCTGGACTTAAACACCCAATCAATGAAAAACAACTCTTTTGAATTAACACTACAATTATCCGCCCTACCAAAAACAAAATGGGCTAGAATCTGCCTAAAATAGCGTATAGTTAGGTTATGGATGTGGGAATATTTCTTTCCTTCCATATCAATAGTGAAATCCCCAGTCAGTCGCTCCCATAATTGGCCAAATTTAGTATACTAAGGCCCCCCTGAGGGACCTCCCAAGGGATACTATCTTGACGTTGAAAGTGCACCAGGTCAGCTATTTGGTCCTACAGAAGCTCGTAGTCCCTATTAAACAACCTAAATCTAAAAGTCCCAATTGAGTCATGGGTCAAGAGACTCGTAACATAAGAGTAAGAATTGATGAACTCAAGCGCGAGTCTCTCGTATGTAGGGTCACTTAAATTGACAAAGTGAGTCCACCTTATCCTATCTAACATCAAATGCACACTGCCAAACAGACCTAAAGCACGAAGACAAGAGTCATCAAAGTACCTTGTCGGAGTAATCTAGCACCAATACAATGTTGCATAACGATGTTGTTGATTCATTCATTCTTTGAAAATAGTGTTCATATAATCCACTTGAGTTCTTTGAGACATGATGAATAAAAATTAAGGTGTTTGGTGTTAAGGTTCGGATTTGGGGTTTTGCGGGAGGAGAAAAGATTGATTTTTAGATGGTGGGATTGAAAGTTGGGAGAATGAGGGTGACAATGTTGTTTTCGGATTTGAGTTTGGTTAAGATATGAAAGAGATGGAAGTGTTTGAAGTTATGTGTTAATGGAGGTTGTATGGAAGAAGTTTTGAGAAGATGAAGAGTCGAGAAGATAAAGTGTGGGAAAATTAAGTGTGGTAACATGTTTAAATGGTCTGGGAGGAGAGAGATTCATACCTTGGAAATAAAATGGTTATTAAATGGAATTAATGAGGTTAAATGATGAGGAAACAGTAAAAATAATGAAAATGCGCCTTTTAACAGCCTGACGGGCGTCACACCCATGACAGATAGCCCGTCAACATCTAGGATTAAAAGAAAAATGAAAACAAAACATCCAAACGCATCCTTAAACGCATTGATGAGCATCATCTAAATGATGACCCACATGTCAGTTCCTTTAGAACCGTTGGCGCCCTTCATCCTGATGACGATTAACCTGTCATGTTGTTAATCCTCTGTTTTTCCAACTTTTCTCTTTGTTAGGAAGGTGGTAATGCTTTTTTTAAGTAATTTTTTCATAAATTTGGCTCATAATTGCTCTCCCTATCTTAATAAAGTATAATAATTATTATTGAAAATTAAAAACAAAATAAAACTCAAAACTTGTGGGTTGCCTCCCATACAATGCTTCATTTTACGTTGGTAGCTCAACTCAATTATGCTTAACTCTCAAGGGGGACACATGATCAAGGTACAACCTTCCTCTAGTACATCATCAGATGGATGGTAATGCTTTAATCACTGACCATTTACTAAGAACTTTCCAGTGGTTTTGCTTCAGACCTTCACTGCTCCTGATTCACTAATCGTTGTCACTTCAAACGGTCATGACCATCTGGACCGCAACTTACCAGGAAATAACCTCAACCTACAATTGAATAATAGAAACAAATTTCCTTCATTAAGTTTCATCCTAGTAATGTGTTTATCGTGTCATCTCTTTGTCCTTTCCTTATAAATAAGCGCATTCTCGTACGCATCTGAACGAGCTTACAAATAAAGACATTCTTGTACGCATCCAACATTCTTTTACCCCAAGCAATTGTGTGATCCACTATGGGATTTTATGGCCCAATAGGCTTTATAGTCAATTTCCACAGGCAAATGGCAAGACTTACGATAAACGAGCTTGAAGGGGGGGGGGGGTTCCTATAGAAGTCTTATAGGCTAATTTATACGCCTATAGTGCGTAATTCGGTTTGGTAGACCAATCCTTCTTAGTGATGGAACTATTTTCTATAGTATCCTATTAATCTCCCTATGGATATTTCCACATGTCTGCTAGTCTGCGGATGGTAAGGGGTCCTGACTCTGTGCGTAATTCCATATTTGGTTAAAAGGTTCTCAAAGCACTTCGAGATAAAGTGTGAGTCACTATCACTCATAACCAATCCAGGGTGCTAAATCTAGAGAAATGACATTTTTAAACATCTTAATCACCACTTGTGCATCATTAGTAGGAGAGGAAGTGGCCTCAATCCATTTAGATACATAGTCTATAACAAGAAGTATGAATTTGTACCCATTCGAAGATGGAAACGGCCCCATGAAATCAATTCCCAAGACATCGAAGATCTCCACTTCTAGGATTGGTTTTTGTGGCATCTTATCTCTCCTTAAAATGTTTTCAGTGCGCTGGTACCAGTCACACTTAGTGGTGAAGATGTGCATGTCCCTAAAAATGGCAGGCCAATAAAGGCTGGCCTGGAGAATCTTGGCAGCAGTTTTGCATATGCTCATATGCCTTCCATAGGGTGAAGAGTGACAATGGGTCATGACGTTCTCGATCTCCTCATCAGAGACACATCGACTATAAATATCGTCGAAACCTCTTTTAAATAGGAGAGGGTCATCCCAATAGTATTGTTTAAGGTCATGGAAAAACTATTTTTCTGCTGATAGGTTAAGTCAGAAGGCAAGACGCAGCGGCGGGGTAGTTGATATGATCAACATACCATGACACTGTAGATTTAGCTATTGCAGCTACCTTTTCTGGTTCTTTCTTAATGTCGGAGCTTCCCTCTTCAAGGAAATTAGTAGTATGAGCATAGTGATGCGCTTCAGATCTGAAAAAGGCTACCATCCAATCATAAGGAAATAGTCATTAATTGGTATGTCTTCACACTTACCATCACTTATTCTAGACAGGTGATCTGCCATCATATTTTATGTTCCTTCCTTATCTCGGATCTCCATGTCAAACTCCTATAGTAGTAGAACTCACTGAATCGGCCTCGACTTTGCATCCTTCTTAGTTAATAGGTACCGAGGGGTGGTGTGGTTCATGTATATGATAATTTCTGAGCCTACAAGGTAAGAAATTTTTTTATCAACTATGAACATGATTTCTAAAAGCTCTTTCTCAGTAGTGTGATAGTTTAGCTGAGATTCGTCGAGGGTCCTATTGGCATAGTAAATGGCATGTAACTTCTTATCCTTGTGCTTCCCTAAAACAATTCCTACTGCATAATCACTAGTGTCACACATAATCTCAAAGGATTCACTCCAATCTGGAGGTTGCATTATGGTGCGGAGATTAGTGCGCTTTTCAGCAACTTAAAGGACTTATGGCATTCATCATGAAATATGAACTCATTGTCCTTCATTAACAGACTAGTCGTGGGTTTGGTTATCTTGGAGAAGTCTTTTATAAATCGTTGGTTTGAAACCAGCCTGTCCAAGAAAGCTTCGAACTTTTCTAACAATTTTTGGAGGTTGTAAATTCTAAATAACCTCTACCTTCGCTCTATTAACCTCTATTCCTCTAGCTGATACTAGGTGTCCGATGACTATGCCTTCCTTTACCATGAAGTGACATTTCTCCAAGTTTAAAATGAGGTTCACCTTTACACATCTCTCAAGTACCTTATCTAGATTAACTAAATAATTCTCAAAACTCGACCCACACACGGAAAAGTCATCCATGAAGACTTCCATTACATCCTCTACAAAGTATGCAAATATGGCCATCATGCATCTCTGAAACGTGGTTGGAGCGTTACACAACCCAAATGGAATTTTCCGGTAAGTAAAAGTGACATAGGGGCATGTGAAGGTAGTATTTTCTTGATCATTTTGGTGTATCAAGATTTGTAAGAATCCCGAATATCCATCCAGGTAACAGAAATGTGAGTTCTTAGCTAAGTGTTTGAGCATCTGGTCATTAAACTAGAGGGGGAAATTCGTATTTCCTAGTGGATTTGTTTAACTTCTGTCATACCCCAAAATTTGCCCGTTGATATTACAAGGCACTTTTCAAGGCACTCCGACTTATTCTGCAAGGCACTGATCTTAAAAGAACAAAGGCCCAGCTCACGAGTGGCCCAATCCAGAAAAGGCCCAAATTGGCCTGCTCGCTAGGCGAGCAATTCCTTCGCCTAGCGAACACTTCGTTATGCCACTCGCCCCAGCGAAGCACCAGGTCCAGTAAAAGCCCAAAATAGCTTGCTCGCTAGGCGAGCAACTCCTTCGCCTAGCGAAGCTTGCGAATATCAGAATTTCTGGGCTTCATTCTGAGCCCATTAGGTCATAACAAGAGCACTATAAATAGCCAAGCCTTCAGTCACGAAAGGGAGAGAAAAAAACGGAGACGAGGGGAAGAAAAACAGAGGAAGACGGACGGAAACCCTGGCGTAGCAACCCTGGAGATCAACTTAGAGTATTCCGAGTAGAGGAACCCTGAAGGCCGCTCCTCCGCTCCGAAGCTACCGCCGCCCAACTCCATCCGATACCAAAGGTGATCAGTCTTTCCAACATAGCAGCTTAGTTGCAAACAGGTTTGCGCATCACTACTGTTTTATGCTTTTAATCGGTAATCTCTATATACATAAAGCGTCATGATTGAAGTTTCAAATATGTAATTTGATTCCACATGCAAATTTAAATATGCTTGAATATCATGAATGTTTGTCCATGCTATGCCTGTAATCAAATGCCATAAAAGTTCAGGTTTTCGGAGGTCATGCTGCTGTCAAACTCCAAACCCGTGGCCGCTCGCTAGCACATCGCTAAGCGAGCCTGTAGCGAGCATTCGCTGAGCCTTCGCTAGGCGAAGCAGAGGCGAACGGGACAGTGGCTGCTTTGTTTCTTTTCTATTCTATCTTATGTTTGTCTAATCATGATTTATTATAATTCTGCATCATTTGGCCTGAGTTCATGACTGTTGTGTTTATGTTATGGTGCAACTTTCAATTATACTTTATCTCGATGCTCTAATCCGTGTGTTGAATTGTGTAAAGGCTTACATATTCTCGAAGAGACGGCCGACTAGGTATTCCACCTTATGTGTGGGATACCCTTATGGAGATTTCCCCTGAATTACTCAATTGATTTTAATGTATTAATGTTATGGCGAAGATCCACCCTAATGGTTTAATTGATTTTAATGTATTGACTTTAATGCGGACCTAATTACCTACTTGATTACGGCTACCTAATTAATTATAACACATTGCCTTTAAATAAGTGATCTTGGACCTCTCTTTGTTACCCCACAATTACGGTATTCTAGTCATGTCCCACGAATATGGGGATACACTTAGCAGGACCCTTCGGTTAAATCATCATAGTCCCTCGAACGCTGCCTTTGTCCCTCGATGACCCTTCGGTGTAGCCTACGGTTAAATGATGATAGTCCCTTCGAATGCTAAGGTATCCTCACAACTGTTGCCTTCGATGACCAATCAATGACCCTTCGATGACCCTTCTACATCAAAAGGATAAAACTACTTACTTCTCAATAGTAAGCACAGTTTTACCCTCATAAGGATAGGAAATGCCCGGAAAGACCTCGGATAGGTATAACTCTTAATTGCTTATTCACAATTTAAAACTACTTTTCACACCTTACACCTTTCAAAACCTCCATTAGAAAATCACCACTTGGCATATATTCGCACTAGAATCATTGCCGAGTTATATTTTTCTAAACTATTTTCAAAACTAAACGAGATAACCACTTTGTATACATTCATTCAAGAATCATTACAAAGTTAAATTCTCCTTTTCAAAACATTTCCTGCACATTTCTCAACCACTTTTTCAAACTAGAAAAACATAAATGATTGAGCAACTAAGAGCCCATGGATAACCATGGATACAAAGGGTGCTAACACCTTCCCTTTGTATAATGTACCTCCCGAACCTAAGAATCTAAATTAAGGTCTTTCCTGTTCTTTTCCACCTTTCCTTATTGGATAAAAGAAAAGTCGGTGGCGACTCTTGCTAACCGCGACATTGCGATTAAAAAACACATTAAAGTCAGTTCATCGTATGACAGAACTGGCGACTCTGCTGGGGATGACAGATTACAAGAGAGGTTACCTTAAAAAACAAGATCACTTATTTAAAATTGTCTGATTTACTTTTAAGGGATTGCTTGGGTATTCTTGAGTGAAAGATCCTACACCCGGATCTAGTGTACCTTAGGTAAGTAGCAATAGATCATCGCGACTATCCGGCGTATACTGGAATGGTTAAAATGATGGCTACGGTTAATGCGACACTTTGGATGTCCTGATGTTCCTCATGCTTACTTGAGGAAAAATTTGGCTTCCGCGTGGTGTCATCAAAGCATTAACCAGACCTTTAGAACCCTAATTGACTCATCCTAGCCATTAGAAAGTAGTGAGATAACTGGCTTCGGTTCCGACTGAGGTTGGTTGAGACTCGATACTACACTCTTTGAGATTGGACTTTAGGGAAGCTTCGGTCAACCACCTGGTGTTGCACTGAAGTGGACTTAAAGGAAGGTCGATGATTTGAGATCCTTCTAGAACCCGGTTACTATTCTAGGACAGGGTGAACCAACCAAACTTCAGTGGGGAGGGTACTTACCTATGGAACTCATGCAAGCCTTAAAACTTAGGAATGATGATTGTGTGACTTGCTTGTACTTGTTATTTACATAACATCATAACATCATCCTAACATCATGGCATTATACTAACCATTTCAAGGACTTTTAACATTCAAAACATTTCATACATTGCATAGCATAACATAACATTGCATCACAGGTACTCTAAAGGGATCAATGTTCTCACGGTTTTCTTCCAAACAGAAAAATGGACCTCGAACAAGCTGTCAAAGATCTCCATGCTCAGAATGCTCAACTCCAGGAGATGATCTTAAACTTATCCAAGGGGCAGGAAGAACTGAAGGCTCTCTTGCTCGAGAAGAAGAAAGACCAGAAACCTGTGAGTTACATTAACCCGGGAAGAAGGCTTAAAGGACAGGCTGCGGGAGTCAAGATCTGACTTCCAAAGGATCAAGAAGAGGAGACAGAAAATGATTCGGAAGATGAGAATGCTAATCCTCTCAACCAGGAGGACGACGATGAAGATCATGAAAATGAACTGTACTCTCCAAAAGATGCTAAATATAAGTTGCTGGAAGAACGCATGCTAGCTATGGAGGGTCAGAAGGCGCCCGGTCTGGATTTCGAAAGCTTGGGTCTGGTCTCCGATGTGGCCATTCCTCGCAAATTCAAGATCCCCATTTTCACTATATATGATGGGGCATCTTGTCCTCAGATGCATCTGAGAGCTTACGTGAGAAAGATTCAGCCGTATACCCCTGATAGGAAACTATGGATCCATTTCTTCCAAGAGAGTTTGTCTGGCACACAGTTAGAATGGTACTATCAGCTCGAAAGCTCTAACATCCGCACCTGGACTGATCTAGCAACAGCTTTCTACAAGCAATACCAGTATAATTCTGAACTAGCGCCTACTCGGCTACAGTTGCAGAGTATGACTATGGGATCTATAGAGAGTTTCAAAGAATATGCTCAAAAGTGGAGAGATTTGGCTGGCAGAGTCAAACCCCCTATGACTGATCGGGAATTGGTAGACATGTTCATGAGCACACTGACTGGCCCATTCTACAACCATCTATTGAGGAGTTCCTCATTGGGTTTCACTGAACTTATATTAACAGGTGAACATGTTGAAAGTGGCATTCGAAGTGGAAAGATACAGGCGGCTACCTCTGATCCTCCGGAGACTCCTAATGTCATCACTGCTCCTCTACCTAATCAGGACGAGACTGTCAATGCTGTGGAAGATACTGATAACGATTATGACTTGGATAGCTGGATTTTCCCAACAATTGGTGACGGACTCAATAATTGGAAAGCTGAAGACACTATCCTAATTTCCTTTAGTCAGGAGTAATTGTTATTGCTATTTTAGTGTTTCAAAGCATTGTGTCTATACCCGGGGCATAATAGCTAATTTTTCAAGGGTTTGTCATTTCATAAGCATATTCATATTCAATAGATCAATGGACTTTTCGCATTCAAATATTGCGCTCTTTATCTTTCCTGTCATTTTTCAAACAAGCTATGTTTTCTTGCACACACCCACGTAACAATTTTCCGATCCCTATCCACTCTGGACCCTGTCGATAATAGTTCTGCTACTATTCATTATGACTTTGAAAATCCGATCTACCAAGCCGAGGGTGGAAGTGAGGAAGATTGTGAAGTACCTGAGAACTTGCCAGACTGTTACTGCAAGAAGAAAAGACTATACCGCCGCATGAGGAGTCAATTGAAACTGTAGATCTGAGTACTGAAATAGACCAGAAAGAAGTCAGAGGTTTCTTGGGACACTTGAATTACATTGTCCGATTCATTCCACACTTGACTGCTACCTGCAAACCCATCTTCAAATTACTAAAATCAAGAGATGGTATGGGATGATGAATGACAAAATCAAGAAATATCTCCAAGAACCTCCGATTCTGACGCTACCAGCTAAAGGAAGACCTCTAATCCTGTATTTGACCGTGTTAGAAAATTCAATAGGGTGTGCTGGGGCAACATGACGAGTCTGGTCGAAAAGAGCATGTCATACACTGCCTTAGCAAAAGGTACCGACTGTGAAACAAGATACTCACAGCTCGAGAAAGCTTGCTATGCTTTGGCTTAGGCTGCTCGCCGACTAAGACAGTATATGTTGAATCATACCACTTTATTGATTCCTAAGATGGATTCTATCAAATATCTATTTGAGAAACCTGCTGTCTCCTGAAAGAGTTATCACTGATAATGGTACTAAACTGAACTCTGCATGCAGTTCAAAATAAAACACCATAACTCTTCTCCGTACCGGCCAAGGATGAACGGCGTCGTGGAAGCTGCTAATAAGAATATCAAGAAGATCATACAAAAGATAGCAGTAACATACAAAGACTGGTGTGAGATGTTACCCTTTGCTCTTCATGGTTATCGCACTTCAGTGCGCACTTCGACAGGGGCAACTCCGTTCTCTTTAGTCTACGGAGTGGAAGCCATTTTACCAGTGGAAGTTCAGATTCCCTCTCTAAGAATCATGAAAGAGGCGGGCTTAGACGAAGATGAATGGATTCAAACTCGACTCGATCAAATAAATTTGATTGATGAGAAGAGACTTGCGGCTGTTTGTCATGGGCAGATGTATCAGAAGCGCATGACCCAGGCATTTAACAAAAGAGTCAAGAGACAGGTGTACCAAACTGGCGACTTGGTGATCAAGCGTATCATTCTACCGCAAGGTGATCCCAAAGGTAAATGGACTCCCACATACGAAGGGCCATTTGTAGTTAAGAAGGTATTCTCCGGTGGAGCCATGAGACTTGCTACAATGGATGGCGAGGATTTCCCACATCCCGTGAACGCGGACATAGTTAAAAAATACTACGCATAAAAGAGACCCGCTAGGTCGACGTATCTAGGCAAAAGTAAGGGCATCCCGGCGAACCAAAAGGGTTCGGGCAAAAATTAGGGATAAACATATAAAAACGTACACCCGGCAAGTCGAAAACCTGAAAAGGCGGCTTGGGCAAAAAAGGGTATCCTGGTGGACTGAAAACCTGAAAAGGCGGTCCAGGCAAAAATTAGGGATTAAAGCGTAAGACTATGTCCCGTTCTCAGTCAGCTTCAACCAAGTTCCAAGGACTGAACAAGCCAATCACTTCTATCCGACAGCAGGAGATGAGACGCTTGAAGACATAATGACAGTAGTGGAATTAGAATCGATAGGACTTTTTCTGCATAGCTTTCTCTTCGTTTGCCTGACAATTTCCTCTTACTAGGATTTCTGTCTCCTTGTACACAAATTGCCTGTTTATAAGCCCTCTTTCAAAATCAATACAATTTTATCTCCAAAAAAGATGCTTTTGTTTTCACTGTTTCTATTTTGGTTTGCATAAACGTCCATTGATTTAATTTGAATTGATTTATGCATTTGAATATGATCAATGTTTACAAATAATTGCATGCCTAGAATAGTAATAGCAATTACTATACGACTTCAGGATCGTGGACAAGGTCTAACCATGCTTTCCGATGAATCCCGTTGCTAGTTCTATTCCCCAACAAAACACCAGCTATTTCCCAGAAGAGGTTGGCATCACCAGACAGACTGGTCATCTCTTCCATCCCCAGCCAGACTCTGTTGAGTGTTTCCATCGTCAGACAGAAATCAAGTATCCCCCAGCTAAGAAAGGATCATCAATACAAATATCTCCGACCAGAAGACTGAGATTTATTTCCCCAGTAGAGTCCCCTGGAAGAATGTTTCAGACACATAGTGCATTCATTACATCATTTCACATCACATACCTACATACAATTTTCATTCTGCATCATATACATTACATCATTTCATAACATGTACATGTATACAATGCTCTCATTTATTCCAGACGCATAATTCACTCATTACATCATTTCGCAGCACACGCTCGCATACAACATATGCATCTCATGCATCATGACATGGCATGAAGCTAACTTTATTTTTCAGGTTAATTATCCTCTTGATACAATCAAAACAAAGGTCCATTCAGACGGACAGCTTTATCAATTACAGGATTCAACTACATCTTTCAGATATACTCCATGTCAACGTTCATTCTGACATCCTCCTAACGATGGCATCTATAAGCCCATCCCAGACATTTATCGCAAATACAGCATACACAAATACTATCAGATTCAGCCTAACGTACGGTTCATTCTGATTCAGCCCAACATATGACTCCTACAACTCAGATACGATCTAGCGTACGATCCATTCTGACCTTCAACAACTCAGATACGATCTAGCGTACGATCCATTCTGACCTTCAACAACTCAGATACGATCTAGCGTACGATCCATTCTGACCTTCAACAACTCAGAAACGATCTAGCGTACGATCCATTCTGACCTTCAACAACTCAGAAACGATCTAGCGTACGATCCATTCTGACCTTCAACAACTCAGATACGGTTTAATGTACGACCCAATTAGACCGTCAGCTACTCAGATGCTACCTAGTGACAGGTACATTTCTGAATTGTAGTCTAGCGTACGACTACCTCCCTTCATAAGCAGATTCAGCCTAATGGACGGCTCATTCTGCTCAGATACGGTTTAATGTACGACCCAGTTAGACCGTCAGCTACTCAGATGCTACCTAGTGACAGGTACATTTCTGAATTGTAGTCTAGCGTACGACTACCTCCCTTCATAAGCAGATTCAGCCTAATGGACGGCTCATTCTGCTCAGACACGGTTTAATGTACGACCCAGTTAGACCGTCATCTACTCAGATGCTACCTAGTGACAGGTACATTTCTGAATTGTAGTCTAGCGTACGACTACCTCCCTTCATAAGCAGATTCATTCAGCCTAATGGACAGGCTCATTCTGCTCAGATACGGTTTAATGTACGACCCAGTTAGACCGTCAGCTACTCAGATGCTACCTAGTGACAGGTACATTTCTGAATTGTAGTCTAGCGTACGACTACCCCCTTTTATAATCAGATTCAGCCTGATGGACGACTCATTCTGCTCAGATACGGTCTAATGTACGATCCAGTTAGACCTTCATATCCTCAGATGCTACCTAGTGACAGGTACATTTCTGAATTGTAGTCTAGCGTACGACTACCTCCCTTCATAAGCAAATTCAGCCTAATGGACGACTCATTCTGCTCAGATACGGTTTAATGTACGACCCAGTTAGACCGTCATCTACTCAGATGCTACCTAGTGACAGGTACATTTCTGAGTTGTAGTCTAGCGTACGACTACCTCCCTTCATAAGCAGATTCATTCAGCCTAATGGACAGGCTCATTCTGCTCAGATACGGTTTAATGTACGACCCAGTTAGACCGTCAGCTACTCAGATGCTACCTAGTGACAGGTACATTTCTGAATTGTAGTCTAGCGTACGACTACCCCCTTTTATAATCAGATTCAGCCTGATGGACGGCTCATTCTGCTCAGATACGGTCTAATGTACGATCTAGTTAGACCTTCATATCCTCAGATGCTACCTAGTGTACGGTACATTTCTGAATGGTAGTCTAGCATACGACTACCCCTTTCATCGTCAGATTCAGCTTAATGGACGGCTCATTCTGCGCAGATACGGTTTAATGCACGACTCAGTTAGACCTTCATCTACTCAGATGCTACCTAGTGACAGGTACATTTCTGAATTGTAGTCTAGCGTACGACTACCCCCCTTTTATCATCAGATTCAGCCTAATGGACGGCTCATCCTGCTCAGATACGGTTTAATGCACGACCCAGTTAGACCTTCATCTACTCAGATGCTACCTAGTGACAGGTACATTTCTGAATTGTAGCCTAGCGTACGACTACCCCCTTTCATCATCAGACACAGCCTAACGAACGGCTCATCCTGCAACTCCAATACAGTCTAGCATAAGACCCATGTGGATCTTCAACTCAGAGACGATATAGCGTGCGATCCGTTTTGATTTTTCATCTTCAGCGAAGTCATCCGCCTAATGAACAAATCACTCTGGCATTCAGATACGGTCTAGTGTATGATCCATTCTGATCCCTTATCCCCAGCAGCGTATAGCACACTCTGACTCCCTAACGAAGTCGACAGCATAATGGATAACTCACTATACGGGCTAGCGTATGACCCGGTACGACGTCCATGTCTTCAGATATCGTCTAATGTACGACGCACTCTGAAGCTCTCATCATCAAATTCCCTGGATGACATCTTTAAGCCCATCTCCATCAAGACTAGCTCCTGATTAACAAGCGCAATTTTTTTGGGCATTCTAGTGTTCAATAATCTTCCACCTCCAAACCACGAATGACATACATGCCATCCTAACCCTCTCGGTGCAAGAATATTGAACAGGGGCAGCTGTCATACCCCAAAATTTGCCCGTTGATATTACAAGGCACTTTTCAAGGCACTCCGACTTATTCTGCAAGGCACTGATCTTAAAAGAACAAAGGCCCAGCTCACGAGTGGCCCAATCCAGAAAAGGCCCAAATTGGCCTGCTCGCTAGGCGAGCAATTCCTTCGCCTAGCGAACACTTCGTTATGCCACTCGCCCCAGCGAAGCACCAGGTCCAGTAAAAGCCCAAAATAGCTTGCTCGCTAGGCGAGCAACTCCTTCGCCTAGCGAAGCTTGCGAATATCAGAATTTCTGGGCTTCATTCTGAGCCCATTAGGTCATAACAAGAGCACTATAAATAGCCAAGCCTTCAGTCACGAAAGGGAGAGAAAAAAACGGAGACGAGGGGAAGAAAAACAGAGGAAGACGGACGGAAACCCTGGCGTAGCAACCCTGGAGATCAACTTAGAGTATTCCGAGTAGAGGAACCCTGAAGGCCGCTCCTCCGCTCCGAAGCTACCGCCGCCCAACTCCATCCGATACCAAAGGTGATCAGTCTCTCCAACATAGCAGCTTAGTTGCAAACAGGTTTGCGCATCACTACTGTTTTATGCTTTTAATCGGTAATCTCTATATACATAAAGCGTCATGATTGAAGTTTCAAATATGTAATTTGATTCCACATGCAAATTTAAATATGCTTGAATATCATGAATGTTTGTCCATGCTATGCCTGTAATCAAATGCCATAAAAGTTCAGGTTTTCGGAGGTCATGCTGCTGTCAAACTCCAAACCCGTGGCCGCTCGCTAGCACATCGCTAAGCGAGCCTGTAGCGAGCATTCGCTGAGCCTTCGCTAGGCGAAGCAGAGGCGAACGGGACAGTGGCTGCTTTGTTTCTTTTCTATTCTATCTTATGTTTGTCTAATCATGATTTATTATAATTCTGCATCATTTGGCCTGAGTTCATGACTGTTGTGTTTATGTTATGGTGCAACTTTCAATTATACTTTATCTCGATGCTCTAATCCGTGTGTTGAATTGTGTAAAGGCTTACATATTCTCGAAGAGACGGCCGGCTAGGTATTCCACCTTATGTGTGGGATACCCTTATGGAGATTTCCCCTGAATTACTCAATTGATTTTAATGTATTAATGTTATGGCGAAGATCCACCCTAATGGCTTAATTGATTTTAATGTATTGACTTTAATGCGGACCTAATTACCTACTTGATTACGGCTACCTAATTAATTATAACACATTGCCTTTAAATAAGTGATCTTGGACCTCTCTTTGTTACCCCACAATTACGGTATTCTAGTCATGTCCCGCGAATATGGGGATACACTTAGCAGGACCCTTCGGTTAAATCATCATAGTCCCTCGAACGCTGCCTTTGTCCCTCGATGACCCTTCGGTGTAGCCTACGGTTAAATGATGATAGTCCCTTCGAATGCTAAGGTATCCTCACAACTGTTGCCTTCGATGACCAATCAATGACCCTTCGATGACCCTTCTACATCCAAAGGATAAAACTACTTACTTCTCAATAGTAAGGACAGTTTTACCCTCATAAGGATAGGAAATTCCCGGAAAGACCTCGGATAGGTATAACTCTTAATTGCTTATTCACAATTTAAAACTACTTTTCACACCTTACACCTTTCAAAACCTCCATTAGAAAATCACCACTTGGCATATATTCGCACTAGAATCATTGCCGAGTTATATTTTTCTAAACTATTTTCAAAACTAAACGAGATAACCACTTTGTATACATTCATTCAAGAATCATTACAAAGTTAAATTCTCCTTTTCAAAACATTTCCTGCACATTTCTCAACCACTTTTTCAAACTAGAAAAACATAAATGATTGAGCAACTACGAGCCCATGGATAACCATGGATACAAAGGGTGCTAACACCTTCCCTTTGTATAATGTACCTCCCGAACCTAAGAATCTAAATTAAGGTCTTTCCTGTTCTTTTCCACCTTTCCTTATTGGATAAAAGAAAAGTCGGTGGCGACTCTTGCTAACCGCGACATTGCGATTAAAAAACACATTAAAGTCAGTTCACCGTATGACAACTTCCTATAATCAATACACCCCCCCCCCCCCCCCCCCACACACACACCTTGTTATTGTGGGTGTGGCCAAAGAATCTCATATCTCATTCTTCACCATTGTCATCCCACCTTTCTTCGCTACCACGTGTATCAAACTTACCCACTTGCTATCTGAGATATGATAGA
The DNA here is from genome assembly GCF_024323335.1 of Lathyrus oleraceus. NCBI lineage: Eukaryota > Viridiplantae > Streptophyta > Magnoliopsida > Fabales > Fabaceae > Lathyrus > Lathyrus oleraceus. The sequence continues at coordinate 28,340,057 of NC_066584.1, forward strand.
TTATCCCGACTTTAAGAAGCTTGATAACTTCTTTCTTGGCCACCTCACTCATGTTGGGATTCATCCTTCTCTGGTGCTCTCTAGAGGTTTTAGAATCTTATTCAAGCATAATCGAGTGCATACACACAAAGGGGATAATTCCCTTGATGTAATTTATGGTTTATCCTAATGCCTCATGATATCTCTTTAACACATCAAGGAGTTTATCAGTCCTTTCTCTACCAAGGTTGGCACTAACAATGATAGGGCGGTTAAGTTCAGTATCTAGGAATTCATATCTAAGGTTTTCAGGTAGCTTCTTAAGCTCAACTTTAGGATGCTATGTGGCAGGCATCAAATTAGGAGTAAGGGTGATACATTCTTCTAAACCTTCATATAGATATAACTCAACCTAAGGATCCTTTACTTTCGGTGTCGGAGGCACAACTAACTCTTCAACGGGTGTTGTCTCTAACGACAACTCTTTCAAACACTCATGAATGATGTCCACAAACAACACATATCATCAATAGCATGGGATTTCATAAAATGGGATAGTATAAACTCATTCTTCTCCTCATCAACCTCGAAATTAAGTTTTCATCTCTCACATCTATTGTAGCACCGGTTGTGGCTAAAGAAGGTCTACCTAAAAAGATCGGGATATTAGAGTCTTATTTGATGTCCATCACTATAAAGTTTGTAGGAATGTACAACTGGGGTTGATTATGACTAGGATGTCTTCCAGTATTCCTACTGGGTACTTGACTGATCAGTCAACCATTTGAAGGGACATTTTAGTGGGTTTTGTAGCGGTAAATTCATGACCATTGAGTTATTGGTTAACTCAACATCAATAAAATCAGAGTCACCACCACGCTTTTTATTGTTTCCAAAGGAAAAAGGGAAAAGTACGAACAAAACTCAAAGATAAAAAAAATTCAAATCAAAACTAATAAAATGTCAGAGATTACAGGTAAGGGGGTTGGTTACACAGAGGGAAGGTATTATCACCCAACGTATCCTAGGTACTCCTTGGGAGCCCTTTTTTTGTGCAAGTGTTTTAGTTGAAAATAATGTTTGCTAAAAAAGAATGAGGGGATGAGAAAAGAATTCATTTATTATATTTTTATGTTTGACAAGACCTTTGGTCTTGTGCCTACGTACCAATATAAAAATAAGGGATCAAAACCTCGTAGTTCGTGGTAAAAATTTCAAAGAAATGGGTGGATTAATTTTAACAAAATCTTAAAGATCTTTTGTTATCAAAGGGAGAATACTCAACCAAACATCCACCTATAATGAATGTTTTACAACATTTAAGAGGGAGAGCTCCAACTTGGATTCAACCAACAAGTATGCCACTAACCCCTAACAAATGGAAAGACTTATAATCAAAATATCATGGAAATGAGAGAATTATATCTCAACCAAAGATACCTCAAATCTAAATGCTCTCTTTTTGAAAAAAGGTTAAAAGGGAAAGACACAAAATTGCCAAAAGGATTAAATGAGGTTGTTAGTTCTTTTTATCTTTTTGAAAATAAAGTAAATATGGTTAAGTTTATTTACATGTTTGATTTAAGAAAATGTTTGAAAATTCAATGGCATAAGGCTAAGGTTTCTAACTGTCATACGGTGAACTGGACTTTTTGTTTTTTAATCGCGATGTCGCGGTTAGCAAGAGTCGCCACCGACTTTTCTTTTATCCCATAAGGAAAGGTGGAAAAGAACAGGAAAGACCTTAATTTAGATTCTTAGGTTCGGGAGGTACTTTATACAAAGGGAAGGTATTAGCACCCTTTATATCCATGGTTATCCATGGGCTCTTAATTGCTCAATCATTTATGTTTTCTAGTTTGAAAAAGGTGGTTGAGAAATGTGTGAAGGATGTTTTGAAAAGGGAGAATTTAACTTTGTAATGATTCTTGCATGAATGTATACAAAGTGGTTATCTCGTTTAGTGTTTTGAAAGTAGTTTAGAGAAATATAACTCGGCAATGATCCTAGTACGGATGTATGCTAAGTGGTGATTTTCCAAAAGGATGTTTGAAAGGTGTGAGGTGTGAAAAGTATTTTTTAGGTTATGAATGAGCAATTAAGGTTATACCTGTCCGAGGTCTTTCCGGGCATTTCCTATCCTTATGAGGGTAAAACTGTCCTTACTATTGAGAAGTAAGTAGTTTATCCTTTGGATGTTAAAGGGTCATCGTAGGGTCATCGATTGGTCATTGAAGGCAACAGTTGTGAGGATACCTTAGCATTCGAAGGGACTATCATCATTTAACCGTAGGCTACACCGAAGGGTCATCGAGGGACAAAATCGTATTTCCGAAGGCAACATCCGAGGGACCATGATTTATTTTATGATGATTTAATCGAAGGGCCATTGCTAAGTGTATCCCCACATTCGCGGGACATGACCGTTATACCGTAATACCGTAGGGCAGCAAAGAGAGGTCCAATATCATTTACTTAAAGTCCATATTTTAACGTTCATTAGGTAATTATGATGAATCTCCACATTAAAATCAACACATTAAAATCAATACATTAAAGATTAATTCATTAAAGTTAATTAGGCAATCAATATGAATCTTCACATTAAAGTGAAGCAATTTAGAATCCATCTCCACGAAGGTCTCCCACACGTAAAGTGGAGTACCTAGCCGGCCGCTTCATTGGGGATAAGGAAGCTTTTACACCATTCAACACACGGGTTAGAGCATTAAGATAAAATATGATTTGACAATTGCACCATAAAATAGACATAACAGTTATGAGTTCAGGCCAAGTGATGCAAAAATCGTAATTAGATAAGCATAAAATAGAACAGCAAAGAGACAAAGCAGCCCCTGTCCCATTCGCCTCTGCTTCGCCTAGCGAAGGCTCAGCGAAGGCTCGCTGCAGGCTCGCTTAGCGATGTGCTAGCGAGCGGCCACGGGTTTGGAATTTGACAGCAGCATGACTTCCGAAAACCTGCACTCTTATGGCATTCGATCACAGGCATAGCATAGACAATTATACAGGATGTTCATACTTAGATTCACATACGAAATCGAATTACATATCAATACTTTAATCGGAATGCATCATGTATGTAAAGAATATCAATTGGAAACGTAAAACAGCGATGATACGCAAACCTGTGTGCAATTGCGATATTGAAAGGGACTGGTTGCTTGGAAGCCGGATTGAGTTGGGCGGCGGTAGCTTCGGTGCGGATGGGCTGCCTTCAGGTTAGCAGGGTTTTTGCACCAGGGTTTCCGTCCTTCTCCGTCCGTCTTCTTCTCTTTTCCTCTCTTTTTCGTTCTCTTTTCCTTTCATTTTCGTTCCTTTTTGGGTCCCCTTTTTCGTGGCTGAAGAGCTGGTATTTATAGTAGTAGTGGTGGTGACCTAATGGGCTTAAAATGAGGTCCAAAACTTCAGATTTTCGCAAGCTTCGCTAGGCGAAGGAATTGCTCGCCTAGCGAGCAAGCTAGTTCTGGGCTTTTTCCTGGATCTGATGCTTCGCTGGGCGAGTGTCATGATGAAATGTTCGCTAGGCGAAGGGACTGCTCGCCTAGCGAGCAAGCTATTTTGGGCCGCCTTTGGATTGGGCCTGTTGTGAGCTGGGCTTTTGTCCATTTGATATCAGTGCCTTGCAGAGCAAGTCAGAGGGTCTTGAGGAATACTTTGAAATATCGACGGGCAAATTTTGGGGTATGACAGCTGCCCCTGTTCAATATTCTTGAACCGAGAGAGTAGAACGGTATGTGTCGTTCGTGGTCTGGAGGTGAAAGATTATTGAACACTAGAATGCCCCAACAATTTGCGCCTGTCCATTAGTCTTGATGGAGATGGGCTTAAAGATGCCATCCAGGGAATTTGATGATGAGAACTTCAGGGTGTCGTTCATTAGACGATATATGAAAACATGGACGTCGTACCGAGTCATACGATAGACCGGATAGTGAGTCATCCATTATGCTGTCGCCTTCGCTGGAGAGTCAGAGTGTGTTATACGCTGCTGGGGATAAGGGATCAGAATGGATCATACGCTAGACCGCATCTGAATACCAGAGTGAGTTGTTCATTGGGCGGATGACTTCGCCGAGGATGAAAAATCAGAATGGATCGTACGCTAGATTGTCTCTGAGTTGCAGAACGACACCTCCATTAAGCGGGTGATTTCATTGGGGATATAAGATCAGACCGGATCGTATGCTAGATCGTATCTGAGTTGAAGATCCAAATGGGTCTTATGCTAGCCTGTATTGGAGTTGCAGGATGAGTCGTCCGTTAGGCTGTGTCTGATGATGAAAGGGGGTAGTCGTACGCTAGACTACAATTCAGAAATGTACCTGTCACTAGGTAGCATCTGAGCAGATGAAGGTCTAACTTGGTCGTACATTAAACCGTATCTGAGCAGAATGAGTCGTCCATTAGGCTGAATCTGACGAAAAGGGAGCAGTCGTATACTAGACTACAATTCAGAGATGTACCTGTCACTAGGTAGCATCTGAGCAGATGAAGGTCTAACTTGGTCGTACATTAAACCATATCTGAGCAGAATGAGCCGTCCGTTAGGCTGAATCTGCTGAAAAGGGAGTAGTCGTATACTAGACTACCATTCAGAAATGTACCTGTCCGAAGGTAGCATCTGAGGAGATGAAAGTTTAACTTGGTCGTACATTAAACCATATCTGAGCAGAATGAGCCGTCCGTTAGGCTGAATCTGCTGAAAAGGGAGTAGTCGTATACTAAACTACCATTCAGAAATGTACCTGTCCGAAGGTAGCATCTGAGTAAGGGAGTAGCCGTATACTAGACCATCATTCAGAAATGTACCTGTCCGAAGGTAGCATCTGAGTAAGGGAGTAGCCGTATACTAGACCACCATTCAGAAATGTACCTGTCCGAAGGTAGCATCTGAGTAAGGGAGTAGCCGTATACTAGACTACCATTCAGAAATGTACCTGTCCGAAGGTAGCATCTGAGGAGATAAAGGTCTAACTTGGTCGTACATTAAACCTTACTTGAGTTGTTGAAGATCAGAGTGGATCGTACGTTAGATCGTATCTGAGCTGGAGGTCCAAATGGGTCGTACGTTAGACCGTATTGGAGTTGCAGAATGAGCCGTACGTTAGGCTGTATCTGAAGAAGAAAGTAGTCGTACGCTAGACTACACCCCGGAATATACCGTACGCTAGGCAGCATCCGAGGATTTGAAGATCCAAATGGGTCGTACGTTAGACCGTATTGGAGTTGCTAAAAGCCAGAATGGATCGTACGTTAGATCGTATCTGAGCTGAAGGAGTCATATGTCGGGCTGAATCAGAATGAACCGTATGTTAGGCTGTATCTGATAATATTTGTTGTATTTGCAGTGAATATCTGGGGTGGGCTTAGAGATGCCACCATTGGGAAGATGTCAGAACGTTCGTCAGATGGATTATATCTGAGAGCTGTATTCGAATCTTGAATGCGATCAGAAGGATAATCAGCCTGAAAAATAAAGTTAGTTTCATGCAATGTCATGATGCATGCGTGTGCCGTGATATGATGTGATGGATGAATTATGCGTCCGGAATAAATGCGGGCATTGTATGCATGTATATGTTATGAAATGATGCGGAATGAAAATTGTATGTAGGTGTGTAATATGAAATGATGTAATGAATGCATTAGGCGTCTGAACATTCTTCCAGGGAACACTACTGGGGAGATAAATCTCAGTCTGCCGGTCGGAGACATTGGTATTGATGACCCTGTCTCGGCTGGGGGATGCTTGATTTCTGTCTGACGGTGAAAACACTCCACAGAGCCTGGCTGGGGATGGAAAAGATGACCCATTTGTCTAGTAATGCCACTCTCTTCTGGGGAATAATTGGCGTTGCCGGGGAATCGAATTAGCAACGGATTCATTGGAAAGCATGGTTAGACCTTCTCCTTGGTCCTGAAGTCTCGTAGTAATTGCAATTTCCATTTTAGGCATGTATTTTTAATAAACATTGATCATATTCAAATGCATATATCAATTCAAATTAAATCAATGGACGTTTATGCAAACAAAACAGAAAAGTAAAATAACAACATTTTTTCCGAAATGAAGTGGTATTGATTTTGAAAGAGGGCCTATAAACAGGCAATTTGTGTACAAGGAGACAGAAATCCTAGTAAGAGGAAATTGTCAAGAAAACAAAGAGAAAGCTATGCAGAAAAAGTCCTATTGATTCTAATTCCACTACTGTCATCATGTCTTCAGGCATCTCATCTCCTGCTGTCGGATAGAGGTGATTGGCTTGTTCAATCCCTTGAACTTGGTTGAAGCTGACAGAAAACGGGACATAGTCATACGCTTTAATCCCTAATTTTTGCCTGGACCGCCTTTTCAGGTTTTCAGTCCACCGGGATACCCCTTTTTGCCCAAGCCGCCTTTTCAGGTTTTCGACTTGCCGGGTGCACGTCTTTATATGTTTATCCCTAATTTTTGCCCGAACCCTTTTGGTTCGCCGGGATGCCCTTACTTTTGCCTAGGTACGTCGACCTAGCGGGTCTCTGTTATGCGTAGTATTTTTTAACTATGTCCGCGTTCACAGGATGCGGGAAGTCTTCGCCATCCATTGTAGCAAGTATCATGGCTCCACCGGAGAATACCTTCTTAACCACAAATGGCCCTTCGTATGTGGGAGCCCACTTGCCTCTGGGATCACCCTGTGGTAGCATGATACGCTTTATCACCAAGTCGCCAATTTGATACCTCTGTCTCTTGACTCTTTTGTTAAATGCCTGAGTCATGCGCTTCTGATACATCTGCCCGTGACAAACAACCGCAAGTCTCTTCTCATCAATCAAATTTATCTGATCGAGTCGAGTTTGAATCCATTTGTCCTCGCCTAAACCCGCCTCTTTCATGATCCTTAGAGAGGGAATCTGAACTTCCACTGGTAAAACGGCTTCCGTTCCGTAGACTAAAGAGAAAGGAGTTGCCCCTGTCGAAGTGCGTACTGAAGTGCGATAACCGTGGAGGGCAAACGGTAACATCTCATGCCAGTCTTTGTACGTTACTGTCATCTTTTGTATGATCTTCTTGATGTTCTTATTAGCAGCCTCTACGGCGCCATTCATCTTTGGCCGGTACGGGGAAGAGTTATGGTGTTTAATTTTGAACTGCGTGCAGAGTTCAATGATCATCTTGTTGTTCAAATTAGTACCATTGTCAGTGATAATCCTTTCAGGGATGCCGTATCGACAAATAAAGCTATTCTTGACGAAACGTGCCACCACATTCTTGGTGACAGAAGCGAATGAGGCTGCCTCTACCCACTTTGTAAAGTAATCAATAGCAACAAGGATGAAGCGATGTCCATTAGAAGCAGTAGGTTTAATCTCCCCAATCATATCAATGCCCCACATTGCAATGGGCCAAGGTGCGGTCAACACGTTCAATGGAGCAGGAGGCATATGTACTTTGTCCGCATAGATCTGACACTTATGACAGGTTCTGGAATGATGGTGGCAATCAGCTTCCATGGTAGACCAATAATACCCTGATCTCAGAATCTTCTTGGTCATTGTATGTCCATTAGAATGAGTCCCAAAAATACCGTCATGCATGTCTTCCATAATCTTTTCTGCTTCCTTTTTATCCACACAGCGAAGCAGAGTCGAGTCATGATTACGTTTGTATAACACTCCCTTACTCAGAAAGAATTTAGCGGAGAACTTCCTCAGGAATTTCCTGTCATTGATGGATGCCCCTTCAGGGTATTCCTGAGCTTCTAAATATCTTTTTACGTCGTGGAACCAAGGTTTTTCCCGTACTCCCTCAGTGTTAAGTTCATAACAGTATGCCGGTTCATCTAGTCGCTCAATGGTAATCCTGGGGGCTTCCCCGTCCCATCTGACTCTGAACATAGATGACATGGTAGCTAATGCGTCTGCCAACTGATTCTCTTCTCGTGGAATATGTTCAAATGTAATCTCTTCAAAGTATGGGATTAATGTCATTACCTGCTCTCGATAAGGGATGAGATTTGGATGTTTAGTATCCCATTCTCCTTTGATCTGACTGATTACCAAGGCCGAATCTCCGTATACGCTCAAAAACTTGATTCGCCAATCTATAGCAGCTTTGAGTCCAAAAATACATGCTTCATACTCAGCCATATTATTGGTACAATGAAAACATAGTCTAGCTGTGAAAGGCGTATGGTAACCCTCGGGAGAAATGAGTACAACCCCAACACCATGGCCCAATGCATTAGAAGATCCATCAAAGACCATAGTCCATCGGGATCCCCATTCGGGTCCTTCATCTGGTTTAGGTTTTCCATTATCAGTAACAAGCATGACATCCTCATCTGGGAACTCAAAATTCATAGATTAGTAATCGTCCACCGCTTGATGAGCCAAATGATCAGTTAGCACGCTTCCTTTGATTGCTTTCTGGGTAGTATACTGGATATCGTATTCCGTTAAGATCATCTGCCATCTCGCTATTCTTCCGGAGAGGGCAGGCTTCTCGAACATGTATTTGATGGGATCCATCCTAGAAATCAACAAAGTGGTATGATTCAACATATACTGTCTTAGTCGGCGAGCAGCCCAGGCCAAAGCACAGCAAGTTCTCTCGAGCAGTGAGTATCTTGTTTCACAGTCGGTAAACTTTTTGCTCAGGTAGTATATGGCATGCTCTTTTCGACCAGACTCGTCATGTTGCCCCAATACACACCCCATTGAACTTTCTAACACGGTCAAATACATGATTAGAGGTCTTCCTTCGACTAGTGGTATCAGAATTGGAGGTTCCTGGAGATATTTCTTGATTTTGTCAAAGGCTTCTTGGCATTCGTCATTCCATATCATCTCTTGATTCTTCCTCAGTAATTTGAAGAGGGGTCTACAGGTAGCGGTCAAGTGGGAGATAAATCGGGCAATGTAGTTCAAGCGTCCCAAGAAACCTCTGACCTCTTTCTCCGTACGGGGAACTGGCATTTCTTGAATAGCCTTCATTTTAGCCGGGTCAACCTCAATTCCTTTACCACTGACAATAAAGCCCAAGAGTTTACCGGATCTTACTCCAAAAGTGCATTTGTTCGGGTTCAATCTCAACTTGTATTTCTTCAACCTCTCAAACAGTTTGTATAAATGATCGAGATGTTCCTCTTCAGTATGAGATCTAGCTATCATGTCATCCATATATACTTCTATCTCACGATGAATCATATCATGGAACAAAACCACCACAGCACGCTGGTACGTTGCCCCGGCGTTCTTTAGACCGAATGGCATTACTTTGTAACAGAAAGTGCCCCATTGCGTCACAAACGTAGTTTTCTCCATGTCCTCAGGTGCCATCTTAATCTGGTTATAACCCGAGAATCCATCCATGAAGGAGAACACTTTGTGTTGAGCGGTATTGTCCACCAGAGCATCGATGTGCGGGAGTGGAAAGTCGTCTTTGGGACTTGCTTTATTCAGGTCTCGGTAATCTACGCACATTCGCACCTTACCATCCTTCTTTGGCACTGGCACCACATTAGCAACCCATTGAGGATAAGAAGTAACGGCTAGAAAACCGGCATTGAATTGTTTCATAACCCCGGCTTTGATTTTCTCAGACATTTCAGGACGCATGCGGCGAACCTTTTGCTTGACAGGACGGCAGTCTTCCTTCGTAGGCAGCCGATGCACTACTATGTCAGTATCCAATCCTGGCATGTCTTCATAAGACCAGGCGAAAACCTCTACATAGTCATGTAACATCCGAATCAGTCTTTCTTTGACACTGTTTTCCAATCCTGCTCCTATTCTGACTTCTTTTCTATCTACTTCAGTACCTAGATTTACGACTTCGAGTGACTATTCATGCGGCTGTATAGTCCTTTCCTCTTGCAGTAATAGTCTGGCAAGCTCTCCAGGGACTTCGCAATCTTCCTCACTTCCATCTTCGGCTTGGTAGATTGGATTTTCAAAGTCATAATGAGCAGTAGCGGAATTATTATCAATAGGATCCAGAGTGGATACGGATCTGCAATTTGTTACGTGAGTGTGTGTAAGAAAGCATAGCTTGTTTGAAAGACGACAGGAAAGATAAAGAGCGCAATATTTGAATGCGAAAAAGTCCATTGATTTATTGAATATGAATATGCTTATGAAATGACAAAACCCTTAACAAATTAGCTATTGTGCCCCGGGCATAGACACAATGCTTGGAGAAGTTCAATTGAAAAATTAAAATTTGCAATACTAAATGGACAATAACAATTACTCCTGACTAAAGGAAATCGGGATAGTGTCTTCAGCCTTCCAATTATTGAGTCCGTCACCAATTGTTGGGAAAATCCAGCTATCCAGGTCGCAATCATTGTCAGCATCTTCTACAGCATTGATTTGATCTTTGACCATCTTTTCAGAGCTAAATCCCAGACCAGATTTATCAGACTTGTAGGGTATGCTGATCAGTTGACCCCAGCCAGTACAGCCACCATCTTCCACCACAGCTTGAGCGTCCTTCAGAGAGACCATGGCAGGAGGAGCTCGAATAACCTCGGGCACAAGGGGAGTTGGCTTAAGGACAGGACTAGGCGGAGGAACCACTTCAAATGACTGGGACGGAGTCTCGAAGAATTCACCATCCATCTCAACGTATCTGAAGGTATGCACACTACTGACAATGTATTCTTCTTCCCCACACACAGTGACGATCTTACCCTCTATTGGATACCTCAGCTTTTGATGGAGAGACGAAGCTACAGCACCTGCCTCATGAATCCAAGGGCGTCCCAGTAAGCAGGAGTAGGCAGGACGAATGTTCATTACATAAAAGGTAGTGTTGAAGACTTGAGGTCCTATCTTGATAGGGAGAACAACTTCGCCGTGGACAACACTCTTTGCACCATCGTAAGCCCGCACCACAATGTCACTAGGCTTCAGTTCAACGCTCTTGCAGTCAAGTTTATCGAGCACGGCTTTCGGTAGCACATTCAAAGAAGAGCCATTATCGATCAACACATGAGACAAGGTGATCCCTTTACACTCAATAGAAATATGCAGGGCTTTATTGTGATTCTTCCCTGCCGGTGTCAGGTCAGCATTGGAAAAACCTAGGCCATCGTCAACAGTCAGGTTAGCAACATAGTTTTCAAACTGATCGACGGAGGTCTCCTGAGGTACATGGGCAGTCTTCAGGAATTTTGTCAAGGCATTGGCATGAGATTCAGAAGATAACAGCAAGGACAACATCGAGATCTTAGACGGGGTATGCCCCAACTGTTCTACCACATCAAAATCACTCTTGCGGATGATTTTCAGCACTTCTTCCATTTCTCGTTTGGCAACGTCTTCAGTAGTAGCTTCGATCGGTGCCTCTGACGGGGAAGGGTTGACCGGTTCCTTTCCTCGGTTTTCGGGAACTGGAGGTGAGATCTCTGGAGAGAAGATCCTTCCGCTTCGAGTAACTTTACTAGTCCCAACAATGTCATTAGGATTAGCAGAATCACCAACTTGCTTTACGCCATGGATGTAAACATCACCTCCATAGTTCCACGGAATGGCTTTGCTTGAAGAATACGGTACTGGGCCAGGGGCAGTGATGATTAGAGGAGCTACCCTGGGCTCAGCAATAATCTTCACAGGTATTCTGGGAGCAGTAATCTTCACTGGAACCTTGGACCTCGCAATCACAGATACTTCTTCAATAGGGTTTTCCGTCTTAGAAACCCTTTCAAAGAGAATTGTACGATCGTCCATCAGCCGTTGAATACCATTCTTCAATTTCAAACAGTCCTTGGGCCAGAGTATGCAAAGATTGCAATCTTCAGTACAACCTGGAAATAAACCAGCTTGCAATAAATTCCTCTTTATGATCGGGAGAGGAGATGTTAAGTCCGCCACAGCAGTGATGAGAGAATCGTCATCGAGAGCATTAACAGCCTTGTCATGATTAGGCATAGGAGCAGTGATGACATTAGGAGTCTCCGGAGGCTCGAACTCAATTTCCCCAGCGTCGATCATGTCCTGAATCTTATTCTTCAACAGCCAACAATCGTTTGTATCATGCCCGGGGCTATCGGAGTGATATGCACACCTGGCATTGGGATTATAACGAGGCGAAGCAGTGTTGACATTTGCAGGAGGACCTCTGAGAGTGATTAAATTTACCTTCAGCATGCTTTGTAGTGCTTGTGCTAAAGTCATATTGAGCTTGGTAAACTGCCTTCTTGGTCTGTCTTGTCTTTGCTGGAAGTTTTGAGCTGGCGGGGCTGCGATTGTCACTGCTCCAACGGCGTGGTCACCATTTTTCTTACTATGGTTCTTTTGACCATACACAGCATTCGATTCATTCTTCCCATGGTAGGACTTTTTACTGCTTGTAGAAGTAGCCGCCTGTAACTTTCCACTTCGAATGCCGCTCTCCACCCGTTCACCTGTCAGTATAAGTTCAGTGAAACCTGATGAAGAACTCCCCAGTAAGTGGCTGTAGAATGGGCCAGTCAGGGTACCCATGAACATGTCTACTAATTCTCGGTCCGTCATAGGGGGTTTGACCCTGCCGGCCAAATCTCTCCATTTCTGAGCATACTCTTTGAAGCTTTCTTTAGATCCCATGGCCATATTCTGCAACTGTAGCCGAGTAGGTGCTAATTCAGAATTGTACTGGTACTGCTTATAGAAAGCTGTTGCTAAATCAGTCCAGGTGCGGATGTCAGAGCTCTCGAGCTGATAATACCATTCCAACTGTGTGCCAGACAGGCTCTCTTGGAAGAAATGAATCCACAGCTTCCTATCAGTGGTATGCGGCTGAATCTTTCTCACATAAGCCCTTAGATGCATCTGAGGACAAGACGCACCATCGTACTTAGTGAAAGTGGGGATTTTGAATTTGCGGGGAATGGTCACATCGGAGACCAGACCCAAACTTTCGAAATCCAGACCAGGTGTCTTCTGACCCTCCATGGCTAGCATGCGTTCCTCCAGCAATTTATACTTATCATCCCTTGGAGAGTACTGTTCATTTTCATACTCTTCATCGTCATCCTCAGGGTTAGAGAAATCAGCATTCTCCTCCTCTGAATCATTTTCCGCCCCCTCTTCTGGGCCATTCGGGATTCCAAATTTGATTCCCGTAGCCTGTCCTTTACGCCTTCTGCCCGGGTTAATGAAGCTCACAGCTTTCTTGTCTTTCTTCTTTTCGACCAAAAGAGCCTTCAGTTCCTCCTGCCCCTTGGATAAGCTTAGCATCATCTCCTTGAATTGAGCATTCTGAGTCTGGAGATCTTTGACAGTTTGTTCGAGATCCATTTTCTGTTTAAGAGGCAGACCGTGAGAATATGGTCCTTTAGAATACCTGTTATGCAATGTTATGTTATGCTATGCAATGTATGAAATGTTTTCAAGGACTTTTGAAATTTAACTTTGCGTAAATCACCAATAAGAGAGAAATGTTTATTGCTAACTTTTTTTTGATCAATGTTCATTACAAAAGGAACAATAATAAAATACAATGAAAGCTCAAGTCTCCCAGGGGCGACTTCTTTTTGGGCGAAGATATGCATTGAGTCTTCGTTCCTCATTAAGCTGACTGGTGAGCTCTAGTACTTTCTTCCTTTCTGCAGTGAACTGAGCTTCGAAAGTATCTCTCTCCTCCCTCAACTGGGTCCAGGATCTTTTCAATTCCTCAACATCAGTAGGCATATCTGGATAAGGAATGATCTGGGAAGTACCTCCTTCGACCTCTGATTCAACAATCAATGGTCCGACTGCAAGATATGGCATGACAAGTTCACGAGCTCTGGCGCGTACCCATCTGAGATAAGGCTCCATAGGAATAGAATTTTTCTTTCCTAAATTGCTTCTTTTCACCATGCCCCAAGCTCGTACAAACTTTTGACGGAGATTTTGAGGGTCATTGTCATAGTCGAACACTGTACCTTGAACAATCATTTCATGTGGACCATCCCTTCGAGCATACCCAAACTGACGTAGGGCTAAGGCAGGATTATAAGTAATACCTCCTCTTATCCCCATGAGTGGTACATTAGGGAATTCTCCACAACGGTCGATGATGATAACATTTTCTCTGAGGTTAGAACACCACCGGATGTCTGAATGAGAGAGTGCCATTATCCTTTGAGACCATTTCAGATTTTGATCATTCTTCAAGACTGATTGAGGAAGGTGCGAAATAAACCACCTAGACAGTAAAGGTATGCAGCACATGAGAGTCCCTTGCCTTTTCATAGTACGAGTGTGAAGGGAATGCAAGATGTCTCCAAGCAAGGTAGGCACAGGGTTATGAGTGAGGAATATCTTAATAGCATTCACGTCTATGAATTGGTCCGGATTAGGGAATAGCACCAAACCATAGATTAGCAATGCTAGAACGTCTTCAAAAGCATGGACATTCATAACTTTTAGGAATTCTCGGGCCTTACCTACCAGAAATTTGGCAAGTAAGCCCTTAACTCCACTCCTTGTTACCCAGTTGGTCTCAATGTCAGACTTCGTCATGTGTAGAGCTGCGGCAACTTCTTCAGACTTTGGCATCTCTTCCAGACCACTGAAAGGTATTTGATCAAGGATAGGTATCCCAAGCAGCTTGGAAAACTCTTCTAATGTGGGTACCAACTGATAATCTGGGAAAGTGAAGCAATGATGCTTAGGATCGAAGAACTGGAATAGGACTCTCATCATATCTTCTTTGAAACCAGTGGTAACCAAATTGAGGAGATGACCATGTTTCTTGTTGAACTGAGCATGATCGGGGAGTTCTGACACCAAATCCTTGAGTTGAGGAGAGATCGTTACAAGATTGATCCGGATAGTCTTCCTGGAAGCCATAACCTGTTCAACAGAGCAAAGCTAAATTCCTAAGTCCTTGAAATGGTTAGTATGATGCCATGATGTTATGATGTTATGATGTTAAGATGTTATGATGTTATGAGGTTAAATAAATAACAAGCACAAGCAAGTCACACAACCATCATTCCTAAGTTTTAAGGCTTGCATGAGTTCCATAGGTAAGTACCCTCCCCACTGAAGTTTGGTTGGTTCAACCTGTCCTAGAATAGTAACCGGGTTCTAGAAGGATCTCCAATCATCGACCTTTCTTTAAGTCCACGTCAGTGCAACATCAAGTGATTGACCGAAGCTTCCCTAAAGTCCAATCTCAAAGAGTGTAGCATCGAGTATCAACCAACCTCAGTCGGAACCGAAATCAATTATCTCACTACTTTCTAATGGCTAGGATAAGTCAATTAGGGTTCTAAAGGTCTGGTTAATGCTTTGATGACACCACGCGAATGCCAAATTTCTCCTCAAGTGAACATGAGGAACATCAGGACATCCAAAGTGTCACATTAACCGTAGCTATCATTTTAACCATTCCAGTATACGCCGGATAGTCGCGATGATCTATTGCTACTTACCTAAGGTACACTAGATCCGGGTGTAGGATCTTTCACTCAACAATTCCCTTAAACGAAAGAACAATTAGGAAAACATAAATGATTTTTTTTAAGGTGGACCTCTCTTTGTATTTCCCCAGCAGAGTCGCCAGTTCTGTCATACGGTGAACTGGACTTTTTGTTTTTTAATCGCGATGTCGCGGTTAGCAAGAGTCGCCACCGACTTTTCTTTTATCCCATAAGGAAAGGTGGAAAAGAACAGGAAAGACCTTAATTTAGATTCTTAGGTTCGGGAGGTACTTTATACAAAGGGAAGGTATTAGCACCCTTTATATCCATGGTTATCCATGGGCTCTTAATTGCTCAATCATTTATGTTTTCTAGTTTGAAAAAGGTGGTTGAGAAATGTGTGAAGGATGTTTTGAAAAGGGAGAATTTAACTTTGTAATGATTCTTGCATGAATGTATACAAAGTGGTTATCTCGTTTAGTGTTTTGAAAGTAGTTTAGAGAAATATAACTCGACAATGATCCTAGTACGGATGTATGCTAAGTGGTGATTTTCCAAAAGGATGTTTGAAAGGTGTGAGGTGTGAAAAGTATTTTTTAGGTTATGAATGAGCAATTAAGGTTATACCTGTCCGAGGTCTTTCCGGGCATTTCCTATCCTTATGAGGGTAAAACTGTCCTTACTATTGAGAAGTAAGTAGTTTATCCTTTGGATGTTAAAGGGTCATCGTAGGGTCATCGATTGGTCATTGAAGGCAACAGTTGTGAGGATACCTTAGCATTCGAAGGGACTATCATCATTTAACCGTAGGCTACACCGAAGGGTCATCGAGGGACAAAATCGTATTTCCGAAGGCAACATCCGAGGGACCATGATTTATTTTATGATGATTTAATCGAAGGGCCATTGCTAAGTGTATCCCCACATTCGCGGGACATGACCGTTATACCGTAATACCGTAGGGCAGCAAAGAGAGGTCCAATATCATTTACTTAAAGTCCATATTTTAACGTTCATTAGGTAATTATGATGAATCTCCACATTAAAATCAACACATTAAAATCAATACATTAAAGATTAATTCATTAAAGTTAATTAGGCAATCAATATGAATCTTCACATTAAAGTGAAGCAATTTAGAATCCATCTCCACGAAGGTCTCCCACACGTAAAGTGGAGTACCTAGCCGGCCGCTTCATTGGGGATAAGGAAGCTTTTACACCATTCAACACACGGGTTAGAGCATTAAGATAAAATATGATTTGACAATTGCACCATAAAATAGACATAACAGTTATGAGTTCAGGCCAAGTGATGCAAAAATCGTAATTAGATAAGCATAAAATAGAACAGCAAAGAGACAAAGCAGCCCCTGTCCCGTTCGCCTCTGCTTCGCCTAGCGAAGGCTCGCTGCAGGCTCGCTTAGCGATGTACTAGCGAGCGGCCACGGGTTTGGAATTTGACAGCAGCATGACTTCCGAAAACCTGCACTCTTATGGCATTCGATCACAGGCATAACATAGACAATTATACAGGATATTCATACTTAGATTCACATACGAAATCGAATTACATATCAATACTTTAATCGGAATGCATCATGTATGTAAAGAATATCAATTGGAAACGTAAAACAGCAATGATACGCAAACCTGTGTGCAATTGCGATATTGAAAGGGACTGGTTGCTTGGAAGCCGGATTGAGTTGGGCGGCGGTAGCTTCGGTGCGGATGGGCTGCCTTCAGGTTAGCAGGGTTTTTGCACCAGGGTTTCCGTCCTTCTCCGTCCGTCTTCTTCTCTTTTCCTCTCTTTTTCGTTCTCTTTTCCTTTCTTTTTCGTTCCTTTTTGGGTCCCCTTTTTCGTGGCTGAAGAGCTGGTATTTATAGTAGTAGTGGTGGTGACCTAATGGGCTTAAAATGAGGTCCAAAACTTCAGATTTTCGCAAGCTTCGCTAGGCGAAGGAATTGCTCGCCTAGCGAGCAAGCTAGTTCTGGGCTTTTTCCTGGATCTGATGCTTCGCTGGGCGAGTGTCATGATGAAATGTTCGCTAGGCGAAGGGACTGCTCGCCTAGCGAGCAAGCTATTTTGGGCCGCCTTTGGATTGGGCCTGTTGTGAGCTGGGCTTTTGTCCATTTGATATCAGTGCCTTGCAGAGCAAGTCAGAGGGTCTTGAGGAATACTTTGAAATATCGACGGGCAAATTTTGGGGTATGACACTAACCATTTAAAATATGTATCAGTTGAAAATAAAAAGCAAAGAAGGTTTTGAAATGAGGGAGTGATTTTGAAGTTAAAGAAGTGGGAGGAGATGAAGGGACTATCCTAGACAAAATTTAAAAGTTTAGAGTTGAAAAGATCTGACTAATGGGATACAATCCATAAGACAAGAATGTCAGATAGAAACCCATTTCCTTTGGACTTTTAAGTAAGCAACATGCATAATCACCCAAGTAATCAATATGAACACCAAAGGCATCAAATAAAGATAGCCAAAGCATACAAGCAAGCACTCATAAAGCAAGTAGTCTTCAGTGTCTTCAAAATGTATCAGATGAAATATCCTTGTGGCAAACTCATAAAAACAATCATCAGATATAAACAATAAGATCAAAATAATAGTTTAAGCACAAAGACAAAGTAACAGATAAACCAATGGAGTTGCTTTAGGCTTGTATCAGATGAATGGCATTGGCCAAGATAACTCAGTATCAAATTAATGGCATTGGCGAAGTCCTCAAAGCATATGGAAGTTGCCTATTTTAAGTCCAAGAGCTCAAATCAAGTCAAAATTAGAGGTCCAATAGTCCACCAGGATATTTTTTAGGGTTTTTGTTGTTATTAGGTATTTTAAGGTCCTAAGACCACAAACAGAACAAAATCACAAGCACAAATAATACAAGCACAAAAATTTGGCTCAAGTGAGCAAAGTGAAAATGACTGAAACATAAACAAGTTGCGTGAAATGTAAATGGAAATGAATGATAAGGTGCATAGTTTTAAATTGCATTAAAGTAAATTGCATTAAAGTAAATTGCATTAAAATAAAGTCGATATAAAAGATGTTAGTCAAATGTTAGTGGAAGGAGCAATTATTTTTAATTCATTCTTTGAAGAACATTCAACCATTCACTCACAAGCATGAAGACATGAACCAAGACATCATCCATGAGAAGGGATCCAACTTGGATAAATCAACAAGTATGCCACTAGCTCCCGCAAATGTAAAAAAGATTAAGTCTTCACACAATACCATGAGAAATGAGAGACTTACAATCTCACTTACAAAAATGATATGCCTTTTGGGACAAATTTAGCTCTATGTTAAGCAATCGTAATTGGATTTATGTAGAAGTCACAACTATCTAAGGTCGGGCAATAAAAATATTGGTGTTAATGCATGCTAGAGACATGGTATAATGACCAAACTCCTAAAGCATATCACACACAAATATAAAATGGGATAGTCTTATCTCAATCAGGCTCATGTTGATTCATCTGACACAAGGTCATTGATGAATCAACTAGCATTTGATATTTGAGAAATCACATGTCAATGAAGGTTTAGGGAAGAAAGAGATAAAGATGAGAAGAAACCAAAATTAATCAAGGGAGGAATTTCATCTGATTAATACTATTCATTCATCTTGAGGGACGGAGTGTATACTTCATCAATCCCCTAAATCCAGTAGTATTGATCAAATGGAAGTTTGAATCAACCATGATCAAGGCTAAACAGAAGATGAAATATTACAAGGTCAACCAAATAGCTCAACATAATATTTAAACAATTAATCAAATTAAAATCAATTTTTAAATGAATAAAATGCATTTTAAAAAAAGAAAAACCTCAAATCCCTTCAAATCACCAAATAAATGGCCAATGGATTTATCCCAGGTCAGACAAAGTTAAAGGACCTTAGATAAAAAAAATTAAAATTTTTGGAAAGTCAAAAGTATTTAAAATTAATTAAAAACAAGGCAAAAACTATTAAATTCACAAAAATATCAAATCCAATCCAAAAAATGATTTTAATTCAAAATATGAAAGAGGAAATTATTTAAAGATTTTTGGTGAAAGCCCATATTTTTTGGATCAAAATTGAAATTAATATGAATTTAATAAGAAAGGGGTATTTAAAATATTAAAACGAAAATTCAAATAATAAAAAAAAACAAGGGCCATCAGATCTCCCCCATTAATTGAGGTGGCAGATCTAATGGTCATGCACATAGCCTCCATCATGGTCATCAATCAACGTGCATCATGGATGGTAATCAAAATGGAGGGACGAGATTAGAAGATATGGACCATATCAGATGGCCTGGATCTTTCCACCGCATCACCGGAGCCCTAGCTCCGGTCATCTTCTCTGGTGACCTTCATCAGACTGGTCCAACCAAAAGCTTCATCAAAATGAAAGATCCACACATGGTTTTAAAGAGAAAATCACGAGCAACACGAATCTAACATCCATTTCTTCCAATTCTCAATATATAAAGAGATATGTGGAATTGAAAAATGAGGTATGCAAACTGAGTTGCTTCAATTTGACCTCAAAGCAACTCAGTCTTGTTGTCTACATTGGTAGGACTTCAGCCAACCACAAATCAAGTAAAATTATGGAGAATTGAGAGGGAATCGAAAAGTTAAATTTCTGGAAAAATCACCTTCGGGTTGAGAATTCTGAGCTTGATCTCAATGCAAATTATGCTGGTCTTGCTTCCTCTTGCTTGCAGGAGATGATTGGGACACAAAAAACTTTGAATCCTTGGAGTTTTAATTCAAAAATAGAAAGAGAACTAAGTCTCGATTTCAATTGAAACCTTCAAGGTATTCTTTCAATAGGGGTTTGGGATTGATGAGCAAAGCTTGGGCAAGGGTCCTCCTTCATTTTGAGGCCAATGAGTTCATTATATTGGCAAGGCAAACTGATATTCACACCATTTCAAATTGAATCCAAAAATTGCAATTCATGTGCATGGTTGCATGGGCATGCATTTAGGCCCAAATGATGATTGCAAAAGGTCCAAATTCGTGCACATTTGATACTGAGATCACTTCATGAAGCCATGCAAAGTTGTGAGAAAATTAAGTTCAAAAGTTTCCAAATATGGCCATGCTAAGTAACCATACGCAAGTCCCTCAATTTTGATCTAAATGCAATGATCTTTGACTCTTTGGAACGCTAACATGAAAGGGACCAACTTTACTGCTCAAACTTTTTACATTTGAAGCTTGGATCATGATGAATTTTGGTGTGGAAGTTGGAGGAATCAAACATACTTGAAAATTTTCTAAGTTAAAAGTCAAATGACACATTTTTCCACCTTGAATAACTTTTGCTATGAGCTTCAAATGACATTGGTTCCTTCTAAAAAGTTGTATCTCTTTCAATCATCTTTAATTTGGTCATAAATTTGACACCATTTGGATCTCTCATGAGGGGGTTATGGATTTTAGAAGTTGAGGAAAATCACTTGTTCAATGGTAATGACCCAAAATGATCTATAATGTTTCCTCATGGCACATGCCCTTGAAAGTGGAATTTGACCTTTCTCAAAGAAGAAAAGTTGGAGAAGGCATCTTGAAATTATCATTAAACTTGTATCATCTTCATATCATAAAAATTGATAAAGTTATGGTTCTTGTAAGTTGACCTTCCATTTAGGGCACTAACAAAATGACTTATAGTCGTTCACCATAAAAAGGCCTTCGAAGCAAAATTAGATCTTGATACCAACATGAAAGTTGTTTGGAATATCATAAAAAGTAACTTTGATCTTGGAATCATTTTCATATGAAATAAATTGTAGGAGATAGGATCTAAGGAACCCTGGATTTGATTAGTTGACTTTTCTGGTCAACCTCCTCGAACCAACTTGCAAACTTGATGTTCCTTTGCTCTTAGAGGATCATATATGCATAAGATGAAGTATAATGGAGTATCCCTATATATATTTGACCAAATTTTGAAGAAACGTGTTGAGGAAGGCACACAAGATACCCTGATGAATTAGGGCTTCCTTGACAAACAAACTTCAAACTCTTGATGAATTCTTGATCAAAATAACAAATGAAGAACATGGGGATCCATATATGATGCTTGGAATCAATGTGAACCTTTCTTCGATTAATCTCTTGTACTGAGGGTCTCAATCTCTAGACGTGAGCTTGATGAGGCATAGGTGGATGCACACACTACCTACAAAAGAAATAAAGCTACACTAGACATATTTTGATATTTTGGTTAGTAAACAAAGAAAAACAAAGTATGATACAATCACAAATACTTGGTGATCTCTCCCAATACAAACCCAATGAATAAGGGGTGAGGAGGATGCCGAGGTGTGATCCCAAAGCCAATGCAAGTGATGAGATGACATGAGAGATCTTAGGGGTCAAAATTGGGGTCTTACAGGTTTCATATCACCTAAATTCAACCTCTTGCAGATCGAGAGATGCATTAATCTAACACTATCTCCTAAATCACACAAGGCCTTATCGTTGACGAAGATGCTTATAACACGGGGAATTGAAAAGCTCCCTAGATCCTTCAATTTGGGGGGCATCTTATTCTGTATAATGGCGTTGCACTCTTTAGTGAGTGCCATTATATTGTCATCATTGAGTTTCCTTTTATTAGATAATATCTTTTTAAGGAACTTAGCGTACTAAGGCATTTAGGTTATTACCTCCGAAAAGGGAATAATGATGTGGAATTACTTAAGAAGCTCCACAAACTTCTTAAACTGACCCTCGGTCTTAGACTTGGCAAGTCTCTAAGGGTATGTAATGGACGACTTATGAGGGGGATGAGGTACATATGGTTGTTGCTTCTCAACTGATTCCTTTGCTTATGGTGTCTTCCCATTATTGACTACTAGCCCTCTTACCGGGCTTTTGATAGTCACTCTCTCTAGTTCCTTATCTACACTTATTCCTATGGTCTAGTCTCTAACTCTATGGTCAACATGGCCATCTAATTCTACCCCTACTTCATAGTGTGATGGCATTAGCGTGTCCCTTAGGATTGAGTTATGGCTGGACAAGAAATATTCCAGCTGGGGCAGCATTGGCTGCCTGTTGTTGGGCTACTTGTGCGATATGGGTCTCAGGCATCTTGTTATGTGTGGCCATGACATCTACCTTATTTTATAACTGCTTAATCAACTCATTTATATGAACATTTTTGTTCATAAACTCTTTATTCTGCTGAGTTTGAGACATGACGACATTTTCCAACATTAGCTTCAAATTAGACTTTGTGGGTGCAGGAGGAGCAACATGGGCTCCTTTATAACTTTGGAAGCCAGGTGGGGTAGGGGGTGCATGGCTAGGTGCAAAAAGAGCATTATTATTCTTGTAGCAGAAATTTGGATGATTTCTCCATCCAAGATTATACGTATTGGAATAGGGATTCCGTTGCGCATAATTAGCCCGTTCATGGGTAGGCTCAGATAATACTGACAATCAGTAGTGACATGTCCTTGTACTCCACAGATTTTGCAGTTGGGAATTTGTTCGCTGTGAATTTTGGCGAACAACCTCTGGTTTACCAAAACTTGTAGAATTGGGTTACTTGCAGGATCAACCACACAAATCCTAGGACATGTGCAGATCTAGATGGTCTTGAAGATGTCTAGACTCACTTTCATGTATTTCATTTCTGTTCTCTAAGTGTTTTATGTCGAAATATGTTGACCAAAACGTCAAGTTGATGTAAACTTAACAAGATAAAGTAAATGGCGGAAAATAACTGATGAAATGTAAAGTGTCGAAAAGGATAAAGTGCAGAAAGATAAATGACTGGAAAACATAAAAGAGATTTGTAAAGAACTTTAAACTTTATAAAATAAACTTTGAAGGAATTGGTGTTTGTTTACACATACATTTTCCAAATATGACTCTTTTCTCTCACACGGGTACTTTGAGCGTTTTCAGGAATTTTGTATAAGTAATTCTTCACACACTTTTTCTGATAACAACTATCCTATTTATATACAAATAACATAACTGTCACTAACGGTTAAATCCTAAAACTGTGACGAACGGCTTTCATCTTTTCGCCAGATGCTTCCACGCGTCTTCTGTCAAACGTTACAACTTTTTAAATTCAAATTTACACTTTAAGTCGAAACGACGTCTTCCTTTAGGATTTCTTGTCGAATTATCAAGATACTGCAATGTCTTCCATGTCTTGTCAAAGTACTTTTCTAGCTGCACATATCATGTCGAAATATCAAAGCTTCCATTTTTGTCGAAGTGTCGAGCCACCATTTTGTCGAAACAGTCATTTTGTACACCAAATCTCATGGCGTCGAAAACGCACGTATACAAATTGCCCCCCAGCAAAGACGTTTCGACTGTTGTTCTGGAGAAACAGTCATTTGTTGTCAATCAGTGCTTTGATGCCATGTCATTCAATCTTCATTAAATGCAAGTCTGATAATCTCAATTCCCAATGCAGGTTCATCATTACACTTTCTCCACAATGTCACGTCTAGCCCACGTTCAGAGTTCACCTTCATCATTTCCTCACATCATGGTCTCTTTTCAACTTCCACCTCTTTATCATTCCCATCAGAAATGGCCACGTGTCCCACTAACACCATTACCATCTAAAACGTTTCAACATCTTCTTCCTATAAATACCCATAAACCTTTTCTTTAAACCCTTTTACGTTTCAGATTTCCTTTCCTCATACCCATTTCTCAAGCTTTTCACATTTTCTGAGAAATCTTCTCAACTTTTTTTTTTTTAGCAATGGCGCCTCAAAAACCCTCCAGCAGTAAACATTCCAAGAAGAAACAAGACTCAACTTTTCCTCCTGTGCATGATTTAAAAGGGCCAATGACCATTGGAAATCAACAATATGTTCCGGAACCTCCAAATGAGAAAGAAAAAGACTGCATCTATAAATCTCAGGTACTAATCCCTGTTCTTATGTCTGGAAATTATCACGCTATGTTAGGTCCCCTTCCAAATCCAGAGATTAAACCAGAGCGTTTAAAAGAATTTTTTCCATCTTACTTTCACACAAAACCCATAGGCGCTGGAAGAAAACCTCAGCCTAAAGAGAAAGTTGTAGAACAAAAAGATTCGTCGAGTTCGACGGATATTGGGGAGTTGGACTTAACCTATTTGAACTATCCCAGGATTTTTAGAACTTGCCCATGGTCGAAAGATCCCTCTGACTACGTATCTTGGTTAGATAAAATCGAAAAAGTTAAAGGGCCTTTTTGGAAAGAGGTAGGCATTTTCGACCTTATCCAGTTGTCGAGAGTAGGACCCAATATCTGCCCAAATATGCTTTTGGCTTCTCTCTACTTTTGGGATAGTACTTACAACACCTTTCACCTTCCTTGTGGTATGGTTACGCCTACCCTTTTCGACGCAGCAGCCATTGTTGGTCTTCACCCCAATGGTATAGATTTCGACCCTACTGTTTTAAACGAAGATACCATTGCTTTCGAGACTAGCCTTGCACCCTACTCCTTATTCATGTCCTATTACCACGATAAGAGTACCACTGAAGTTTTAGATGTCGAACATATAGCTTTTTTAACACTATGGTTGTCCAAATATGTGTTCTGTTCTCGCTCTCTTCAAGTTGCCAAGAGATTTATCACCATAGCCAATCAGCTTCATGCAGGCACGAAACTATGCTTGAGCGAAATGATTCTGGCGAACCTTTATGAATCTCTGAGTGAGAGCGTACATTTTCTGAAAAACACCAAAACCCAAGGGAAAATCAACTTATCAGGACCTTTCTGGCTCTTGCAATTATGGCTCAATGCCACCTTTGAAGCTAATCTTCCTGTAGCACCAGAAATAGATGAAGAAGAAGTAAACAAAAGGACTGTCGAATGGCCAAGATTAGTGCTACTAACGCCAACTGATGAAGGAATCAGCCTTCGACAAGCTTTTAAAAGCTATGTTATGATGTTTGCTAAAAGTCATCAATTTACTTCGACCATGGCACCTTTTACTGATAGAAAAATCGGACCTAAGTGGTTTACCCAACAACTGCCCTTGGAGATGCAAAAGGACGAAAACACATTTCTGAATGTTTGGGAATCGTTCTTGACCCCTAGGCTCCTTTTTTCTTATCGTAACACCACTAAAAACCAAATTGCTTTGATAGTTTATCAACCCAACCTTGTTTCTAGACAGTTTGGTCTAATCCAAATCAAACCTCAACCTATATTCCCCAAAAAGGGGTCCATCATCTTTTATAACTCCCTTCACACTGAAGACGAAGGCAAAGAGCTGTCGAAGAAACTAGCTGATGATTCTCTCGACATTCGACCAGTTATTTTTCGACCATCATTCTTATGCACTCCTGAGTTTGATGAATGGTGGAAGGATTATTATTCCAACAAATTTTTCGACGTAGCTGCTTTTGCTACACATTTGACAAATGCTTTCACTTTTGTGCAGGATCGGACCAAAAAAGGTATTCAACGACATATTAAGGAAATACAGAAATTTCAGAAATATTTTGAAACTGCGTATAGACCTGATGATCTTAGTCGAACCATATGCGAAGCAGCGGCTGAATTAAAATGCAAATTGACAGAGAAGTTTAAAAAACTGTCATTGCCTTCCAATCTTTCACCAGAGGCGCGCTATGACCTGGCTTTCAATTGTCATCCACCAAAGTTTCCTCCTTTGCCAACTGCTGACTTTGGGGTGGAGTTCGGTTTTCCTCTTCCAGACTGGTTCCTTTGTGGGGATTTTATGAAAATTCTTCGTCAAAAGTATCAAAAACCTGCTGAGCGTGTGGTTCCGACTAAGTATCATCTGGGAGAATATCCAGGACACCTTCATATTGGAATAGAACACGTTCGCGTGGAAGATACCATTCTTGAAGGTGTTCACAGAAAAATATGATTTTTCTTTCTGTTATTCTAACTGTCTTATCATGTATCTCTTATATTTGTTTCTGAATTTTCTTTCTTTCCTTAGCCGTGAAGATCCCTGCTAAGAAAGCTGCTGTCGAAGCGTCCCCCAGTACTGCTAAGAAGCCTTCGACAAAAGTACAAAACTTTTTCTCTTCTTATTATTTTCCTTCCATTATTCAAAACTAACTGGCTTTGGCCTGTATGACTAGGTAAGTCGAAAACCCTCAATAATCCAAAAGAAGAAGAGTGAAGAGGAGAGAAAAGAGGATAAAGTCCCTAGTGAAGAGTCTGGTGATGAATCTCCAGAGTTAGTCCCTCCCCCTTAGAAGAAAAAGAAACTCACGAAGGTCTCTTCCCAAAGGTCCATCGTTAACCCAATCAGGAAGGATTCTGCCAGTACTTCTCCTGCCAAGCCTCAGTCGAAAGATACGGGGAGTGGGAAATCCGGTTTTAACACTGAAATTCCTGAGGTAATTTTTCAATTCGACAGCATATGTTTACCTTTCCTACATCTTTTCTTCTAAATCTTAGAATTTATTTTTAGGAACAAGTGGTTGTCGAAGGAACGTCTGAGAAAATTTTGGAGGAAACAGCGCCAGAGGAAGATATCCCCGCAAGTGACCATGACATGCAAACCGTAGAAGAATTCGACACTACAGTGGGTGAAGCTTCTGAAGATGAATCTCCTCCTCATCCAGGATTACATGTTGCACCTCAGGGTGATGATATTGAAATGGAGGTTGTAGTCGAAGATGATCCTGAAGATGGAGCTGCCAGAGATGGGGACAACCAGTCGAAACGAACAGAGGTTGAGCATACTTCGACGCGAAACACTCCACCTGCTCCTGACCGGGCCCAAGGGAGTGGCAAATCAACTGGTTCAACCAGTTTTTCTCGCGAGGAGCTTGAAAATCTCAAAGTGCAAAGACCTTTGGAGTATCTGAAAGCCATGCTTAGCACCCGTTTTAATTTTCAGGATTCTTCGCAGAGTAGTTCGACCACTTCTGGGGCAACTTCTGAAGCACCATCACTTGGCAACCTCCTGACCAAAATCAAAACGAAAATCCTTGATGTCGATTTGTTTAAAGTCTTGGAAGAAAATTCCCTTGCTCAAATTGGTCTTAAGAAAATTCTGAAGCAAGTGAATGTCCTGGAAGCTTCTGCTGAGATTGGAAGTTTTGTGATGGAGCTGATGACTCTTATTGACTTGGCCACTGCAGATCTCCATCGTCAAAGGGATCTTACCACTCAAATCTCTTCCAAGTCTGAAACTCAAACTGCTGAATGGGATGCCGTTTCGACTTCGACTGACAAAGTTTCAAAGTTGCAAAAACTCTCTGAAACGTATGTCGAAGAAGTTGCTGCTTGCAATGACAATATTCAAAAATGGAAAACACAGATAGCAGCACTTCAAGAAAAGATCTCTCAAGAGGAGAAACGTAAAGCATCCATTCAGAAACCCAAGCAGAGTGAGATTGACGAAGAATTGAGGGTGGGTATTCGACATGCAGAGAAAGCCCATCAACTTAGTCAGGAGATTGAGACTCTCTCTACTCACAAAAGTCTTTGTGATCATCGACTCCAACTCCAGAGGCAGAAGTTTGCCACTTTGAGGGATACTTTTGCCAATTTTAATTTTTAGTCGAATTTATTTAGCAACTCTCAGCCCTTTGAGGCTTTCTTTGTAATAACTTTTGAATGCCATTTTTATTTGGCCCATCTTATCACAATTATATTTTGCACTTATTCTGTTACTACTTTTACTTCCTGCAATATAGGCTTATATTTTTTCAAATACTTGCCATTTATTCTTAGGATTCTCTTATCCTTCTCTATTTCTTCTATTTCGTACGCGCCGTTTGAAAATGTTCTCAAAACCTGGAAAGGTCCCTCCCATTTAGGAGACCACTTTCCCATTAATTTATCCTTTCGATCCATAGGAAGGATTACTTTCCACACGAGATCACCTATTAAGAAGGTCTTGAATCTTACTTTCTTGTTGTAAAATCTTTCGACTCTCTTCTTTTGTCTTCTTATTAGGTCTAGGGCGCGCAGCCTTTCTTCGTCTAAATCAACTAGTTCGTCCATCATCATACTCCAATATGTATCTGATGGGATTTCATGATGCCTTTGCACTCTAACTGACTGCAGATATATTTCGACTGGCAAAACTGCATCATGTCCGTAAGTCAACTTGAATGGAGT
Source organism: Lathyrus oleraceus (assembly GCF_024323335.1). Lineage (NCBI taxonomy): Eukaryota > Viridiplantae > Streptophyta > Magnoliopsida > Fabales > Fabaceae > Lathyrus > Lathyrus oleraceus. The sequence goes on from NC_066584.1 coordinate 28,368,548, forward strand.
CGAATTCGTTGCCTCTTTGGGGGACGTTCGACAAGCCCACAAGGCTTGATCCAAAGTCTTATGCCAATTTCTAGGTTTTTTCCCCACATGCTTCTTAATCAAGTTTATCACTACCTTGTTGGCTGCTTCAACTTGCCCATTTGCTTGAGCGTAGTAAGGTGTCGAAGTAAGGAGCTTAAAACCTGTTTCTTGTGCAAATTTCTGCATGTTTTTACCGGTGAACACAGATCCTTGATCTGTTGTTATTGTCTCAGGTATCCCAAATCTGTAAATTATGTATTTTTGGATAAAGTCTATGACTGCTTCTTGATCCACATTCGCCAATGGTATAGCTTCGGTCCATTTTGTGAAATAGTCTATCCCAACCAAAATGTACCTTTGCCCTTTTGAGGAAGCTGGTCGAATCTCCCCGATCAAATCCAACGCCCATCCTCTGAATGGCCAAGGTTTTATAATTGAGTGCAACTCACTTGCTTATGCCTGCATGTACTTGACATTCCTGACAACCTTTTGCGAATTCGACACAATCTTTCAGCATTGTTGGCCAATACATTCCTTGTCGAAATAAAAGCCACTTCATTTTGTGACCTGCTTGGTGTGCGCCACACGCTCCACTGTGTACATTCGACAAGGCTATGTAGGCTTCGTCCTCACTCAGGCATTTCAACAAAACTCCTTCTGCAGTCTTTTTGAACAATTCATTTCCCAAAAGTACGTAACTCAAAGCTCTGTATTTTATCTTTCTTTCCGCTTTCTGATTTGGGTCTTGTAGATAATCCTTGACAGGCTTTCTCCAGTCTGTTATTCCTGAATCATCTATGTTGAATATCTCGAAGTTTTCTTCGTCACCGTATCCTAATCTTATTGACTCTAGATTTGATGGGGACAACTTGGTGGATACGACTCTTCTTCTGACTTCAATGGCTTCTTCTAACTTTTCCTTCGACACTTTGTATCCGGACGCTAGTTGAGCAAGATCATTCGCTTCTTGATTCTCCAACCTTGGAATGTGCCTGAAGACGACATTGTCGAACGCCTTGAGAAGTCTATTGGCTATTACGAAGTACATGATTAAATTTTCTTTCACGCACTTATACTCTTTCGTCAACTGCTTTATTACCAGTTCGGAATCACCCATTATTTCGACTCTCGTTGCCCCCAATTTCAACAAGATTTCAAGTCCAGCGATCAAAGCTTCGTATTCTGCTTCATTGTTTGAACACAGACTTTCAACTTTGTACTTGAATTTTGTTGGAATTTTTTCGGGAGAAATAATCAACATCCCAACGCCAATTCCATTTTTATGACTGGAACCGTCGAAGTACAGTTCCCAAGGTTCTAGTTCGACGTATTCCACATCTTCGTTTATAGAGTGGTCCGCTATGAAATCAGCGACCACTTGTCCTTTCACCGCTTTTAAAGGCAGATATTTCAAGGAGTATTCTGTTAGAGCTAAAGCCCACTTTCCAATTCGACTATGTAAAATAGACTTAGATAACATATACTTTATTACGTCGAAATGGGAAGAAATATATACATCGACTGGTTTTATATAATGCTTTAATTTGATACAAGAGAAATATACACACAGGCATAGTTTTTCTATAATGCTATATCTAGTTTCGGCATCGTTCAGGACTCTACTGAGATAATAAATGGCCCTTTCGACGCCATTCTCGTCTTCTTGACACAACATACTTCCTAATGTTTTGTCTGATGCCGAAATGTACAATCTCATATTTCTTTTTCTGCAAGGAGACATCAGGATTGGGGGATTCGCCAGGTACTCCTTGATTTTGTCAAAAGCCGCTTGCTGTTCTTGCCCCCATGCGAAGTCTTCTTTCTTTAGTCGAAGTAGAGGAGAGAAAGCTTGCGTCTTCCCACTGAGGTTGGAGATGAATCTTCTGAGAAAGTTGATTTTCCCTAGCAGAGACTGCAACCCCTTTTTGGTTGATGGCGCTTTCGCTTCCATTATGGCCTTGGCTTTATTTTCGTTTATTTCGATCCCCTTCTTATGGACCACAAAGCCTAAGAAATCACCCGCCTGCACACCAAAAGCACATTTAAGTGGGTTCATCTTCAAACCAAACTTCCTCATCCTTTCAAAAGATTGTCGAAGATGATCTATATGATTTTTTCCTGAAACAGACTTAATCACAATGTCGTCAATATACACTTGCATGAAAGTTTCGATGAAGTCATGAAAGATGGAATTCATGGCGCGTTGGTAAGTCGCTCCAGCGTTCTTTAAACCAAAAGGCATTACTACCCATTCGTACGTTCCTATGGCTCCAGGACAACGGAAAGCCGTTTTAGGAACATCTTCTTCAGCGATAAAAATTTGGTTGTAGCCAGAGTATCCGTCTAACATACTTAAGTACTCATGGCCGGCTGCAGAATCTATGAGCATTTCTGCCACTGGCATAGGATATTCATCCTTTGGGGTAGCCGAGTTTAAGTCTCGAAAATCAATACATACCCTTAGTTTGCCATTTTTCTTAATTACTGGAACAATATTTGCAATCCATTCGACATACCTGGTTGTGCGGATGAACTTGCATCTTAGAAGTCTTTCGACCTCTTCTTTTATTTTCGACAGGATTTCTGGTGCGAAGCGTCTCGGAGTCTGCTTTACTGGCTTCTTCCCTTCCATTATTGGCAACTGCATTTCGACCAGACTTCTGTCAAGACCAGGCATTTCGTCATAATCCCATGCGAAGCAATCTTTGAATTCTTTCAGCAACTGGACTATTTCGACCTTGAACTGGGGGTCCATTTTTGCGCTTATGTACGTTGGTCTATGTTCTGCCCCCACTCCTAAGTTTATTTCTTCTAAAGGATCTTGCGCCACCATCTTCTCGTTAGTTGACACTGGATCTTTTTCGAACCCCAGAGGTTCGTCGTCGTAAATGGCGTCAAGCTTTTGGTGTTGCCATCCGCCCATTTGGTTGGTGACATGATCTTCCGCAACGTCTTCTTGGGGACATTGTTTGTAGGAGTTCTCTTGGTTGGCTTCGACAGCCATATTTTTTACTTCAGCCTCAAGGGCCTCTTTTAATTTGTTTTCGGCTATGTAAGCCGTAATCTTTTCGATCGCTGATTGTTCACTCGTCATCGTCAAATTCACTACCCCATCCCGTCGGCGCTATATGAGTGGTTCCCCATATGTAAGTTTCGCCAATCACTTCTTTATCCCACTGGAAACCATGCGTTGGATGCAGGTACATGGAACAATAGGCATTGTCTGTCGTCTTCAAGTCGAATTCTGCCGGGCTGCAGGGAGGTATATGAGCCAGGTTTTTGTCGAAGCTTTGGCTGTTGACAATGTTCACCTCGGTCATGAAGTAGCTTTGGTCAGCCTCGATGTTTTCGACGATTCCATCTGGCCTCCATATGGCTATCCGCTGGTGCATTGAAGAGGGTACAGCTCCCACGCCGTGAATTCACTCCCTACCAAGCAGCAGGTTGTAGTTGGCTTTCGAAGCGATGACTATGAACATTGTAGGCCTTGTTATGGTTCCTACAGTTAAGTTCACTTGGATGACTCCCATAGTTGTTCCTATCTTCCCTTCGTAATTCGACAGCACCATGTTGTGAGGCTTCGCGTCCGAATCGTCTTTTCCAATCTTCTTCAGCATGTAGTGGGGCATCAAATTCACTGCCGCTCCCCCGTCCACCAGTATCTTATTCACACCAACATTTTCCACCTTCCCTTTTATAAACAGAGGTTTCAAATGCGCTTTCATGGAGTCGTCTGGTCTTTCGAAGAAAGCGTTCTGCTCTTCGACGCATCCGTTATTCATCACGTAGTAACAGACGGGCTTGTGTGCCATCGTTTCTTCTTCCATTTCGTCTCCTTCATCCTCAATTTCCATGACTCTATCATAGTCTCTAGGGAGAACAGAGACCACGTTGCAAATCACGTTGAAGGATGCGTCTGAGTCAGAGTTAAAACTGTCGGTTACTTCATCATCTTCCTGCATCTTCTTCTTCGACGCCACCGATTCGACAACTCTGCTAGGATTGATCTGGAGGGGAGTCTCTTTCCTGCTCCTTGTCTGACGATTGTTGCTAGATTCTGCTTCGTCTGGACCGTTCATGTTCTTTTTTGCCATCTCTATTTCTGCCCTCTTCTGCCTTTGGAACCTCCTCCATTGGGACCTGGACATGGGATTTTTGCCTTTGTAATTCTCTGAAGGGTACGGTCTTGGCTTGTGTTTTTCCATTTCCTTCTTTCCCTCCATCGACGCGCCTCTCTGAATCTCGAACTTTCCCCATTTCTTCTGCCCCTGGGCGTCCTTAATGGGTTGAACCCATTTGTCGTCCGTTGCTTTGTCAGATGGTTTATAGGTGTTCTGGCGTCTCTCTCCGTGCCTCCACTGGTGGTGATCGCTTCTCCTTGGGTCATATCTCACTGTTCCCCAATTCTCTTTCCTCTTGGTCTTATCCACCGCTTCCAGGTTGGTTGCTGCCTTCCTGTCGAAGACTGCGCTGCAGCGTGGGCACAACATCACTTCGGTTTTCATCCTTTGGCACCTCTTGATGAATTCCATTAAGTTTTCCTCCTCTCTAGGATACGCCAGCCTTTGGTATTCTTTCTGACGGCGATCTTCGCCCTCTTCGACCTGGTCCTTCTGAGATATTTCTACCATATTTACCCCAACATTTTGTTCGTCGGCGATGCTTAATTCGTTCATCTTCCTGATGAGCCTCTCTTCTTCGCCTTCGACGCCTTTTGGTGTCTGGTCGAACTCTTTCTCTGGGCAGCAGCACCAAGATATGGTCCTGGGACCATGTTTGCAACAGCATTTGTTCCAACTCCTTCTGGGGTCTTCCATTGTCCTACGCAGAATCCCACTGATCATGGGCTTCGAAGGACCGTTAGCGGCTTCCGCTTTGATTTTTGTGACTTCTTCACTGAAAGGCCCCATGGTGTTGACGCAGTTGGCGATATCACCTTTCTTCGTTTTGTTAGAATCAAGGCCTTCAGCAGCCTTGTTTTCAATTGCTGGGTCTTCAGTAACCCTCTCCTTCGTATTAGGGGCATGCTCAATTGCATCGACTGTTTCCTCATTGTTTTCTGAAGAAGCATCTCCCCAACCGCTTGGTTGGATTGTGTTGATGTCGATCTGAGAGCTTGCCGGCGCGTTGTACTTCACAAGGTAATCATATTTCCCACTTGGCTGTCCCAAGCGGTCCCAATTCTCCTCTTGTCGAAACTCCACCTTCTCGACAGCATTGTCACCGGCCTTCTTGTCGAAACCTTCAGTAGTTTCTATTCTTTTCTGGCTTGCGAGATCATCAGTAATCTCGACCATGTTGACATTTGCGTCGAAGCTTCCAGGGGCTTCCACCATTTCCAAATTGCCATCAGGAGCAACTTCGGCCTCCACCATGTTTACGACGGATGGTTCAGCGTAGTGGGCTTCGACTGCTTGCATAGGATTCGAGTCGATTTTCATCTGTTGTTTTGGTTTGTCACCAAACTTCAGCCTTCCGTCACGGATAGCATTTTGAACGAGATCCCTGAAAAGGAAACAACGAGACGTCTTATGGCCCAGAAAATTATGGTATTTACAAAAACCTCTCTTTTTCTGTTGTTCCATAGGCGGTTCTTTAGCGCCTGGTGGTTTTATTAATTGACCATCTTTAACCAACAGATCGAAAATTTCGTCACATTTGGTGATGTCGAACGTATAAGTCCTTTTGGGGAACTTATCGTTGGTTTCGACTGGGTTTCCGTTCGACGGAGTTAGTACTTTGCACGAATAAGGTGGCCCTTGTTTTAGTTCTGCTAGGTCAATCTCTTGTTCGTCGAAGCTACTTGGTTCGTTTTCGTCGAACTCATCATCTTGGCGAACCCCTACGTAGGCTACCCTCTCTTTTTTATTCTTATTTGCCCTGAATTTTTCGTCCCTTAACCTTTCGACCTGTCTCACTCTATCCGCTAATTGTGCCATATCTCTCAGATACTGGGTATCTAGTTTCTTCCTTATAGAATAGTCTAGTCCCCCTGCGGCCATTTCGACCAACTCATGTTCTGGCACTGGGGTGAAACATCTAGCCTTTAGCAATCTGAACCTATTTAAATAATCATCTATTGGTTCGGAGTGTTTTCTCTTGACACTGGCTAATTCTTTCAGACTTATTTTCGTTTGTCCCATGTAGAATTGTTCATGGAACAGCCTTTCTAATTGGGTCCACGTATATACTGAGTTTGCAGGCAAAGATGTAAACCAAGTAAACGCGTTTTTTGTTAAGGAACTAGGGAAATATTTTATTTTCAAATTTTCGTTACGGGCTATCTCCCCTGCCTCGATTAGATAACGTGCCACATGTTCTATAGTGGACTCACTAGTGTCCCCTGAGAACTTTGTGAACTTAGGGACTTTCCATCTTGGTGGCAGTTCTTCTTGCAGAATGTATTCTGATAGTGGGGATGCGTAACTAGGCCTTTGTAAACCCATGTTCATCCCATTTTGTGCCATTATCGTTTCGACCATGGCTGCCAAGTTGTTTTCGACAGGCGGATTATTATACCGTATCCGTTGTTGCAATACAGCATCCGCGTCCTGGCCTCTCTGGATTACTATCCTTCTAGGCTCTTGTGGAATGGGGTTTTCGACACGAGGCTGTTCGACTACATCCTCTTGGTTTCTGACGTTCGTTTGAGGATTGTCTAACGGTATCTGGTTTATCGTAGGTTCTTCCTGGACCGTTACCGCTGGGTTATGAATCACTTGTTCTCTGTGTCGAGTTTGAGGGACTCCAAAGAAATCAGCAAGGCGCGTCATCTGCGCCGCCAATAATTGGTTTGTTTGGGTGGTGTTTTGTATTAGTGGATTAAACACTGCTCCCATTTGTTGCGTCAACATTTGGACCATATCATGATTACTCTCGTCCATGTGCTGTCTAATTACTTGCGCCGAATTATTTGTTATCGGCGGCACGTAAAGTGGTTGTTGATTCAATCTATTCATGTTTCCCCCATATCCTGACCCTTGTAAGGGTGAAGACACGTTGGCCATTGAATCCGAATATATTAACGGGGAATTGTGTAAATTTGCCATCACCGAAGTTGGCATTCCAAAGGGTTGTTCCCTACCAGGCGGAGGCAAGGTGAAATTTGTTAAAAAAGGCCTAGAAGTGTTCCCCACAGGAGGGGGTGTCCCAACGGGCATTTGTTGTGCCCTGAAGGACGAACTAGGCGCGTTTTGCGACATCGAAACCGCTGGTATCGACCCTGTTGACGAAGGTACAGCCTCTGACACAGGGACCGATCCTATATTGCCTTCTGTTGAAGGGACATGGTTGGATACTGGGATGGATTCGTTTGGATTATTTGGCTGGTTCGCCATTTTCCTTACTCTTGTTCTTTTTGGTATTTCTACTTCGGATACGGCTAATTTACCGCTTCTCAGTCTCATACAATGAAGAACAAATTTTGATTAGTGATTATCTAAATTTCTAGATTTCTGCACTGTCCCACTGGGCGTGCCAATTTGTTCGCTGTGAATTTTGGCGAACAACCTCTGGTTTACCAAAACTTGTAGAATTGGGTTACTTGCAGGATCAACCACACAAATCCTAGGACATGTGCAGATCTAGATGGTCTTGAAGATGTCTAGACTCACTTTCATGTATTTCATTTCTGTTCTCTAAGTGTTTTATGTCGAAATATGTTTACCAAAACGTCAAGTTGATGTAAACTTAACAAGATAAAGTAAATGGCGGAAAATAACTGATGAAATGTAAAGTGTCGAAAAGGATAAAGTGCAGAAAGATAAATGACTGGAAAACATAAAAGAGATTTGTAAAGAACTTTAAACTTTATAAAATAAACTTTGAAGGAATTGGTGTTTGTTTACACATACATTTTCCAAATATGACTCTTTTCTCTCACACGGGTACTTTGAGCGTTTTCAGGAATTTTGTATAAGTAATTCTTCACACACTTTTTCTGATAACAACTATCCTATTTATATACAAATAACATAACTGTCACTAACGGTTAAATCCTAAAACTGTGACGAACGGCTTTCATCTTTTCGCCAGATGCTTCCACGCGTCTTCTGTCAAACGTTACAACTTTTTAAATTCAAATTTACACTTTAAGTCGAAACGACGTCTTCCTTTAGGATTTCTTGTCGAATTATCAAGATACTGCAATGTCTTCCATGTCTTGTCAAAGTACTTTTCTAGCTGCACATATCATGTCGAAATATCAAAGCTTCCATTTTTGTCGAAGTGTCGAGCCACCATTTTGTCGAAACAGTCATTTTGTACACCAAATCTCATGGCGTCGAAAACGCACGTATACAGAATTACAACAACTACAGTAACTGCATGGATAATGGTTAGATTGTCGATATTTTGAGTTAGGGCGTCTACTTTAGCATTCATGTGATCAAAGTCGCTCACTTCATACATTCCGCCTTTAGGCTGAGACTTTTCAACGGGAATGTGTCCGCTTCCCCAACTGGATCGCAGCGTTAACAATAATCTAGTGTGACTCGTCCTCATATGGGACAAAAAAGTCCTTAAGAGAACGGTCATCAATATTCACAATTATTGGGGTAGTGTATTTGGCGCGAAGTTGTTCTAATCGGTGTCTAATATGAAGAAAATGCTCGATCTCGTCAATCGATTGCTATAGTTCATCCCCGTAGTTCCATATACTTGGCATACAACCGAGAAAAGGGAAAGAAAAGAATAAAAAATGTGTCTTAGTCTATACGATGTAAAACCGGAGTTACGATATTGACTAAAATTGTCTCCAGCAACGGCGTCAAAAATTTGATAGGTCCGCAAATGCACGGAAATATCAGTTATAATATAAAAAGTGTCGAACCCACAAAGATCAATGTCAACTACCTTATCTATTGCTACAATGTGTATCTAAGGTGATTAATGATCCTTTTTGTTTTCAAAGAAAGAGAAATAAGTTATTTGGAAATTAATTATGATACGGGAGACCGGAATGTGGTTCTCGTCGACCATTAGCGTTCGCAAATTCGTTACTTATAATTAAAATTAGACAATATTTTCTTGTAGAAAAAGAATTAATTTTTAAGGAATCGTTCACTTTCGGGTAACCAGTACCGAATTTTAGTTAATAATCTAACTGTTCGTTTTCGCGTGTCCAACGTGTTACAGTGCAAAAATTCTTTTTGAAAAATATTTCTTTTTAATTATGTGAAAAGCTGCTAAAGGTAGAAAATTAATTTAAAGGTATTGTCTGCTTTCGCATGTCCAATATCGGATTTTAAGCATATACACACCCGTTTTCGTGTGTCTGGTTATACTCTTAAAAATTGCCTTTTTGAAAACTAAATTTTTCGTAATTGACTAGAAAATATTTTTGCAATGTTATAAATAAAAAACTGAATTTTCTTACCGTCAGATAAAGGTCTCGTTCTTTCAAATAAAAAATTGAATTTTCTTACCATCCAGATGACGACCTACCCGTCATCCAACTCAGACACATTTTCTTTCCTTTTTGTCTGCTTTTTGTGACGGACTGCCCTTGACACGTCATGACGACCGTCATGCTAGCCGTGAGTCCGTCATAATAGTTCATAACTTGTCTTTTTCTCCCGTTTTCGTCATTTTGCACTGATTTCTTTTACGGAGGCCCCTAATTATAAAACACCTGAAATAAAAATAGAATACCAACATAATACCATAAAAAATATCGAAAATAATGTTAAAATACATGTGAATCGAATCGAAAATATGGCATGTTTTCGAGATATCTTTGTTGAGTGATGTTTACATATTTGTTTTTTGATACTCTAAAAAGTAGAAATAGTAGAGGACAATTTTTCTATTAGTTATACTAGTAATTGATAAGAATATCATGAAAAAAAATTCAAACGCAACTAATAATAACTTTTAAAATCAATTTTGGTGGTTGAAAAACAAAACTTTAAGCTCATCTTTTTTAAGAAAAAAACCCTTAAATTGATAGAGGTAATTATAACACTTTTCATTTTTCAACATTGTCCTTTGAACTAAACTGTTCCAACAACTCCAACTTCCAAAGACCAAGAAACTGAAATCCTAAAGGTCAATAATCTTTATTTAACTTTCCTCTTCTCTATTTATATTCCTCTATTTTCAAGTCATGAATCACAAAATTCATACACTTCTTTGGTATGTTACATTCAAATTTCTCCAATTCTGTTTTTCTCTGTCTTTTGTATGAGAACTCATGTTATTGTTCTTGTTCTTGTCACACACATGTTAGAATTATTGTATTTATAACTATATAGTACATGTTTTTGTTAGATCATGTTTTTATTATGATGTTACATTAATTTGAATGAATTTTATTATGATGTTTCCATTAACAGAATTCATTTTGACATGGATGAAAGGAAAATGGTTTCTGGTGTAGAAGATTCTCTTATTGAAGAAATAACAACTAAATTATCTATTGCTGATAAAAAAGAACAAGAGGAGAAAAATTTGTGCAATTCTTCAATTGAAATATCAATTGCATGTTTTAGAAAGAAGCTTATTGTTCTTGATATTAATGGTCTTCTTGCTGATATTGTTTCTTCACCTCTAAAGCATGTTAAACCAGATGCAATCATAGCCAAGAAGAAAGCATGTGAGAAATAGCTTTTATTTATTTATTTGTTTTTTATTATTATGTTTGACTTTACAAGTTTTATAATTCTTTAAACAATGTAATATAATTTTTTTTCACTTTAGTCTTATTTAGTATAAGAAAATAGTATGTCACAAATTTTAAAGTGTATTATTTATAACATTATTTCCTCTTTGACTTTTAAGATGTATTTAATATTTTACAATTTTTTTACAAAAATATATTTGGAAAAATTATTAATTGTATTGAATTTTCTTTTTATACTAAGTGCTAGAAGGAGTATTATATTATTTTTAATGACTGGATTGTATTATTTTTTTCAGTATTCAAGAGGCCTTATTATCTTGAGTTTCTTAACTTCTGCTTTGAGAGATTTGAAGTTGCTGTGTGGTCATCAAGATTGAAGTAATCTTTAACTTTACCCTTGTGTTATATAAAATTTCAATCAACAACTTGTTTTTACTTTGCATTCAATTAATTAGTTATTGCCTATAATTTTGTAGGAAAAATGTTGATAAGGCCATTGATTATTTGATGGGAGACATGAAACAAAAGTTGGTTTTCTGTTGGGTAAGAAGTACTAAGCAATTAATCCATTTCATATTAATATCCAAATTATCTCTCATTTTCAACTATTTTGTCTTCTAAAAAACCGGTTTTGGTAGATTTACCATAAACCAAATCGCTCTCTCAATTTTTTTTGAAGCTTACGAGTAAATTAGACGCAATTTAATTAGGACAAAATAAATATAAATTATATATAAGATAGTTGTTTAAGTGTCACAGATATATTTTATGAGATTCTATTAAATTACGGTTTAACTATGATAAATTTTAAATATCCCATCTTGCACGTTTTTAAAGTCGTTTGGTCACTATTATAAGAAGAAAAAAAAATAGATTAATTGAATAATTGATATATATGATCATTATTATATATCAGATTATACCGTGAATCTAATTTTTTTTTTATTACTTATAATAATGATTAGATGGTCCAATATGTGTAATAAAATCTTGTGAGATTTTGAGTAACCATATTTCATACCATTTTCACCACATTCTACATATTTTTGACAGGATCTGTCACATTGTACTGAAACAAGTTTCAAAACTCTTGAAAACAAGCACAAACTACTTGTTTTTAAGGATTTAAGGAAAATTTGGGAAAACTATGATCCTAATCTTCCTTGGGAGAAGGGATATTACAATGAATCAAACACATTGCTTTTGGATGATTCTCCTTACAAGGCAATGCTTAATCCTGTAAACAAACAAACACTCTCTTCTTTTCTTTTTTTGTCTCATTTATCATTCTTATTTTTAGGTATCATATATGTTTTCACATGTCTTAACATGTTCTAACTTATGTTTAAATGTTTTGATAAATCATTGTAGCCATACAATTCAATCTTTCCTCATACATTCAGTTATAAGAATCAGAATGACAATTCACTAGGTATGGTTACTTTAATGTCTAGGTTTTGGACCCGAAACGCCGGAATCGATAACAAAACATGTTTTTTTTGTCAGCCGCGGGAGGGGGTCTGCGACGATATTTGGATGGATTAGCAAATGCTGAAAGTATGCTGAAATATGTAGAGGAGAATCCATTTGGTCAAGAACGGATCACTGAAACAAATGAATCTTGGGATTTTTACCTTAATGTTATGAATAGTGTGTCTGTTTGTCAATCTAAAAAGTGAAAATATAATGTCTTTTAATTTGAATATGATCAATTTAGTTAGCCTGCTAGGCTAAGTTAAACTTCTACAGAACTTTGTTTTTGCATGGTTTCATATTAGAATTTATTAGAGCTATATTTATAAGTTTGACTTAGGTCAACTTTTATGATTGTATTTAGAGTTAATTATAGTTGTTAGGAAGTTATGAGTTATGTTACACAATTTTACTCTTTGTATTAACTCTATTTAAGGGATTGATTGTTGTAACTGATTCAGCAAGTAATAAAGTTTACACAAAGTCTAACAATAGTGAATGTTATTTCTAACATGGTATCAATCGCCTCCGATTCTCCCTCTTTTTCGCATTTTGTTTCGTCTTTTTCTTTTCTTATTCTTCATTGAGCTTCAAAGAAGCTCCATTCTTGCACCCGCACCACATTTCGTTTCATCTCCTTCTTTTCTTGTTCTTGGCTTTTCCATGGCTGAATCGAGGCAAGAATCGCAATCGCAACTCTCTTCGTTTCCAAATTCGACAAATCACAATGTCTTTGGACCAAAACTTTCCATCAAGCTCCATGAGAACAATGTTATTCTATGAAATCAACAAGTTGAAGGAATTATCCTTTCGCACAAGCTTCACAAGTTCGTTGCAAATCCCTAAATTCCTCCAATTTACAAATCTGTTGAAGATCGTCTTGCCAACACCATATCTGAGGAGTATGAGGCGTGGATTGTGCAAAGACGAAGCACTCTTCTCATGGCTTCTGTCAACAATTTTTGAGTCTGTGCTTCCTAGGGTTCTTTCTTGCAAGCACTCGTATCAAATTTGAGATCAGATTTACAAACATTTCAATGTAGTTATGAAGGCTAGGGTTCAACAACTTCGATCTGAATTGAAAACCACAAAGAAGGAAAATCAGTCAATCTCTGAATATGTTTTGCGCATTTGTGCCATTGCTGATGTGCTGCTTGCTATTGGAGATCCTATCTATGGTAGAGATCAAATTGATGTGATTCTACAAGGTCTTCCCGAAGAATACAATATGTTTGTGATGATGACCTATAACAAAGGTGAACTCTCCACAATATTTGACATTGAAGCCCTTCTCCATGTTCAAGAGGCTCAGCTGGACAAGTATCACCAGGAACTCTCTCTCACCACTGCCACAACAAACCTTGCTCATACAGATGAGAATCTCAATTCCAAGACTACCAGAGGTGGTTTCCAACAAGCAAGAGGCAGAGGTAACATCTCCATAGGAAGGGGTTGTGGCAGTGCTCGTGAAACCTACACTCCTGGGAATCGACCTACATGTCAATTGTGTGGTAAGTATGGGCACTATATGATCGATTGTTGGCATCGTTATGATGAGTTGTTTGAACCTACACCAACAAGAACAAATTCTCAGGCTACTCAAGCTAAATAAGAACCGAAGAATCAAGCTCCCAACTCAACACAAGCCTCAAAATTCTTGGCTCATCAAGATGACTACAACATACCAACAAATTTAGAATCACATGTGTGGTTCGCTTACTCAGATGCCTCTCACCACCTTACTTCTCGTAATTATCAATTACAACACATACAACCTTATGTAGGCTCCAATGAGGTTCTTGCAGGTAATGGCCAAGGCTTAAAGATTAAGTCAGTTGGGTTAGCTAAGATTAAGTCCAAAACCATGTACTATCCTTTGTTAACATTAAACAGTCTTATCCATATACCTAGCATAATTTGTAACCTAATTTATGTATCCAAGTTTGCCAAAGATAACAATGTCTTTTTTGTGTTTCTTTCTAATAGATGCTTTGTAAAATCTCAGGCATCTAAGGAGGTCTTTTTAGAAGGATTCCTTGATGCTAGTGGATTGTATTGCTTTCCCAATCTATCCATGGAGTCCTCCCTGCAACCAACTGCCAACCCAGTTAGTATGTCTTCTCATAATCAAGTCACAAATACCTCAAATTATTTTTTAAATAAATTTTCTCTTTGGCACAATAGGTTAGGCCATGCAAATGTTGTGGCTGTTAAAACTGTGCTCAACCCCTGTAATATTTCCTTAAGCAATAAAGATTGTGTTTAATTTTGTACTTCTTGTTGTTTAGGCAAGTCTCATAGACTTTATGCATCTCTAACATCAACTATTTACTCTAGTCCTTTTGAACTTGTTCATATAGATTTGTGGGGACCCCCCACCCCCCAAACCCCTCTAGTCAAGGATATTCTTACTACATATCCTTTGTTGATGTGTACACTTAGTATACTTGGGTGTCATTTTTGAAACAAAAATCCGAGGCCTTAGATATTTTCAAGCAGTTCCTTACCTATGTTCAAACATAATTTCAAACTAATATTAAGGCTGTACAATCTGATTTTGGTGGAGATTTTAGGCCTTTTACTAAGTATCTCAATGAGTTAGGCATAACCCATAGACTATGTAGTACCCCAAAATTTGTCCTCCCATTTTCTTCACATCTCGATCTAACCGTTTGATTAGGGTTCATCCGCATGCATTATTAACTCATGCATAAGCATCATTCATCACCATGGATTTCAAGTGTTTGACTTGCAGGGCTTTGGTTTTTTGGTACAACAACTGGAAATGTTTGGTTTAGGCTTGCACTTGCCCCGAGGCCTCCAAAACCCTAATCTCAGGTGATCTCAGTATCCGGTACTTGGTCCGTCCATTTTGTCCCGTTTGGTGCTTGAGTATTTTGGCCATAATGCAAGTCCTTGGTCTCATAACTCCCATCCACCTTCATTCATTCACCTAATCATGGTCATACCACTATAGGGTCACGTTCCCCGCTTCCATGTGTCGATTATAAATCTCGGGTTTGAATTGAGGTCATGTTCATGCATTGAGTCAAGTCATTTTCATTCAATTGGTCAATTCCATTCATTTTATCCCTAAAATATCCATTACATACATAAAAAGGTGCAAAAAAGGTGTAACATTGCAAAAAAAACTCATTTTTGGAGGTTTTTAGCCCTGTGAGTTGACTCATGACTCGGCGCAAAACCCTCGGGTCCGAAAAAAATTCTGGGCAGCTTAAGTGAGTCAACTCACTCACCCTTTGCGTCGACTCACGCTCCTTCTTTCTTTGAAACTGGTTCCCTCGGGTCGGAACAGGTCGACCTACCGGTCAACTCAATGCTGGAAATTCATGATTGAGTCGACTCACTCACCCTTTGCATCGACTCATTTCCATTTCTCCTCTCAGTCTTTTCGCCGCGGGTCCGGACAGGTCGACACACCGGTTGACTCAACCCTGGGAAAATCAATGTTTGAGTCAACTCACTCCCTGCTTGAGTCGACTCATGGCTTGTTCTGCAGGATTTTGCACCACTGTTATGAGAAGGGGACTTTTGGGATGAAACATGATCCTCCATCATTGAGGCTTGCAATCCAAGGCAAGTAGACCCATGCATGAACACCGGAAAAGTCGTGAGCATCCGACGACACTTCAACACTTGGTACTTCATCACCCTTCAACCAAATGCATCGTGAACATATCAAACCTGCAGCAAAACAAGTGCAGTAAAATCCACATACAATTTAACTTGCATAATAATAGCGAAAGCCAAAATCACATAACACAACACAACTATTGTTAACCTACGGTCACAAGTCATGATTGAGTCTACATTGCACCTAAACCAACACCAAATCTAATGTCATTCAAACTGTCACCTACAATAACCCGTCACAAATAATCACTTGAACACATTTCCACTAAGTTAACTAATTAACTAACTTCCAACTCAGTGAGTTAACTACCTAAACTCACTGAGTTCATCTCAACTAACTCCAAACCTCTTTTAACTAACCCCGAGCCTAATTCCAAACCTCATTGATCCCAAGCCTAACTTCTATAAATTCACCTCTTCACCATTCACTACCCTCTAGCTACACTTTTGCATTCATCATCTTCAATTCTCTGCAACCTTTCTCTGAACCCACTCCCTCTCACTCAAAGCTCAATTTTCTCGAAACTCCATTGAAGCTTCACATTGAAACATCAAGAAGAGTGGGATAAACCTCATCTTACTACCATTTTTGTGAAGAAGAAGATTCAGAAAACAAGCAAGTTAGAGAAAGATAAAAGCAATACTTCATCTTCTTGTACAAGTGATTTTCCGTCATCCTAATCTTCTCCGATCAACACTCACCGGAGCAATTCTCAGCTTCAGAGGTAGGTCTTTCTTTCATTGCATCTCTAGTTGTTATGCTGAACATCCCATCATGCTATTACAAACCCCTATCGTAAGGAACTCTGAATCTTGTTCATGGAGGAGTATTGTAGATCTGAATTTTTAGGGGTTCTTGAGGATTCAGTCTCATTAGTGGATTTTGGACAGAAATTGGAGAATTTGGAGAGTGGATCCTTGTTCTGGAGGTGGAGATGAAGATGGAGATGTCTCTGCTTTTCATTTCCGATAGCCACCGCCGCCAGAAGCGATTTCTAGCGCGGTGGTTCGCGATGGCGCTTCGACGCTGCCGACCTGAATTTTTTTGAAAAAAGGCGCGTACATTCAAATTCTTCTGGGTGTTTTTCCACACAGCTCCTAACCTTTGGGCTTATTTTCTGACTGGGCTTGTCACACTCAAAGCCTAATACAATGCAGTTTTCTCTTATTCTATTTTTCTGCTGCACCCCCAGACTGAAGAGAACCTTGTCCATCATTGCGCTTTGGCTACTGAAGCCCATGTATTTGGACTCTGGTTTGCTCTGTTTTTTTGCACATCCAAATTAGGCCTACACACCCCCTGTTTTGCAAAGGCTCGCTATTTTATTTGTGTTTTGTTTGTTTTGTTAATTGTTAGAATTTAGGTTAATTGGATCAATTAGGAGTTTAATTAGAATCTTCATAATTTGAATTTTAGATTCAATAACCATAAAATTTGTCAAAAGACCATTTTACTCTTTAGGGGTAATTTTAGACATTTTGCTCATAAAATCACATGCTCCTTTAGGAATAGAATTTAACTTAGAATCTTAACCATAACATGTTCCCTTAGTACTTTTAACATGGACTTTTAGTCAAAATTTTGACTAATGACATGTACCCTTAGGATTAGCTTTTGATTAATTCTAACCATTAGACTAAGTTTTAACCAAAAACTCCAAATCAAAACAAACCCTCCGATTTAAGTTGATCAAAAGCAATTTTGATCCATTAAATCATTTGAACTTGTATAATCACACAATCTAAATTGAGTGACCAAAAGATCCTTGGTCACTTAATGAGACTTTTCTTCTAAGTTGTGGAGCCCGAAGTCTCAAGTCAAGATCTCCAATAAAGGCATCCTCAGTCACATCAAGTAGCAGATTATACAAGATAAATCAAAGGTCAACACTTGTTAAACACGATTCAAGTTGTACGAAACGAGCCTTAAGCAGTAAGTAATGTTGAGATGGAGTATCTCCTATCCTCATCTAGAATGACTTTGCGTATGGGGCGTATGCCCCAAATATTCAAAGTGTTCTCCCTTATTCATAGACTTTAGTACAACACGAACCGGTTAAACTACCAAGTCCTCTTCACACAAGATAAACATCAACGCAAGGATCAACAATGAATATTCTTCACCAGCAACTTGTCAACCAAGAGAAATATCATGCACTTCAAGTCTTAAGTAATAGGGAATGACGAGACAGAGTCTCTCCTATCCTCGTCTAGATCGACTTTGCGTATGAGGTGTATGACCCAAATATTCAAAGCGTTCGCCCTTATTCATAGACTCATGTGATTCTTATCAATCGACTGTCAAGTCTCTTATCACTTCATTCTCTTATTTCATTCATCACTCTATTCATTTCAATTCAACCATTCAATCATTTCTTTTGCCTTCAATCATCCTTGTTTTCAGCTCTAGTGGGTTGAACTATGAAAGCTTTGATTTCCTTATTGCACTATAATAGTACGTAGGTAGGAGAATTCAGATTCTTCGCGAGCTATCTTTTTGATCAATCTACCTGGTCTATTACCACCCTATGCATCAATCAATCATTCTTCATTCATTCAACCAATACCATCCTTTTAAGATCAATCATAGTTCTCCTTGGACTCCTTGTCTATCCTTTTAGGACGTCTTAACGACAGTCCATCTCCTCAATCGATAGTTGTTTGGGCTACAACCCCAAACACTTAATCCAACCTTTCTTTTTGGCTTTACCTTATAATGGCGGCATGCTAGTCCATGTATTGGTAAATGCCCACCTTGCTCTTAGATTAAGAGTCTATCTCCTTCTTGGATCCAAGATACTATCCTTCGTTGATCTCGAACTGTTTGTTTCCCCAGCGAGCGATACCATTCCTTGTACTATAGTACTACAATCATTCCTTGAATGGGTGTTTCTCTTGTGAGCCCATGTTCCTTAGAAAAATGTCCCTCTTTCTATTCTCGTGTGTAACACCTCAAAATTTGCCCTCCTCCTCTTGGGACTAGCTTAGCATATTGCATTTCATTTTGTAGGACATTAGGCATTGCATATTGCATATCATTTGAAATAAGACAAGTCATCCTCCTAAGTCTTTCTCAGAAGATAGAGAGGTTAAGAGACTCATGCCTGAGGGTCTCATGGATTGATCACTAGCCATCTGAGGGTTTGTGCTTCAATTAGGGTTTCTTGGTCCTTCAAGGAGGTTGAGTATTATCTTGGTTGAAAGGATATGTCACTATCATCATGGTCTTATCATCCTCAAGGGGCTCATTGTTTATGCTCAGATTCTTTGGGATTAGGGTTTTGACCTCTAGTCAACCTTAATCAGTTGCATTCTACCAGTCAGGGATTTTCAAGGAGATGAGGTCTTTCTTGAGATGGAGATCATCATATTGATTTTATTGAGCTTGTATAAGCTAGGGTTTCATTTAGGAGCCATTTCATCAAGTGGTTGAGGCTCAAAGTCATCTGAGCATGTTCAAGTCATCTGTCAACCAGAAAGTCAACTGAGGACTAGGAGGTGGAGAAATGAGTTTCAACATCTCATTCATGTTCAAAAGGGGCTTATTATTCATGTCAAATGCATATCTTGAAGAATTTGAGGTCAGATCAAGAGTTTCCAAAAATGGAAAGTGACCTATATTTGAAAGTTTCCAAAAATGGAAAGTTTTTGGTCCAAATGCAACTTGATCTTGCATCATCAAAGAAGCTTCAAATGAAATTTTGTCCAACATGAAAGCTTAAGATCTCTCTCTCCCATTTCCAAAAAGTCAGAGATCATGAACATCTGATGAATGGTTGAGGAGATATGGTCAAATCATTGCCAAGTGTACATGGAACTTCAAAGTGCCATAACTTTTGACTCATAATTCCAAATTGAGTGCTCCTTTTTGCCAAATTCTTGTCATGACATATATTTTCCAAATCATTCATGGCATTGCATGAAATTTCATCGTGTGATCATGTGCTAATTCAAGTGCATTTTGGAGGGAAATTGAGAAATTCAAATTTGGTGCATCACATGAGTAAAATTCCACTTGCATTATGTTTATGAGTTGGTTTTAAGTGAATGTGAGCATTTGCATGCTACTATTCACGCGGTGCATGGCCATGATACATCATTTTTCATTTTTTGCATTTTCATTCCAATTATCACTAATCCTAATTAACCATTACAAATTAGGATTAGCATGGTAATTAACATGGCATATAAATAGTAAATTATAACAGAATTTTGGGGATATTCACCATTTTCAAGATCTAAATTCTTCTTCCCTCCAAAATTTCTCTTCATCCAAATTCAAATTTCTTCCACATAAGCCTTTGATTTTCTTCCATATTCTTGTTCTCTGGTACTGATTTAGTGTAGATCAAGCATTGGATCGTCAAATTTGGACAAGATTTGTGTGGTGCAAGTTCAAGAACACAAGTATGGAAGTTCAGATTTGAGTAAGATCTAAGCTACTACAAGCTCCAATTATTGCATAAAGCTTCAAGACATCATCTCAAGAGTAGATCTGCAGCTTGCAAGGCCTTGAATCCATAGATTTCAGCAACTGCTCTTCAAGAGGTAGGTTTGATCCTCTTAATTGTTGATTTTATGTGCATGATCTTGTAGTTCTTCTCTTGCTGATCAATCTGATATAAATTTCGTGGAATTTGGTTGAGAAATGGCTGAGATATGTTGAATTAAAGTTTGATGTTCATAAATGTTTTTGATCGATTCTCATGATTGGTGATGAATTAGGTTTAGTTATTGATTGATCTGTAATGTGCGTAGCATGAGCTTTCTAATGATGTAAAATTTGCATGTTTCTGGAATTTTTTTTGAAGCACGTACACTGTAGCTCCGCCGTCTTCGCGAAGAAGACGGTGGAAACCACCGCGTACCATACGCGTACCGCATGCTAGGGTTTGTCTGGTTCAGCGCGCGTACACGCTTCGATTCTGGCTGAGGACACTTTTTCAAATTAATTTCCATTTCTTCATTTCCCTCCAATTTCTTCATATATTTTGTCATATTTTCTTCCAACTTTGAAAAATCATAACTATTTGAAAAATGATTCAAATGAATCCATTCTTCTTGCTAATTGTTCACATGAATGTCCTCTATTTTTTGGTTTTGATTTTATGATTTTACACTTTCTGGTTTTTGAATGGTGACTGTTTGATTGAACATGTATGCTTTTGTGACCTTGCCTTACTCTTTCTATCATGAAATGCTCAGAAATAATCCAATGGGCATGAATATTTTCATGATGATTCTTGACATGTTGGTGGATGTTTTAGGCTTGGTTTGGTATTTTTCTCATTTACCATTTCTGTTTTACGCACATGTTTGTGAGGTGTGACAATTTGTGTCGCACATTTGGTTGATCAACTTGTGCAATTTAATTTCCATAGCAAATGACCTCTAATGCTTCTGATTTTTTGTATGATGATCATGTTGGATGTGTTGGATGCTCATGATTTTTTCCAGAATTATTTGAATCATTTCTGTTTTGATTTGGAATTTTCATTCTCAATGTCCATTTGTGAGCCTTGAAATTGTCTTTGACTTCCCTTGCTTATTACATGGACTTGCTTGATGATTTTGACTTGGTCCTTTTTAGGACATGTTAATGTATGTTTGAAGTTGCATTGTGTTGAATTTCAGCTCCTGTTTTGAATTTTTTCCTCACCTTTGACCCTAGGCCTTGACCTAGGGGTTTGGACTTACATTTGAGTTGTAAATTTCAAGTTCAAGTATGCATCTCCATGATTGATGTTGCTCCTTCATTTGAGCTTGGTCATTTGTTATTGTTGGCTAAAATTTGTTTGTTTTGTAGGCTTTGATGATAATTCACATGAGTGTTTGCCTTGTGGCTTACTCATTGTGCATATTGGATTGTCTGTTTGTGGATTGACTGTTGTCTGATTGTCTGAATACTGTACTGATTTGTTTAGTTGTTTACACAGGTACCTAAGGTGCTTTAAGTTCATTTGAACTATGCTTTGCTTTGCTTGTGGTTGGCATACCACTTAGGTATAATTCCTTGATCTTCATGTAGTCTGGAAGACCTGTCATGTTATGTTGGCAGGCACCTGTCTGAAGCCCTCCTTAAGAGGCAATGTTTGTGGTTGTTTACTTTTGTGCCTTGTACATTCAAAGACCTCCTAAGTGAAGAGGCATTGGCAGATAAAAGGGATGTGCAATCCATCCCCTGCTATTCAGTTGTGTCTTTCATCTTGCTCACACCATGTGTTGATGCACTTTGAATAAAAACCCAAAATCTTGTTGTGTCAATCATGTGGAATAGAGTCCCGCATTCTGGACTCCCACGCCTTCATTGATTCAAGCTCTCCCAGGTCAGGGATAAGAGCTATGAGGTATGATCCTTATTTCCCATGTCATCTGCTTCACCCTAACTCTCAATGTTAGGGTTAAGAGCAAACAACACCCCTTTCCAGTTGGCTTGTTTGTCGAGGTTGATTTGACCCCTTGACTAAAGCCCAGCCATGTTGTGTGAGCCTTCTTGTTTGCATATAGTGTGTGATACCTGTTCACTCGTTTGCTTACTTGTTGTGTTGTTGACTTGCTGCCTATGCGAGTTAGGATTTGTTAGAAACCTCAACCTAGGACTATTGTGGATTGCATGACAACTTTTAGGCTCGAGTCAGTCTCCCCATTAGTTTGTTATTTCCCGGTCTCTGGTTTAGGAGAAAGTTTCTCCCCTGTTAAGGGGAACTACGTTGCCCTGATCCTCATACCAGATGAGGTACGTAGGCAAGAGATCGTGCGAGATCTCTCCGGGCACCCTTTTTGTTTTTCAACCTTTTCTTTTTGTGTGTGTTTGCTTGACAGTTATTAGGCTCGAGTTCCAGACTCCCTGTTAGCTTGTCTGTTTATTAATCTCTT
Organism: Lathyrus oleraceus; assembly: GCF_024323335.1. Classification (NCBI taxonomy): domain Eukaryota; kingdom Viridiplantae; phylum Streptophyta; class Magnoliopsida; order Fabales; family Fabaceae; genus Lathyrus; species Lathyrus oleraceus. The sequence goes on from NC_066584.1 coordinate 28,391,193, forward strand.
GTGTGTGAGTGTGGAGTCCGATGTAAGTCCAGTGATTGGCATTCGGTTTCCCGTTTGTTTGTTGTGTGCTTGGAGTCTGATGTAAGTCCAGCGATTGGCATTCGGTTTCCTTGTTTGGGTTGTGTGCTTGGAGTCTGATGTAAGTCCAGTGATTGGCATTCGGTTTCCTTGTTTGTGTTTGTGTGTTCGGAGTTGGATGTAAGACCAGCCATTGGCAGTCTGTTTCCGTTTGTGTGTTTACTTTGACGTCTCAGCGTCTTTGTGTTGTGTTTTGTTTCGGCGTGCGTTAGCCGAACTACGGTAGCTCTGATTCTCATTCTAGATGAGATACGTAGGCATAGGATGCAATATCCTAGCGAGCCTGTTCCCCATTTCCCCGAACTACGTTGACTCTGATGTTTGTTTCTGACAAACTACGTAGGCCCATGATGCGACATCCTGCCGAGTCTGCTTCCTCCGTCTTCTTCCATCTGTGTTTGATTCCAGTGTGTGTACATTCTTTGAGCAGTTATTTAGCAACCTTATTCTATTCTGTTGAGCGTGGATCCCGTCGAGTACGACGGGCGTGAGGAGTGCTAATACCTTCCCCTTGCGTAACCGACTCCCGTACCTTGTAATCTCCGGTCGTAAGACCATTTCCTTTCCAGGTTTACTTCGAGCGTTTCCTTTCCCTCCTTTGGGATAAATAACGCACGGTGGCGGCTCTGTTTGTTTTTTTTCCCGCCGGTTGTTTTTCGCGAATGCGACAGCTGGCGACTCTGCTGGGGAAACCAGGAAAGTTGACCTCTTGCTGGTCCATCTTCCCTAAGCGAGTCACTCCTAGCGCTCTCTAGGATAGTTTAGGTTGCTTGTGTTGTTGTATTTATTGCATTTATGATTATACTGTGTATATATTTGCATAAATGTTTGCATGCATCATATTATCATTGTGCTGGATTCTGTACAGGTTGGTTCCTCTGATTTGGGGTGGGTGTTCTGAGTGGGGCTAAAACCCAGGCCCGAGTATACACCTAGGATTAGCGTGGTCTCATGTTGCCTTTCATGTTAGGTCAACATGTTTTTGGCGACGTGACATACCACAAGCCGGACGAGGTTCTTTTGAGAGAGCTCTTCCTTTGTGGAGCATCCACTTTGGTTGAGTTACTTCATCTGAGCTATTGACTTCGGTGACCGTTTATTCCCGGATCTTTGGTTTAGACGATCTTAAGAGAGCTGCAGCGGCACACCCGAAAGGGCAAACCCGTTGAGTATCTTTGCCCGATTGTCGAGACTATTATCCGCCTTAGGATGACCTGATTAGAATTCACCTGTGAGGGGAGGGTTGATTCTTACAGATGCATGTTCTGCTGGTGACTTTGATGGTGACTAATGGTTCAGTTATTGATCAGAGTCTTATTTATAAGTCGGATTTATAGATTTATTTCTGAGACGCCGGAGTTCTGTCTGTGGTATTTATCAGTGGGGATCCGTTTATTTCAGGATTCCCTGGGTTGGTGCAGATGATTTTGTGGTTATCAGTTTAGTGATTTCCCAGTGATGATGGTGATATATCCTTCAGTTCCGTTTATTTCGAAACTCCTGGGTGGGATTTGTGGTTACTCAGTACCTCAGATGGTTGTGATCAGTTCAGAGACCGTAACCCAGTGCAGTGGATGTTCAGATGACTTGGAGGATGGCACAGTGCATTGCATTCATACATCAGCATCATTCTCATTTTGCATTTATCTGCATCTAACTCATGTTTATCCATATGCAGGGGATATTCTTGATTGAGATCCTGGTTGAGAGACTTCTTTGTTCCATACATGAGGACCGGCTTGAAAGACGATGTTGTCTACAGTTTCTTCGACCTAGAGATCGATGTACTGAGAGATATGATATCATTGATTACACCTGACCATGTGGGGTTGTTCCGTGAGACATACGGGGGTATTCTGAAGTTGGTTTTCAGGCTTACTGATACAGATAGGAGTGCCATCCATACTCTTCTCCAGTTTTATGACCCAGGCTTGAGGTGCTTTATATTCCCGGATTACCTATTGGGGCCTTTGATGGAGGACTATGCCAGCATCCTGGGGATTCAGATCAGAGATCAGATTCCATTCTATGTCACTAAGGGAGAACCTGATGTTACTAAGATTTCTGGTGCTCTTTATTTGAGCCCAGAGGTGACCAAGGGGGGTTTGAAGGAGAAGGGAAAGTTGCCCGGTTTTCACCTGAGTTTCTTGGAGTCTAAAGCCAAGGAGCATGTTGTTGTGGGTAATTGGAGGGCCCTTTGTGCTTTGATTGCTGTGAGCATCTATGGAATCATCCTGTTTCCTAATCAGAAGAACTTTGTGGATATTAATGCCATCAGGTTGTTTGCTCAGAGGAATCCTATTCCTACCTTGGTTGGAGACGTTTATTACTCGATCCATAATCGGAACGAGAAGCGGCGTGGGGGATTGATCAGATGTTGTGCTCAGTTGTTATACAAATGGTTTATGGGGTATTTGCCTTCCAGAGGTGCCTTTGTCTTTCTTGATCCTACTGTCAAATGGTCAATCAGGTTGATGGGTTTGCGAGCCAATGACATAGCTTGGACTCACAATGGTGTGGCTGGACGAGACTTCATTTACAATTGTGGAAGTCTTCCCAATGTGCCTCTTATAGGAGTTCAAGGTTGCATTAATTACAACCCGGTGCTTCTTAGGAGACAAATGGGATTTGCTGTGGAGGGTCCTCCCCTTGGACGAGAGATTCAGGAGTCTTTCTACTTCCCGATTAAGGGTAATCAACCAAAGTTGAGGCAAGTGTCTGATGAGTGGCGTGACATTCAGAGGAAGGGCAAGGTTCCTTTTGGTAAGGTTAATAGCAGGTCTTTTCCTCCGTTTGATGATTGGCTTAGGAAGAGGATTGAGCTCACACATTTACCATTTTCTGGGGGTGATCCTTGGTGTCCATTGATTGAGGGGCCCCGTTCTTCTATCAGCATGGAAGGGTTCCTTGAGATGAAGAAAGCCAGAGATCAGCTGCAAGCAGAGAAGACTGAATTGGAAATGAGTGTTGCTAGGATTCAGATGGCTAATCAGGAAATTAAAGGGAGAATAGAAGATCAGGATAAGAGACATGCCATTGAGGTGAAGCGCTTTGAGATAGACACCGCTTATTATTGCAAAATCAGCCAAGCTTTGGAGTCATCTACAAAGGAGCATGACATCACTAAGGAGAAGCTAGCTAGAGCTTTGAGGGGTATTGAAGATGAGAAGAGAAGGCAGATCCTTGTGAAAAATCAGAGAGATGTCAGAGCCAAAGTCCTTGCCACAGAATAGGAAGATGAGAAAGCGAATATTATTGCTGAGAGAGATCACTATCTTGCTGAGAGGGATCATTACTTCAGACAGATGAAGATTCACCAAAAGGAGATAGGAAGGCTGCAGCAGGAGAACATTGAGCTCAGGTTCGCCGTGAAGTTTACTAAGATGGTTGATGATGCAGAGCCTTCTGTAGGACCTTCTTCGGTGTAGACTTTTGTTATCATGTGTTGGATTACCGTCAGGCCTGTTGACGGAATTCACTTGTTTGTATTTTCTTTCTGATTCTGGAGAATTGTATTTGATTTGTATCAGCCTGATGTATGACTCTTGCACTTGTAGTGCACTGATGATATATAGTGTTTATTTTCATTCAGTGATTGATCTTCAAGCTTTATTTGCTTCTTTGTGTTCACTCACACAACACACACATGGTCGGGTGATATCTTTGCTAAATCATATATCTCTGCTCTGAATGGCAAAATCAAATGATGAATGTCAGAATATTGTTGTCGGATTATTATCTGTCTTGATGAAACCAGGATCGAAAGACAGAGTGTTCCTCATATGGATAGACATTGCATTCATGCATGAATCATAATAACTTGTCTTCTATTTTGCAGGTGTCAGTTGCTAACGTGCTTGATTGTTTCAGGAATCATTGCTCGCGCACGTAGAATCATTCCTTTGCACGCAGCACGTCTGCACAGATATCCTACTAGACGCAACACATCCAGGCTGATGGATCTACCCAACGCAGATTTTCTCGAACTGAAGGAGAAAATGAACGAACTGATCAATGTCATGCAAGGGTTTGCCGTGGGGCAAAAAGCACTTGCTGATAAAGTGGAGAAGCTCGAGCGGGCTTCAGCTGCCAACAATGGTATCAATTTAGAGGGTGTCTCCAATCATGGCCTCGGTGGTTCTAGGGATGGAGGAGATCTTGGAAAGAAGACAATTGCTGGTGTGGTGACAAATAATGGAGGTGGTTTCGGCGTTGCCACAGGCGGTGGACCAGGTCCGATGGGTAATAATCTGAAGGAAAGTCTGTTTCCTCCTTTCTTCGGGGCCGAGGAAGATAGAGAAGAAGACCAGTTCTCCGTGCTTAATGAACAGTTTGGGCAATACGGTGTCCAATCACCAAACAAGGAGATTCAGGTGTTGGCTGAGAAAATCAGGGCTCTTGAAAGCTATGCTACTCCGGGGGTTGTTAATATGTCGAACATGGGGCTGGTTAAGGGGATTGTGATCCCACAGAAGTTTAAAGCGCCTGTGTTTGACAAGTATAATGGGAGTTCTTTCCCGGAAACTCACCTCCAAGCTTTTGTCCGTAAGATTTCTGCTTATACCATGGACCAGAAGCTTTGGATGTATTTTTTCCAGGACAGTCTGTCTGGGGGGTCTTTGGAATGGTACACCAAGCTGAGGTCATCTGATGTCAAGAGCTGGCAGGATCTTGGCGATGCATTCTTTAAACAGTATCAATTTAATATTGATATGGCTCCTAGCCGTACCCAATTGCAGGGTATGTCTCAGAAGCCTAATGAGGGGTTTAAAGAATATGCACAGAGATGGAGGGAGTTGGCTGCCCGAGTCCAACCTCCGTTGGTAGACCGGGAAATGTCAGATCTATTTATGGGTACCCTTCAGGGGACGTTTGCAGAGAGAATGGTTGGATGCCCGGTTACCAATTTTGCTGATATTGTGGTGGCCGGAGAAAGAATCGAAAGTTGGTTAAAGATGGGGAAAATCCAGGGTAGTGCTTCGTCGTCTGGATCGAAGAAGCCCTTTGGGAATGGTCAGAGAAAGAAGGAGGGTGACACCAGCGCTGTGTATGCTCAGAGGGGACAGAGTAGGGATCGTTACTACCAGCACACTGCTGCAGTAACCATTCCTGCTGATAATCAACATCAACATCAACAACAACAACAACTGCAACAGCAACGACAGCCATTCCAACAGAGACCGCAGAGGGTCGGGTATCAAGTGAGAGGGAGAATGGTTAATCGTCAATTTGATAGGCCACCTGTGACCTACTCATTCTTGTTGAAGAAGTTGAAGGATTTGGGGTTGGTCCAGCTGAGGACCTTGGCTCCGGTGAGACCCGATCAAAGGCCTGCCAGCTATGATGAGAACGCCAAGTGCGAATTCCACTCTGGTGCTCCTGGACACAATGTGGAAAATTGTAAAGTTTTTAAGCATGTTGTCCAGGACTTGGTGGATTCTAAAGCCATCAATTTTGCACCATCTCCGAATGTTAATGCTAATCCCATGCCCGCGCATGGTCAAATGGGGGTGAATGCAATTTCTCAGGATGAGGGTTAAATCTGGGTGACAGATGTGAGCCAGTTGAAGACTCCTTTGGCTGAGGTCAAGAGGCAATTGTTGAAGAATGGGGTCTTCCCGGGCTGTGATGACTGTTGTGCTGCGTGCACCGTTGTTCCCGATGGGTGTGTATTGTTGAGGGAGGTTGTCCAGAGGCTGATGGATGAGGGAAGCCTCAGGTTCGAAAAGATGGATTTGGGGAAGGAAGATGTCTCCACCATAACCATTTACTTCGACCCGGTTGATTTGTCAACACTGGCAGATGCGGCTCCAGTTACCATCACGGTACCTGGGCCAATTCCTTATGACAAAGATGATGTCGTGCCATGGCATTATGGTGGAGAAGTATACTGTAATGGGGAAAAGTTGGATGATCAGGCTGCAAGTAAAACCACCATTTCAAAGGTGGATAATGCCGGACCCAGTGGTTTCACTCGCAGTGGAAGGTTGTTTGCACCTGACGCTTTGAGGAGTGGGGATGAAGAGAGAGAAAAGAAAGATAAGGTCGAGGCTTTAGCCAGGGCACGAGGGAAGCAGGTGGTAAATGAGGGTACTCCTGTGGTGACACCGGCGCCTGGTGGGTCGGAGAAAGAACTTGATGATGAAGCTGAAGAATTTTTAAGGATCGTCAAGAAGTTAGAGTACAAGCTTGTTGACCATTTGCAGCAGACGCCATCCAAGATTTCAATCCTGTCATTGTTGCTGAGCTCCGAGGGGCATAGGGAGGCTTTATTGAAAATTCTGAAGAGAGCTTATGTTCCCCAGGAGATAACAATCAATCAGTTAGAGACAGTGGTGTCAAATGTCAGCCATGGGCTGGGTTTCACTGATCTTGATCTAACTGTGGATGGGCGGAATCACAATCGGGCTTTACACATTGCTATGGAGTGTAAAGGAGCGGTGCTCTTGCACGTGTTGGTTGATACCGGCTCCTCTTTAAATGTGTTGCCAAAGAAAGCCCTGGCAAAGTTGGACTGTGAAGGGTTGATCTTGACGCCCACGGACCTGGTGGTGAGAGCTTTTGAAGGTTCGAAGCGGGCTGTGTTTGGGGAAGTGGAGCTTCCTGTAAAGATCGGGCCTGAGGTGTTTAAGTCCGTTTTTTACGTCATGGATATTCAGCCGGCATACAGTTGCCTGTTGGGTCGCCCATGGATTCATGCTGCTGGAGCAGTGACTTCGACTTTGCACCAGAAGCTGAAGTATACCTGGGACGGGCAGGTCGTCACAGTCTGCGGAGAGGAGGACATCTTTGTCAGCCACCTATCATCGTTCAAATACGTAGAAATGGACGGTGAAATTGTTGAGACGCCAAGTCAAGCATTCGAAACCGTCAAGGTGGAGAATGCTCTTTTTTCTAAAGAGGAAAAGCAATCCATTTCTTCGTATAAACAGGCTGCTGAGGTGGTGAAGAATGGAGAAGCTCCTGGTTGGGGGAAGATGATGGACATCGCCGCCAAAAAAGATAGATTTGGAGTGGGTTATCAGCCGGGCCGAGGCTCGTCTGGACAGAGCAGAGAACGTCGTCCGCCGTTCACGTTCACCAGTGCTGGAATGTTGGATCCATATCACATCTGTATGGTGGGTGAAGAGGTCGACAGTGACTGCGAGATAGATCAATGGATAAAATTGTGCGTACCAGGGATGGAAGTCCAAAACTGGAAGGCCGAAAAGATCATCACTGTCACTCTACGTGAAGAGTAATATTTTCTGTTTTTCAATTTTATTTGCATGAAAGCCATACGTTTTGCCCGAAACGTAATGGTTCATTGTAAGGGTCACCTCATGTTTCATTTTGCAAATTTTGCATCATAAATAAAAGGATGTTTTTCATTAAAAGCGGTGTTCCCTGTTTTTCATTTATTTTTGCAGTTTAATAAAAACAAAAATAAAAATGGAAATGTATGTTTTCATTTTTCTTTTAAATTGTTTCGCTCCGGTTCTAAAGCAGTGCATGAATCAACATTCATGCAGATGCGATCTTTCTCCGGATCTCATTGATAACAATCCTGTTACACCCTCGTATGACTTTGACAATCCGATCTATCATGCCGAAGAAGAAGGCGAAGAAGATTGTGAACTGCCGGAAGAATTAGCCAGGTTGTTGAAACAAGAGGAGAAGGTGATTCAACCGCACGAGGAGCAAGTTGAGGTTGTGAATCTGGGTACCGACGAGGTCAGAAAGGAAGTGAAAGTTGGGGCTGCTTTGGAGGCAAATGTTAAGAGCAGAATGGTAGCTTTGTTGAAAGAGTATGTTGATATCTTCGCCTGGTCTTATCAAGATATGCCAGGGTTGGATACCGATATCGTTGTGCACAAGCTATCGTTGAGAGCAGATTGTCCTCCAGTGAAGCAGAAATTGCGCAGAACTCGACCCGAAATGGCCATGAAAATTAAAGAGGAGGTTCAGAAGCAGTTGGATGTTGGTTTCCTCGCTGTCACTAATTATCTGCCTTGGGTCACAAACATTGTGCCAGTCCCGAAGAAGGATGGGAAGGTGAGAATGTGTGTGGACTACCGGGATTTGAACAAAGCTAGCCCGAAAGATGATTTTACATTACCTCACATTGATGTGTTGGTAGATAATACAGCTCAATTCTCGGTGTTTTCCTTCATGGATGGCTTTTCTGGCTATAATCAAATCAAAATGTCGCCAGATGATATGGAGAAAACAACGTTCATCACACCGTGGGGCACTTTTTGTTATAAGGTGATGCCATTCGGTCTCAAGAATGTCGGTGCTACTTATCATAGAGCTATGGTGACTTTGTTTCATGATATGATTCATCATGAAATCGAATGCTATGTTGATGACATGATAGCAAAGTCCCAAACAGAATAGGGGCATTTGGTGGATCTGGCCAAGTTGTTTGACCGGTTGAGACAATTTAGACTGAGGTTGAATCCGAATAAGTGCACTTTCGGGGTGCGATCCGGTAAGTTGCTGGGGTTTATTGTAAGCGAAAGAGGAATCGAGGTTGATCCTACTAAAGTAAAAGCAATACAAGAAATGCCTGAACCGAGGACATAGAAAGAGGTTTGTGGTTTCTTAGGTAGATTGAACTACATTTCACGGTTCATATCTCACTTAACAGCCACGTGCGAACCTATATTCAAGTTGTTGAGAAAAGATCAAACGGTCAGGTGGAATAATGATTGCCAAACGGCATTTGAAAAGATAAAAGAATATTTGCAGGAGCCTCCAATTCTGATGCCTCCTGTGGAGGGACGACCGTTAATTCTGTACTTGACAGTCCTCGAGGGGTCTATGGGGTGTGTACTGGGGCAGCATGACGAGTCTGGTCGAAAAGAGCATGCCATATACTACCTTAGCAAAAAGTTTACCGACTGTGAAACAAGATATTCACTGCTCAAGAAAACTTGTTGTGCTTTGGTATGGGCTGCTCGCCGACTGAGACAGTATATGCTGGTTCATACCACTTTGTTGATTTCCAAGATGGATCCGATCAAGTATATTTTTGAGAAGCCAGCATTGACCGGACGGGTTGCGAGATGGCAGATGATTTTGACCGAATATGATATTCAGTATACCTCGCAGAAAGCAATCAAGGGGAGTGTATTGTCTGATTACCTCGCTCAGCAGCCCATTGAGGATTATCAACCGATGAAGTTTGAGTTCCCTGATGAGGACATCATGTTTCTCAAATCGAAAGATTGTGAGGAACCAATCCCGGAGGAAGGGCCTGACCCTGAATCCGAATGGATTCTGATGTTTGATGGGGCCGTTAACGTGAATGGTAGCGGTGTTGGTGCTGTTTTGGTTACGCCGAAAGGATCCCATGTTCCTTTTGCTGCCTGGCTAACATTTGAGTGCACCAACAACGTGGCTGAATACGAAGCTTGTATCTTGGGGATTGAAGAGGTGATTGATTTACGAATCAAGAACCTTGTTATATATGGAGATTCAGCTTTGGTTGTGAATCAGGTTAACGGAAAATGGTACACGCATCAATCTCATTTAATTCCATACCGGGATTATACGAGGAGATTGTTGACGTTCTTCACCAAGGTGAAATTGCATCATGTGCCGAGAGAAGAGAGCCCTTTGGCAGATGCTTTGGCTACTCTGGCTGCCTTGATTAAGGTGCAGTGGTGGAATCAGTTCCCAAGTGTTGAGGTGGGACGTCTGGATAGACCGGCTTATGTGTTTGCTGTTGACACAGCACCTGATGATGAGAAGCCGTGGTATTACGATATCAAGCGGTATTTGGAAACCCAAGAATTTCCTGAGGGAGCATCCAAGAAGGACCGAAAGACTCTGAGGAGGTTGGTCATGGTGTTCTATCTGAATAAGGATGAGGTTTTATACAAGCGGAATTTCGATTGGGTCTTGCTCAGATGTGTTGATGATAAAGAAGCGAGCCAATTGATGAAAGAGGTTCACGAGGGGTCGTTCGGTACCCATGCCAGTGGGAATGCAATGGTGAAGAAGCTGCTGAGGGAAGGTTATTATTGGATGACAATGGAGGCCCAATGTTTCAATTTCGTGCGGAAATGTCATAAATGCCAGATTTATGCTGATAAGGTGCACGTGCCTCCAAACCCGTTGAGTTTAATGTCGTCTCCATGGCCGTTTACTATGTGGGGCATTGATATGATCGGAAAGATTGAGCCTACGACTTCGAATGGGCACCGATTCATATTAGTGGCTATTGACTACTTCACCAAGTGGGTGGAAGCAGCCTCTTATGCAAACGTGACGAAGCAGGTTGTCGCCAGATTCCTGAAGAGAGACATCATTTGCAGATATGGGGTTCCCGAAAGAATCATTACTGATAATGGTTCTAATTTGAACAATAAGATGATGGCGAAGCTGTGCCAGGAATTCAGGATTGAGCATCACAATTCTTCTCCTTATCGTCCGAAGATGAATGGGGCGGTTGAGGCAACCAATAAGAATATTAAGAAGATTGTGCAGAAGATGGTTGTGACTTATAAAGATTGGCACGAGATGTTGCCGTTTGCATTGCATGGGTATCGAACCTCGGTGCGTACGTCTACTGGGGCAACGCCTTTCTCGTTGGTATATGGAATGGAAGCCGTGCTACCGGTTGAG